>NC_141691.1:1461253485-1461668485 GCF_964263255.1 Lissotriton vulgaris
CTTGACTTACAGGAAACTTTGGCGGCAGCAGGCTGCGTTTGAGATACGGGTGCTAGGTCTAAGTACAAGGTGCTAGGTGGTGGGGGACTCTGTCATCGGCGGAGGCCTCATCCAGAGCTGTGGCGGAGTACAGGGCGATCTGGAAGCAGATGGACAGTAAGGGTACCTCTGCGGCAGAAGGAGACAGCAATACCTCTGCCTGGCACAGTAGGGGTGCCCGAGCCAAAAACCTGGAGCCGAGGGGGTTCCAGGAAGCAACGTCGGCGCCCCGTTAGTCCTTCGGGCGGTCGGGGGGCCTAAACCGACCGGGGGTGTGCCTCATCGCTCCGCCCCGACAGGGGGGGCGGGAGTAAACGAGATAACCATTAAAGGTATTGCACCGTCAAGAGCATCGACTTACCGTGCAAATTGGCTAATTAGGCAGGCGGGTCAGCGAGGGGCTGCCGTCTTGGATCGCCTGTAAGATGACCCACCTATCTGCTGTAGTATGCAAATAAACCTGCACCACCGTTTTCCCACAAGCATGTCTCATGAGTCTTCTTGGTGTGATTGTAGTGGGTACAAGTGGAGCGAGTGATGGCGGTGTGGGCACTATGCCGCTGGCCGCGCGACACGAAGGGGAGGTAACGCGAGACAGCGTCTTAGTGACAGATGTCTCGCGAGCAAAACGTCACCAGCGCGACAGGCAGGGCGCCGCCCCCCCCGTTTAGGTGGCCAATGCAGGCGCGTCATGTAGGTGGTAGGCGGGCCTAGGGCCTTTATCTAGGCCAGCCCGGTTCAGCACTTCCTCTTTCCGCCGCGTGTTAGCTGGACTACTCTGCGCTGTTCCCGCCCTGGCCCAGACCCAGCGGCAGAGCAGCAGGTTGGTGTGAACAATTAATGGTCTTTTTTGTGTTGCAGGCGGAGTCACAGGGCGATCTGGAAGCAGATGGACAGTAAGGGTACCTCTGCGGCAGAAGGAGACAGCAATACCTCTGCCTGGCACAGTTGGGGTGCCCGAGCCAAAAACCTGGAGCCGAGGGGGTTCCAGGAAGCAACGTCGGCGCCCCGTTAGTCCTTCGGGCGGTCGGGGGGCCTAAACCGACCGGGGGTGTGCCTCATCGCTCCGCCCCGACAAGGGGGGCGGGAGTAAACGAGATAACCATTAAAGGTATTGCACCGTCAAGAGCATCGACTTACCGTGCAAATTGGCTAATTAGGCAGGCGGGTCAGCGAGGGGCTGCCGTCTTGGATCGCCTGTAAGATGACCCACCTATCTGCTGTAGTATGCAAATAAACCTGCACCACCGTTTTCCCACAAGCATGTCTCATGAGTCTTCTTGGTGTGATTGTAGTGGGTACAAGTGGAGCGAGTGATGGCGGTGTGGGCACTATAAGGAAGACGCCAGAAGAGGACGCGCTCTCCGCGGACCCCGGAAGCCTGAACTGCTGTGACCTGCACACTGCAATAACAAAGAAGCCCTAGAAGTTCTATATAGCAGTGCTGCAGGTCAACATGCATCTTTTACGTTGGGAATACCTTCTGACAGTGCCAGCAAACCGGCTTTGTGTATCTACGGTGACAGGCTCACCTACAGGAGTTACACAGTCTGTGCGGCCTGCAATTTTACTTGGCGTGCCTATGGTGATGCGCTCACCATTCTACAAGTGAGTTTGAGTGCATCACATCTGTGGTGATACGCTCACCTTTAGAACATTATTTTACGGTGGTAACATTGAGCGCATTCACTTTGATACTCTCACCAGTTTTTTCCTTTCCTCTCAGGTCTGTGTGGCAAGTGTCTTGCAGGCATAATATTAAAATCGTGTTCAGCTACATTTATTTATCTTCATGTCACTCTGTGATGATTGGGTGATCTTAGCTTATCTACATATATATTAGTAGATTTTAGAAGCACAATATTGTGGGAAGGAGTTTGCTCACAAGGTTTAAGGTTGATTATTGACTGAGCATTGTTTAGCACAGTTTAATTGTATTTACTATACTGTTAGCTGTGTTTTGGGAAGAGGTCAACAACATGCAGGATGTTCCTGCTCCTCCATTTTTTCTATTATCCCCTGGAGAGCCATCGATTCCATGGTTAAAGTGGAAGGAAATGTTTACAGCCTGTATGCTAGGGTATCTGGGACTTCTCTCAGTGCATTGTCTTGAATCAGAAGGGCAGGACTTTTTCGAACATATTACTGATCTCTCGGATCAAGATACTGTGAACCTGAATGAGTATGAGATTCGTTTCAAGAAATTGGACTTGCATTATCTTCCCAAGGTGAGTACCATTCTAGAGAGGCATCACTTTGGGAGGAAAAACAACCTCAAGGGGAAGCAGAGGAGCTGTATATTACTGAGTTACGCAAATTATCATCTACTTATAATTTTGGGGTTCCTCTTGAGGAACGGTTGAGAGATCAAACTATGCTTGGGTGGTGTGTGTTGGATAAGGCCAGGGAAAGTATGTGGCAGAAGCACAACCCCTCTCTGCAGGAGGTTTTCACCACTGCCAAGACACATGAACAATCAAAGGCGTGTGTTGACGTAATTCACAAGGATGCAGGGGTGACTAGAATGAGAAGGGTGATGGAAGCACAGTGAAAGTAATTCATGAGAAAGTATCTAAGAATAAGATGCCCATGAGTGTTAACTATTCCATTATTGGGAAAAAGGGAAGTGCTATCAGTGTGGTAAAGCTGGTCACCTTGCGAGTTAAAAAAACTGTCCAGGTTGGAAAATCACATGTAAAAGCTGTGCACGCAAAGATTACTTTGCCAAGTGCTGCAGATCAGCAAAGGTCTCAAATAAAGAGAGAGAAATTGAATTTGATGTACAACCCTATTGATAGTGGAATCATACAGGAGGTGGAGGCTACAGATTGGTTGTCTCCAGTAGCCTTGGCCTGTAAAGCCTATATGGTGAGGTCAGGCTCTGTCTTGACTTGAGGAAACTCAACAAAGTGGTAGTGGTGGACCACCAGCCCTTCCAAACATATGCAAAGAGTTCTCTTATTGGGGCAAAGCATTTCTCGTTTTTAGACCTAACCTCCGCCTACCATCAAGTAAAATTACATCACCAGTCCTGGGAACTAACAGCATTAGTCATGCCTTTTGGTACCTTCGGGGAATTGAAGGTGTCAAAATATGTACGGATGATATTTTGATATTTGGTGTTGATAGCCAGGAACAAGATAGGTTGCGAAAGGTGTTAGCAAGGCTGCGTGATGCTGGTTTGACATTGAGAGCAGATAAGTGTAGATTTGATGTCCACAAAATTGAGTATTTGGGTCATGCTTTCACTGGGTCTGTAATAAAACCAAAGGATGCCTTGGCTAATGCCATTTCTAGCCTTTGTGTACCACAGAGTAAAGAAGAACTTTTAAAATTTCTGGCAATGGCTGAATTTTACAATAAATGTGTGCCTAATTTTGCGGAGAAATCTTTCCACATGAAAACAATGTTGAAAGTAGCCCCCAACCTAGGAAGTTTTGATTAAAGAGATGAGTCATTGTTTATAGCAGATGCAAGCTCGAAGGGCTTGGGAGTAGTCCTCAAGCAAAAGAAGGATGAGAAGGACAGGACTGTTTTATTTATCTCTAGAACATTGAGGGGAGCTGACCTTAAATATTCAGTGATAGAGAAGGAGGCTCTTGCTGTATTTTGGGCTATATGCAAGTTGAAGAGGAGGAAGGTTTGAAGTCAAAACTGATCACAAACCGCTCAAAGAGATATTCATGAAGAAAGGAATTTACTTTGTCTCTCGCAGGAATTGCCAATGGGTAGTGGCTCTGCAAGAATTTAAATTTGGTGTGTCTGATGTGCCGGGGGATAGAAACATTTTGACGGACTGCTTATCAAGAAAAAGGTAATGTGGAGAGTGAAGGTTGTGACGATGGTGACTGGTTTGGTGGTAAAAATTTGGATGAAGAGGTCAATTTGTGCTTGATCAGGGAGGGTATAATTTCTGAGGAAGATTGTAGAGTTGATTTGGAGGATGATGGTGTGTTGCAAAAGGTCATTGCTATGGTTTGATGGTTGGTGTGATAAAAAGGAGTGTGATGAAGATGTGAGGAGTTTTTGGCATGTCAAAGTTGAGTTGGTAGTAGTTGATGGTCTGCTCATGAAAGGCAGAAAATGAGTTCCCCCAGTCAAAGTATGGGAAAAGTTACTTTTTTTTTAAAACTTTATTTTTGCATTTCCATCAATACAAAGGAACAAATAAGCATGAATGTTTAGCACTCCAAAATCAAAAGTTGTCACAGCCTACCAGAATCAGCGTCTACAGTGTCAAATAGCATGTTCGACAAAAACACTAAATTAGCAAACAAACTGCATCAATAATAGCATAGTATATTAGGGTCCATAACCCAGCCGCACTCATAACTATGAACAATAGCAGTATCCCCTTCAGGTAGCCATATCCCCCACTTGCCCTGACCAGAGCAGGTCCCCAATGCGGCACATTTTCTATTATGAGTATGATCATATGGATACCAGACTTTCGAGCAGAATCACCCCACTCCCATCGGAACAATTCCCTGCTCTAACTGCATTTCATTTTTTTGTCTAAGAGCCTCGACATATGACTTGTATGGCCCCCAGATGTCTTTAGGGTGGGAAGTGCTGGGCATTGTGTCTGCATAAAGCTCACTGTTCATGTTACAATATGCGATACTGTGGAGCCATCCCTGAGCATTTGGGACCGAGGTCCCTCCCCAAATTAAGATCACCTCTCGTTTAGCTAACAAATGACATAGGGAGGCCAGCCTGCGCATTTTCTGAGGCAGCGCTATCTCAGGAATCGGGGTTAGTGGAATGTGTAATATCAATCCTAGTGTGTGGTGTACTTGCACCCAATATTCCTGTAGATTCCGGCCTGTCCAACTGAGGTGTGCGAAGTCCGCATACAGTGCAGAACATTTTTGACAGGTATGTGGCTTAGTGGCATCTATTTTGTGTGCAAGTGCTGGAGTAAAATAGATGCGACGTAGGAATTTGAAATGGAGGAGATTGTGTCTGCTGTTTGAGGAGACGTCTTGTGTAACTGAGCAGCAGTAGGCCCACTGTTTGTTGGTGCCTAGGTCCTGCTCCCAGTCTCTGCGAATTTTATTGTCCTGTACAGGTTTCAGTGAGGCACATGTCTTGTAGAGCTTTAGATATCAGATGTGTGTTATCCTCTTTGTCTATGAGGAGCATAAGGGGAAGGAATAAGACTGGTTCTAGCAGGAATGTCGGGAAATTGGAATGAAGCGTGGAGAAAATGCAGCTTAATACAAATTTGTCCATATATTCGGCTGCGTTAAATCGTGCGTTTTGCCCGAGAGAAAATATCACCGCCAGGGTATAGATCTCCCATCTTAGTCATGTCAAACTTTGTCAGGGTACGTTGCACCAATCGTTTGGATGTGATGGGGATCTGTCGGGGATTTACAATAGGAAGGGCGGAGGAGTAGAGCTTCTCCGTTTCAGTGACCTGGCATAGTTTGTGCCTTGCCCAACTTGTGGACTATACAGTCTGAATATCGACAGGGTCTCTGAGAAAGCCTAAGGGTAAAACCTCCGATAGGCGCCCGGGTAATACCAGGTCTGCCTCCGGTCTCAAATAGGGAATACAGGTGTCAGGATGATACCAAGAAAAAGCATAACTGCACTGTGCCGGATAATAGAGCTGAAAGTCTGGCACATTATAATCCCCTCTCTCATAGGGTAACGTGTGGACTGCACAGCGGACCTGTGCCTGTTTACCCCCCAAACAAGTTTGCTCAGAAGTGAACGAAGTGTGTTAAAAAATTAATTGGTGAGGGGAATCAGTATGTTAATAAAATATTATAAAAATGTGGGTAGGACTACCATTTTAATAATGGCCACACGTTCTGCTATCGACAGGGGTAACTTCAACCATTTTTCTATCTGAACGTCCAACGCATCTATAGCCCTAACATAACTGAGGCGGAGTATTTGGGCTGTACCAGGTGAATGTGAATGCCCAAGTACTTTACCGACTCGGAACACCATTCCAGAGGAAACTCCAGTTCCCATGGTTTTGTGCTGGGTGTAAGTGGAAAGATGACTGATTTATGCCAGTTTATGCACAGTCCTGAAAAGTTGCCAAATTGGATAATCTCCCTGATCAGCTCCGTCAAATTATCCTGTGGGTGCCTGGCATATAAGATAGTGTTGTCGGCATATAACAATACAAATAAGGGGACAGTATTGAAATGTAATCCCGGTGTAGGTGTTTTTCCTGAAAATGACGTATGAGGGGATTCATGGCCAGAATGAACAATCACGTGGACAATGGGCAGCCCTGCCTTGTTACCGGGAAAAGTTACTTGAAAGTGCTTATGTTAATCATATCTGCATTGCAAAGACTACAGAGAGGATCAGAATAGGGTATTGGTGGCCTGCGATGGATGCATGCATGGAGAAGTTGGTTAGGAACTGTATTGAGTGCTCTCGTAGTGATAAGGTGTTAAAGTGTAGGACACAACCTATGGTGTTGAGGGAGCAGGCGAGTGGTCCTTGGTCTGATATTGCAGTGGATATCATGAGTCCCATAAAAATCAAGTCTTCTGACCAGTGCCATGTTTTCACACTGGCCTGAGGTAAAGATTGTGGTTTCGGTAGAATCTGACTTTGTGGTTAATTTTTTGTAGATCTGTTTGGTAGAGAGGGATTTTCTACGTCATTACTCTTGGATAATGGTGCTCAATGCACTTTGGGTGTGGTAGAAGAGTTTCTAAGAGTAAGAGGGATAAAACATAAGAAGGTGGCACTATATCACCCAGAAAGTAATGGTGTGGTGGAGAGATATGGCAAGGTTTTAAACAAAACATTACAGCAAACTGTGGTGTCTTGGTTGGATTGGGAAGAAGCCATAAAACAAAAGGTGCAGGAGTACTGCTTCAGCCCACATTCCTCTGTAGTCATATCCCCTTTTCAGTTATTCAAAGGTAGAGTGGCCAATACGTAGGTTATTAAACCTACGTATTGGCCTAAAAGAAGATGATGTTGGAGAGGAAAATGTCGTATGATGCCAGGAAGGCAGTCAAGAATACAGAGTTGCAGGTAGGCGACTGGGTAAAGATAAATCTCCCAAGAAAGTTGATTAAACTTCCAAATTTAGTCAACCCTTCAAGAGCATCAAAGTGTTCAGAAAAGCAATAAAGAATAATGAACACAGCGTTTGGAACTTGAACAGATTGTCTAAGTACTTCCCTACTGGGGAAAATGTCTCATCCTTCAAGAAATCACAAAATGAACATGTAGGCAGATGTAGGCCTCAACGTGTAACAAGCATTTGCAATGCAATAGGTCTCACATTAATTAAGTTTGAGCTATTGGCATTTCTAAATATTGCAACACCAATTGCAACAAAAGTCTATACATTGTAGGCCAAAAAAATGTGAATTTATTTTTGTAGCAATGGTGGCATGCTACGCTTTAGATGGAGATGTTCAAAGGTAAAGTGCTCCATACTGCGATTGCTATAATAGTTAATTGTGGATGCATTAGCAATTGATCTGTGCACTGATGGCTGGTGGTGTGTGTGCCTGGTGGAAGCGTGCACTGACGTCTGGTGGTGTGTGTGCCTGGTGAAAGAGTGCACTGATGGCTGGTGGTGTGTACCTGGTAAAAGCGTGCACTGACGGCTGGTGGTGTGTGTGTGCCTGGTGAAAGCGTGCACTGACGGCTGGTGGTGTGTGTGTGCCTGGAGAAAGCGTGCACTTATGGCTGGTGGTGTGTGTCCGGTGGAAGCGTGCACTGATGGCTGGTGGTGTTTGTGCCCAATAAAAGCATGCACTGACGACTGGTGGTGTTTGTGCCTTGTGAAAGCGTGCACGGACGACTGATGGTGTCTGTGCCTGGTGAAAGTGTGCACTGACTGTGTGGTTGTATGTGTGTGAGTCTGTGTGTGGTTGTATGTGGGTGGTTGTGTGTGTGTGGTTGTGTGGTGGTTGCATGTCTGGTTGTGTGTGTGTGTGTGGCTGTGGGTGTGGTTGTGTGTGTGGTTGTGTGTGTGTGGGTATGGGTGTGGTTGTGGGTAAGTGTGTCGTTGTGTGTGTGTGTGGGTGTGGTTGTGTATATGGTTGTGCGGTTGTGTGTGTGTGTGTGTGTGGTTGTTTAAAGACGGTGATTCGCCCTTAGGGAGCCCAGGTCAAAGATCAGAGCCCATACAGTCAAAGCATGGCTGCCCTGTGCTAGTCAAGCAACAAGTTTTAAAGCGTTGTCATTCTCATTAAAGTTTAGTTTAGGTTTTAGACACACAAACGAATGGCTGCAATTACTCATACAGAGAATTTGCACACAAAAAAACAATAGGTCTCTCCTTTTGGACCTTATAACTCTTTAGTCATGCAACAGTTGATGTTGTTGCACAAAGGATATTGTGCTGGATAACTAAACACTTATAAGGTCCCAAAGGAGAGCCCTATTGGCTATGCCAATACTTGTTATTTAAAGTACGGATGCCGGCATCTGAACGCTTACCAAGCTAAGTAAGAAATGTATTTGCTATGTGTTGTATGTACTGGCAGGCGCGTCTCACAGAGCATGTTCCCAGCTCCAGTGAGGTTGGCAGCTGAAGCGGGTGTGCAATTTGTCCCAAGAGGTACTCTGCTCCAGTCTTTTGAGTGCTGGCTGCGTGAGGGAGTGTTGTCAGGCTGGGCTGCTCAGCCCCCCCTTCCCACACAGTGCCATCCCGCATTCTAAAAGGGAAACACGTTTTTGGAGCCAGCCGGGGGGGAAGGGGGTAAGGGGGGGAGGGGGAGAGTTGTTAAACAGTGGCCGGATATTACGCAGTGCAAAGTTGGGCTGTTTCTCCATGTGTATTGTTGTCTTCAAGCTTTGATCAGTTAGGTGGCAAATTGACATGCAATGTAACTATGGCAACCAGCAGCTCTCCCGGCCTGTGCTTTATGCCCGGGACAAGAAAGGGCAGTTGTTGAAAAAGAGGTTTTCCCTGAGTGTTTGTGTTAAGATACCACTTTATATTGGTGGTGAATTCTCATTAAAGATAAAATTATACCAACATGCACGCATCTGCTTTAACACTGTCCAAGCGTATACAAGTCCAAATATGAATTTATAAAGGTACCGGAAATGAAGAAAAAAAACATGTCAGTGCCCTGTACCAAGGACTATGAAAAATGCGTCCGTACTTGTCCTCCACCTTCCAAAGAATGTTTTTGAGTAGACCCGAAAGAATACGTTTGCAAAGTCATAGATAGATACATTGATACTCCCCTAAAAGAAACTTATTCTGCTTCCTGTCTGTAGGTGTCCGAGGATCTCACGAAGCTTGGGAAATTCAGCTCTTGGTAGGTAATTCACACCGCCTCGCTAATAGGTGTCAACTTGACCAGAGCTGGACTGTAAAATATTAAACTGCACGCGAAGCAGTCTGGACCGCATGTGTACGCCTTTTCATGTGCGTGTACACCAGTTCATGTTTCTTAAATGGCATTGGCACATGAATGTGCACCCCTGTTTCTGCGTGTGTCTTTGTGTTTAGTTTGACAAGGTTTCTAACTTGTGTTTAAGATTGTGGTCAGTTCATACCTAGTCCGATATTGTGGATTTACAAAGTCCTTCCAATGTGGAACACTATCCAGACAGCCAACCTTCGAAAAGCAAAACACTAAATATAAGTGCGTTCACAGCGTCGCAGGCTGTGTGTCAGAGAGTCCACTGCAGCTTTTCTAGCATGAGCGCCACACACAAACAAGCTGGTTAGTCTTGGAAGAGAAAACAAAATGAAAACAGTGGAGAAAATGGAGCAAAAGAAAGAGGTAAAACACAAAAGGAGTAAAAAAACGAAACGTCAAATGATGAAATGAAAATGGAAAAGGCATGGGGTTTGGGAAAAAGTAATTATGAAGTAAGTGCAGGGAAAAGTGGGAGAAACGAAGGATGGCCTTCGGATGGCAAATGGTGATCACTTTCGCTGCCGCTTTAATGTTCTCAGTGGCCGCACGGCTCACTGAGAACATCAAAGCAGCCGCGAAAGTGATCACGCAGGCTGACAAATGGTGCACGCGCCCGGCGCACATGAACTGTACCCGATCCACCTGCAGATTTTGGGAGCACTTTCAAAAGCCCCTTTACTAAATATCTTGCATAGCATCGCTTTCGCGATAGATATGCGAGACCTAAAAAGGGCACCACTCCGGTTACAAGATTGTGTGAAGTAATATTTCATGCTAAACAAAAAAAGGGGGAAAATGTTATTATATTTAGGATTGTAGCCGATTCTTATTTATTCACTGTTTCCTACATTTTCCTCCCTTTACATCCTCTAGGGTGATTTTCTTCCTCCTTTTTTGTGGTATTGGGTGAGGAAGATGATGTGGTGTTCTGTATCTAAGGGGAATGTAGGATTCTAGAATGTAATTTGCTTCTAGGTTGGGATGTGTTATGCTTCAAGTTCAGTCGGTTACTGGGCCTTGGATGTGGATGAGGTCTCTGCTGAGACTGTACCTAATAAACAAGAGCAAAGCCTCTAAACAGGTTTTGTGTGTATTTGGGTACTTTACAGATGCCATACATCTGAGCGCCTTGTCTGTGATTCCAATCTGGTGCAGGTTACTGGACCCTTTTATTTCAACACGTCTCTTTTATCACTTGCTACCACTTACATCAATTGGTCCTCCAATGGATCTTGTTCTGTTCTGAAAGGAGTTAGTTATTTGGAGGATGGACAATTACTCAATGAGGACCAGGAATAGGAAAACTGTCATCTTTTTTTAGGGGCCATAAAATGTATTAAATCATCATGAATGGTTATTAACTTTGGTAACCCAAATCCAACACTCACCTTATCGATGAATGATGAGTCCGAACAGCATAATCAGAGTAATAATATAGACTTTAGTTAATAAATGTAAAGGATAAAGATCAAATGCATTGAATTAAAGGTCACATACATCAATGGAAATAAATTAGTAAAGGTTTAATGAATTATACCAAGCCTCTTGGATTTTCAGGAATTTGGTCAGGCAGATATGAGATACTCTTCCCCAGCTGAGGTAGATTCTGAGCACATACATCATATATGCTGATAAGGATAGGCAGCCAGGGGAGTCCCTTTTGAAAGACTCTCAGAAAAGTTCATCAAAGTTCCAAATAGCCAATCCAGTATGTCAAGACAGCGATCTGTCTCAGTCCGTTGCTGAAATGACAATTGTCACAACATCATGACAGTATCCCTCCAGCCGAAAGGTACAATCCCGTCAGGACCCTGGTCTGCAACAGCGAGTCCTAGATCCAACAGCTGAGTTGGAATCTGAATCAAAATAAGAAACAGAAGTCCTCTCCCTAGTCCTCTCAAAATGAATCATTATACTTTGTTTCCACGGGTGGCACCCCCTGGCTTGACAAATTGTCAGACCACTCGGTTCCATTGGTCAGTTCAAAGTAAGATGAGCGTGATGTAGCAGGAAAGAGGATACAAACCTGGAACAGTAGGTGGATCAGTTATGTAGATCTTTAGGTCATGTAAGCATAGGACACATCTAACAATACGACACTTTAGAAAGAAAACATTAGAGTTCACTAGTGCCACTTCTCCCAACCAGCTGTTCCAGAATGTAGCAACAATTGTTGCAAACACACTATTCAGTCTGAGAGATGTCAAAAGAAACAGTTATTATTTCCATATGGGTTGCTATTTTCCTAAAAGTTCCCATACGCTTTAGAATATTCAGTCCACGACTTCACTGAAACAGAAAAGTAAGATGTGAGACCTACATGAAGTTAGACTAATACACGACTAAATCACATTGAAAAGTTAAAATTACACATTAATAAGAGACATAGCTTAGTATTCCCAAAATATGTTAATACATTAATCATATCAATCTGATCATAATTAATACATGTAAGTATAGGGTACTTATAACATTTTAACGGGGTCATCATTGTACATATAGTAAAAATTCATATTAGTCCTTATTGTTTATGTGGAATTTTAACTTATCACACATGTGAAAAGGCATGTTTAAGAAGTTTTATGCTGACACATCTAGATATATTCATGTAGCACCTACTTTTCTTTTGTCATTTTCGGTTCACATGTTATAACATGAAATGGCATTGTAAATCATTTTCAAATATATATCAAAACTAAGTCACAAAAACTTTTAGGGCCTTATGTTTAAAAATGTTATTTTGCGATTCTCAAATAGCGATTTTTTGCGAATCGCTATTTGAGAATCGCAAAACGCAATGTATGCAGGATTTGCAAAAACTTTTGCGAATCCTACATATTCCTTAATTACGAATCGCAAATTGCGATTCACAATTAAGGAATACCTCCCCATTCATTCCTATGGGCCTATAGGAATTAATGGGAGACATTCGCAATTTGCGAGTACCCATTAGGTACTCACAAATTGCGAATGCAATTTCAAGGATGAAAGGGTGTCAAAAGGACACACTGTTGCAGCCCTGAAATAAGAATGGGTGTAGATGTGGCGCACATACATGCTCAAAGGGCATGTATGTGCGTCACATGGCACTTTGAAAAATGCAAAAATTTGCATTTTTCAAAGAAATTGCAAATTACCACCAAACTGAAGTTGGTGGTAATTTGCAATTCTTTAAGCCAAAATCACACTACATGGGTGCTTCCTACATTGCATTTCCTTAAATGCAATTACAAAATAGAGAATTGCAAATTTTGCAATTCCTTATTTTGCAAGTGGATTTTTGTTTGAAACATTGCACACTGCTAAATTGCGATTGCAAATGCTGAAATTCTGCGAATTTCCGATCGCAATTTGGCTTGATACATATGGCCCTTAGTCTTATTCATTTCATAGTCATTACAGGAAAGCCATGTCAAATAACAACATATTCCATTAACGTGAGACTTTTTCTCCTACGGTATTCTATTCAAATAAATGAACAAAATTACTACTCCATGAGTAATAGCCACATGTATGTTAATGATATGCTTCTAAACTAAACTACCTTTCCGCTTGCATACTTTTACGATGCAGTGACTATATAGCATATTTATATCAGGTTTCATAACGTGGAACTTAATACATTTTTTGCCATGGCTTATGTAAAAGTTGTCATAATCATTTCTTTTGTCATTAGAAATTGTTTGATAAAGTCTTTGCTCCATCACTATCGATGGGTGAGTGGTGGGAGACGGTGTCGAAAGCTGGAGAGAGGTCGAACAGGATCTGCCGAGAAGGGTGCGGATGCCGTCTGTTGAAGTGATAAGCCCCCACATGCATCATTGTGTCATATTGCGAATTCTTATTTGCGAAAAATAAGGAATCGCAAATAAGAATTCGCAATATGAGATGCATCAATAAAATCGCAATTTTTTTGCGATTCGGTAAAAATCGCTATTTTTACCGAATCGCAAGGAAAATGCGATTCCTTATTAGCGATTTCGCATTTTGCGAAATCGCTAATAAGGAAAATACACACATGATGAATACTGAAGTGATTACAGTGTGCCTGCCTCTGAAACTAATTAAAGACACCTGTGGGCTACCTTCAACTTGAATTTGGCAGTTTGGGGAGTGTGTTTGGAAGGTGCAGGAGAGGTCACTGTTTTCTCTTCTGAATATGGAGGCCAGCAATGTGGTTATGGAGCAGCAGCAGCAGCAGCAGCAGCCCAGGAAAAGGAAAGTCAAATTCAGTGACAAAGAATTGGAGGTATTAATTGAAGAAGTCTCAGCTAAGCATGAACAGCTTTTTGGAAAAAGCTCACTAAAAGTACCTGAGGCTTGCAAAAGAAAAATATGGATCACAATACAGGCAAAGGTCAATGCTGTAGGTGTCGCCCACAGAGACATCAGCAATCTCCAGAAGAGATGGTACGATTTGCGCAGCAGAGCCAAAGAGAAGATTGCGACACGCATTAAATCTGGAAAGAAAACTGGAGGGGGTACACCAAAAGACATACCAACTACCCCTTGGGAGGAACTAGTAGAAGGGACTTTACCTACAGAAGCAGTGGTTGGAGTGTATGACATAGACACCTCTGAGCAGCCAGGAACAAGTCAAGGTAAATTTTATTTAAAATCAGGAAAATGTAATTGACTGCATTACTTGTGATGAATTTTGTAATGATAGAAATGTCAAAAGTAGATGTTTGGCCAGAGTGCATCACATATATGGTACATTTTGGTTAAAAGAATGGCATCATGGGACATGTAGTTTTCCCAAAAAATTTTATTGCTATCAAGAAAACAGGATCAATGTAAAAAATAGGTAGAGTCAGTTGTAGGAGTATTTGTGAAGCATACCTCAATATATCAGTGTCATATGTTAATCTGTGAAACAAAAACAGGCATTGGGAATACTTTTCTAACAGTTTACTCCCACTGTCTCTTTTTTAGATGCAGAATTGGATGCTGAATTCATTCAATTTGCTGAGTCATTCACACAAGACTTATTAAATGATGCTGCAAATAACTTTGACCCACCACCTTCACCCACTGTGGAACCTCAAATTCAAAGACGCAGAGTGCGTCAACTGGTAGACACTGAATCTGAGGCAGAGGATAATGTGAACACTGCAGTCCCAAATGCAACAGTGAATGCAGAGCCTGCACAAAGGGTCCCAGGCAGGCGTCAAAGACTGCGACAATTCTTCCGGCGTCGCAGAGTTCCTGTCCAAAATCATGATGCAATGGATGACATTGTAAATGGCAGTGTCATTGAGAGGAAGTTATTAAAAGTACAGCGCCTGCAAGGAAAGGATATAAGGGTTATCAAGGGAAAAATCACCAATATAGCCAAAGATATTAACAATATGAGTGCAGCACTTGTCAACATGGTCAATGTCTCTTCAGACAAAATGGAACGCATGACAGCAGCAATAGAGACACTAAGTCAAGTAATGCAGGGTAACCAGGGTGCAGTTTTGCAAAGATCAACAGTTGTAAATATGCATTCCAGCACAAGAGCCATGCACAGAATGTGCAATAACACTTCAAAATTGATTGAAACTACTGTTGACATTCAAAAGGGAATGATGAAATGTTATGGTGAGCTGGCCTCTGGCATGAAGTCAATGCAAGGCCTCATTTCAGACCACCATCAAGGGCCAAGTACTATCTGTCATCCAGAGTCTGCAGTCACTGCATCTTCTTCAGACACAGCAAATGTAAAAATCAAAGCTGCTTCAGAAAGAAGAAGTGTCAGAATTGTAGGCAAAGATACCCTTAAAAACATTAATTCAAACCCTGTGAAGGTTAAGGCATTGGGGTTAAGAGGAAGGAAAAATTGAATCATATGTGAATATTTTGTGAACCTTATTTTGCACTGTTATTGCATGACAATATCCATACCTTTAAATATTACATTCAAATGACATTTTTGTTATCACAGAGCAGATAAATTTGAATGGAAGCTCACATTAAATTACTTTTGAACTGCAATAAATACCTAAGTTACAGCAAAAGCATGTTTGTTCTGTGTCATACCTTTATTTAAAAGTAATGCTGAGTTATCTCTGCTCTCCTTCTCCTTCCCTCTGCTGCATCAGGACCATTGATTCTAGGTTGGGGTTGGTGAGGTTGGTTGTGGTTATTTGGGATGTTGTCTTCAAATTCCAATCCAAGGCCTCTTTTCATGGCAACATTGTGCAGCATGGCACAAGTGGCAACAATTTTGCAGCAGACATCAGGCCGATATTGTAATGCACCTCCAGTTTTATGTAGTATTCTGAATCTGGATTTCATTATTCCAAATGTCCTCTCAATCACATTTCTGGTAGAGATATGAGCTTGGTTATAATTTTGCTCTTTGTGGGTTGTCGGATTCAGATAAGGAGTCAGGATAAATGTTCTCACACCATAAGCACTGTCACCTATGGAAACATTTACAACATATCATTGGATTGCAAACATGTCAAAACATTTGTCTGAAAACAATATCAACAACATAAGATGATAACGTACCCAGTAAATATCCATCTCCAAAATGTCCAGCTTCCAACTTTGTATATATGGCACTCTGTTTGAATATGTAGGAGTCATGAGCACTTCCTGGGAAACTAGCAACTAGGTCTGTGATTATGGTTTTAGAATTACAAATGGCTTGAATGTTCAATGAATGATACAATTTTCTATTCCTAAAAATGTACTCATTGTGAGAAGGTGGGCATATGGGAATATGAGTACCATCTATGCAGCCTATAACATGAGGGAAATGAGCCATATTATAGAAGTCCAACTTTGTCTGTAAAAGTTCCTGCTGAGTACTTGGAAAAACGATGTAATGCCTGATCCTCAACAACATAGCATTTAAAAAATTTCTGAAAAACCTTGAAAGGGAACTCTGTGACACCCCCCCCAGCAATGGCAATCACACCTTGAAATGAACCAAAAGCCAGAAGATGTAGGCAACAAAGTACTTGGACATGAGTAGGAATGGCTTGGGTTCTTAGGGTGGCCCTCTGTAGTATAGGATCCAAATCAGCTATTAATTCCAGTATAGAATCAACATTTAACCTGTACTTATCATAAATTTCTGCCTCAGTCTGGCCAAATAAATTTATGCGCACCCTAAATATCCTCTCACTCACTACTCTGCGCCTCAATGCAGCTCTCAATCTCCGCCTACGTGCCAAGACTATGACTGCAGCCATGGTGAAAGGAAATGTAATGGTCAGAGTGTGCCTTATATACCAAGAGGTATCAAAATCACATGAGACTTTGGTTAAGAAAAAAATAACACCTAGTCTGAGCTCTTCTTAATTTAGGGAATGCTAATAGCGATTTTTTAGAGAATCGCAAATAGCATTTTTTCATGCATGCCATTTTTTCTTAAATAAATGCGATTCCTTATTTTTGCGACAAATATGCGAATTCGCAAACAATATGCGAATTCTTAGAATGCGATTTTTCGCAAAAAAAATGATGCATCCCAAAATTGGATTTTGCATTCGCAAACGGCCAAATTCTGCGATTCGCACCGTTTGCGAATACAAAACACAATGATGCATGTGGGGGAAGATGTCTGGACTGGAATCTCAACTCGCCGTCTGCATGATGTTGTTGAAGGAAGGGTGTTTTTAAGCAACAGCAAATAAGAAAGGCATCAGGCTTGTCCGTTTCAGGTGTGGTGGAAGAAGCCTACTAACCAATATTGTGGCCAATATCTTGTTGTCAATGCTAATCACAACAAAAGGCAATACAAATCACACCTCTCCTGGAGTTTACCTGGTTTTAACAGTGTAATTAAGAGTGCCTCGCAGAATGTGTGTGGAAATATCCCCTTTTTCCTAGCTTCTATAAATGTAGAATATTTCTTTTTTTTCTTCCACCAGCCTAAACAGCCATCCCCTAACATCTTCCTTTTGCCCTCCCTCTCTCAGAACCTCCTGTGCCCCAATCACTGTTCCTAGTCACCGAAAGCTAGTTGATGTGTTTTCTCCTGCACTGGCACATTCCTTGTTAATTCTGCAGGTATGGTGGCCTAACCCGGGGCCCAGCTGCACAGCATTCCCTGAATTACTGGATGATTTCTTCTGTACATATAGGCATGTCCAAGTATTGTCTGTGGGAATCATCTAACATTGTTTGATTAATGATGTCACACATGGATGTAAAATCATCTCTTGTGGGATGAGATTTGGACCAGTAAAGTGCTGTATGGAAACAAAAAAAATCTTTTAAGATTGCCTCAGCTCTCCAGATCCTCCCACAGTTGAGAGGAGGGCCAGGGACGTGCAGGAATGGGCCACTGCAGAATTATTTAGAATGACAAAAGTCAGATAGGAGGACAAACTTGAAGAAGATGTGAGGGTTTGGTTTTTGATGGTAACTGATAAACTGATAAAAACAAGGGGAAGGACCTCACGGAGGGGGAAGTTGACCCATTGCAGTCCACTCAGGGAAGAAATGGCACAGTGGCGACACCTGAGAGCTTTTCTGTACTGGATACCAGTTCAGAGAGATGAGGTATGCAGTAAGGAGGTGGATCTGTAGTCCCTGGGAAAGTATAGCATCCCATGACCGAGCGGCGGACAGGGGGATAAGTTTAAAGTTTCTGTTTCTTACAGTTGGAAATATGTCAGTGATATATGCGATTTGTGTGGTAAAATTGGAAGAAATGAAGAAAAGTAACTAATGACATGTGATAGGTGGAATTGTATCTTCGCTGAACGGAAGTAAGAATTCTGTACTTTGATGTGAAGATTTCCTCAGCTCTCTACAGGTTACCCCTTCTAGCGTGTCTATGTTGGTTATATCTGCCCTCGCCCAGGGGTCATTTATAAGCTGTGACAAGGTTCTGCACTTTCCTCCTTCTTTCCCATACATTCTCGCTTTGGTATCATTGATAAAGAAATGATTCTCTCTGCTGGCTGTATCCTTATAGTCTTCCTGTTGGCCATGAATCTCAGCCGGCATATCCTTGTCCTTGGGTGGCAGGCTCCACCCCCACTCTATGAAGCAACTCTTTAGGATCCATGACTGGTTAGCCATTCACACCTCATTAATGACTACTTTAACTGCTTCCAACAGGGTGCCTCGGCTAGAAATAGAATGTACATTCAGGGCAATGTATTCATGGCTGCTTACCTCCTTTCTGAACGCTGGGTCCGAAAGGGCTCTGGGGAAAGTCTCCATGAAAATGCTTTTTGCCTCATATTTGGCAATGTGAATTTCAGGAGAATTGGAAGGTTATCTGAGTGGATACAGTCCATATACTTCATGGATTTGGTCCATGAACCGACATCCCCAGCACTCACCCCATCTAGGCTGGTGTTGAAGGGGATTTCCCTTAGAACTCTGGTGGTTCCGTAAATTCCGCCCAGCCGTGTACAGTAACTTTGCTCATCTTGGGGGGCGTGGCTTGGAGCTCGGCAAGATGGCCGCACTGTAGTGCAGCTCTGCCAGCCATCGTTTGAAATCCTGTAATTATCCTGCCCCAACCCTGTAACTTAATTAAATCCCC
Source organism: Lissotriton vulgaris (assembly GCF_964263255.1). Taxonomy (NCBI): domain Eukaryota; kingdom Metazoa; phylum Chordata; class Amphibia; order Caudata; family Salamandridae; genus Lissotriton; species Lissotriton vulgaris. The sequence goes on from NC_141691.1 coordinate 1,461,272,404, forward strand.
CCCGGGACTGCACTGCTGAGACTCGGCGGGTTCAGAAAATACCCGTTGCGAGGCACTACGCTCCGTGAGTGCGGACTTCGGGGCTACACGCAGCCGCCTAAGGGCAGGCGTGAATGGCGGTGCGCATGCAAGCTGTGTGACCAAGATCGGAGGCCGGGAGGGCGCTGACAACATCAGCAAATAAACGAGGGCCCACAAGCGAGCGGCTCGACTGGTGAAGGATCGTACTAAAGGTATAGACACTGGCACACCTGAAAGTAAGAAGACCCGGCTGTGGAGAGGGAGGTCCGGGGAGCTCAATCACGCAAGCGCCCGGTGCGGGGGAGCTGAGCAGGACGCGGCGCGGCCGAGTAACGGGTCACCCGTCCTCCGCATACTGTACGCCCTCCACGGTGAACCAGCGCAATGGGAAAGCCAGAGAAAAACCAGCCTCGCTTTACATTTGATTTGCGAAAAGGGAGTAAACCTAGGCAGAGTGCGGCATCGGACACTGAACTAGATGCCGCAACACCACCCCCCACAGCGCTGGAAAAATCGCTGGCAGCCATTCAGGCAAGCCTTCAGGCCATAGATGGAAAGATTGAGGCACTGAATAGTAGGATGGATCACTTCTCAACAAAATTGGACAAGCATGCAGTGCGCATCGGGGAAGCAGAACAACGCATCAATGATACGGAAGATGGACTGTGACAGGTAACAGAGAAGACGTCAGATATTACTAAACTGCTGGCAGTTATCCAGGCCAAAAATGAGGAAATGGAAGCGCGGTCTCACCGCAACATTATTCGCGTCCTGGGACTGCCGAAAACAACAAATGTGGGGCGTTTTTTGACAGATTATATTGAATCAATGCTACAAGAAGTGTGTGGTAAAGATGAATTGTCACCTCTATTCGCAGTTGAAGGGGCGCCCAGGTCTTTAGCAGCGCACCCCCCACCGGGGACTCCACCGAGGCCTATCATAGCCCGCCTACTAAATTTCAGGGATCGGGACACTGTGCTACGCATAACCAGGCAGAAGGGTTCAATAACCTACCAAGGTAACGCACTATCATTTTACCCGGACTTCACAGCTACTGTGAAAGCGGCCCGCAAGGAATACCAGAACGTCAAGAAGTTACTACAAAAAGAAGAAATCCCCTATGCCATGCTCGATCCTGCACGCTTGCACAATGGAAAACTGCAAAATCCTTGCGAACCCCAAACATGCTATGGAACATGCAAAAACTCTGTGGAACTGGCGACAGCGCTCCTCCTCCTCTCCCACATCCGACATCGATGAATGAACAGTAAGGGGGTAAGTGAGTGTTTGTACAAAAGGCAGAGTATGCTGCTCACCAGAGGATATGACGGGGTGGCAATCCTTTTCGGAGCAGTTTCGAAGGGGGGATCGAGACAGTTTTTTAAGGTATATGGCTTGCTATTGTGGGATGCTGTTTCGTACAGGGTTGGCGGAACTGACTGTTGATCGATGGCTCCTCTCCCTATGCTATCTGGGAGTGGACGCAGCCGCGGCGACCCCCAATGGGTGTTCCCCGACAGAAATTGTGTTTTCTCAAGTTAAAGTTCTCACGGGTGTTGATTGGGGGACATGTCTTTAGCAGTTTGGGAATGCTGAAGTGGGAGGGGGGAGGAAGGTGGGTATGTTTGTAGTATCATAACAACTCGTAAGAGAGGGTCCGAGGGAGGTGTTTAACGACCAAACAGGCTGATACCCCCTGTATAACTACCTAAATAACAACAAAGCCTGTAGGTCAAGTGGTGCTGAGATATATCAATTAACACTGGTATAATTGCACAAAAAGTGAATCAAACAAAGACTATCAACTGTTGCTGATTAAGTCCTATCAGCCCACCTGATGGCGGAGCCTCATCATCTAGGACTTCCGAAACTAGGTCTGTGTGCGATCGCCCAGTTGTATATTAGCGACGCAACACAAGGCCAAGGTATGGTCACCGCAGTTGTTAGTCCAGAAGGTGGGGCTGATATGTGCAGTGCAAACATTAAAGTAAAGTGAAGTGTATTAAAATGGCTATCGAAGCAAACAAAGACTTTTAATAGTGTTTGCCTGGACGTCAGATTAAAAAATAGTGGAATGACAGTGTGAAAAAATCACTGTCTAACTTGCTTGGTAGAAATCAAGAAAGATCTATAAAGGGCCTCCCCTTCGGCTCGAGATTTCGCCGCAAGGTACCGACGGACAGAGCGGTGCCTTATTCGTCCGAGCAGTTGCCGGGTGAGGTGAGGTTCACTTCCCACACACTGATGGGAAAGACCTATTGCATCAACAGAACAATACTGAGAAGATGTGGTAGGATGGTCTTTAATTGATCACTCTTATGTTTATTTTCTTATTTTCTTAGTTTTAGCACATATGATAGTGCCCTTGCAGTAGCAGATTATAGCTAGGCCCTGACGAATGCCAGTGACACTTCACAGTAAGGCAGAAACATGTTGGCCCTTTATAGATCTTTCTTGATTTCTACCAAGCAAGTTAGACAGTGATTTTTTTCACACTGTCATTCCACTATTTTTTAATCTGACGTCCAGGCAAACACTATTAAAGGTCTTTGTTTGCTTCGATAGCCATTTTAATACACTTCACTTTACTTTAATGTTTGCACTGCACATATCAGCCCCACCTTCTGGACTAACAACTGCGGTGACCATACCTTGGCCTTGTGTTGCGTCGCTAATATACAACTGGGCGATCGCACACAGACCTAGTTTCGGAAGTCCTAGATGATGAGGCTCCGCCATCAGGTGGGCTGATAGGACTTAATCAGCAACAGTTGATAGTCTTTGTTTGATTCACTTTTTGTGCAATTATACCAGTATTAATTGATATATCTCAGCACCACTTGACCTACAGGCTTTGTTGTTATTTAAGTATGTTTGTAGTATGCCTAAGGTACTCTATTTCAAGAACACTGCACTACAAGGTAAGATAGTTTCAAGCGCCTCAATGATTTTACACTTGCTAGACATTGCATTGTACTACTACACAGAGGCCCAACTAGAGCCAAATTTCGGGGGGGGGGGTTAAGAAAAAATGTGGGGGGGGGGGGGCTGAACCTTTAATCAGTAGGCAGAGTGGAGCTGCAGGGGCTCTTAGAAGGGGTGAAACAACAGCAAGGCCTAGTTAACATTCAAATGGTCTTTTAAAGACCTGTGAAACGTTCGGGTGCGGCTCTGTGTGTGCCCGGGATCTGTCTCATCCCAGGCTGCCACACACGACGGGGGGGCTGAAGCCCGGTGAGGCCAATGGGTGTTGCGCGCCTGCTACCACACTACGCATGACGGGAACCTCATGTAACTATGCCACATGAAATGTCCGTGGGCTCAATGCACCACAAAAAATCAGGCAAGTACTGGCACAACTAGACAGGCACAATGTGAAAATTGCGCTGTTACAAGAAACTCACTAACTAAGACAACTGAAAACAATGTAGCTAGAAAGTGGGCGTCCTATAGGCTAGCATCCTCCTACTCCTCATATGCGAGGGGGGTCCTAATTTTAATAAAAAAGGGAGTAGTATTCACAGGGCTGCAATCCAGCACAGACCAAGAAGGGTGTTGGGCAATGGTATTTGGAAAATTAGGGAATGTTTTAGTGATGATTATCAGCCTTTATGGTCCGGTGTTAGATGACACGACCACCTACCTGAATATGTTTAGAGTGTTGCGCACATGGCCCAAAACAGAAATCATATGGGGGAAACCTCAATACACATCTTGATCCCAAAATAGATAAATCTAACCCGCAAGGTGCCCGGATGGTCAAAGTTGCAAGTTGTATCAGAGATGGCAAGCTGGAGTTTGGGCTGGTGGACATTTGGCGACGACTCGAGGGGGTACTAGCAGGCACATACATAACGCCAGCGACCAATGGTTGGTCGAGCCTAGATTATTGGTTACTGAGCGAGGGAGCGACTGAGTGGGTTACAGACATCCGCAATCTCCCGAGAACGCTCTCAGACCATAATCCGGTATTCCTCACCCTGACTATTTCCCACAATCCGTTCACATGGCGATTTCGAGCGGAGTCGCTATTAGACCCAACATATGCGGACGCCATTAAAACTGCCATCCTTCAATACTTTATGACGAATGTGGGATCAGTGGAGAGTCAAGAGACACTTTGGGAAGCCTTCAAGGCCACGATTAGGGGCACATGTATTAGCACATCGGCGGGGATCTTAAAAGACTTATGAGGTATGCTAAACACGATAGAAAGGAAGCTGCGCGAGCTAGAAACTAAATATGATAGCGCACCCTCTACAGACATACTCGCTAGCATACACAAGTGTATTGATGAGTATAATGCGTTGGCAGAGACGGAGGTGAAATACCTATCGAAAAGATATGTTGGCAGGAGATATGGCGAAGGGGGTAGACCGGGCAGATCTTTGGCCGGTAGACTACAGAGCAGGGCATGCGAATTCACAGTGGAGCGCATTGTTGATATAGCCGGGCAGGCGCATTACTCTTCCACTGCAATAGTAGATCAATTCCGGCAATTTTACGAAACACTTTACACTTCACAGGGCGGGATGGACGAACAGGCTATGACTAACTATCTAGATGACATCGCCTGTGCGTGGCTATCCGATGTTCATCGAAAATACCTTAGCTTACTGTTGGACGTGGAGGATGTGAAGGATGCCATTCGGTCACTCCCGAACGGAAAAGCCCCTGGTCCTGACGGAGTTACGGAGGAATTCTATAAAGCGTATGCTGACATTCTAGTTCCCCACCTTTTGGAGATGTACGCTGAGGCGCATAAGACTGGCCGGTTGCCCCGATCTTTGCGACAAGCATTGATAATCACTCTTCTGAAAAAAGACAAACCCCCTGAACGCTGCAAATCATACCGCCCGCTATCTCTTATCAATTTAGACGCCAAGATACTGGCAAAAATTCTCACTACAAAGATACAACCCCTCATGCCACTGTTGGTACTACCCGACCAAGCAGGGTTCATTCCAGACCGCTTCTACATCCCTCAACCTGCTCACCATATTGCATGTACTTAATCCCGACTTACCAGCCGTGGCGGTATTATTGGATGCTGCCAAGGCATTCGATTCCATAGAATGGCGGTACATGATGCATATATTGCACCGGATGGGGTTTCCCCAGTCTTTCTAGGATGGACCCAGATTTTGTATACTGAACCGTCAGCGAGGGTCCGCGTGGGAGGTGACACATCTAAACCATTTGATGTTGGCAGGGGTACACGCCAGGGTTGCCCACTCTCCCCGCTCCTATTTGCCATCGTGCTGGAACCCCTGGCATGTAAAATTCGGCAGCTGCACAGAGCGGCGCCCCTCAACTTCAACAACAGACCGGTAGGGATCTCCATGTACGCAGATGATATGGTCTCTATATCCGCGAACCACAAAAATTCCTGTCCCCTATCCTCCGAGAATATGTTAAGTTCAGCCTTTTCTCCGGTCTCACCATAAACTGGGACAAATCCGTCATCATCCCTCTGACGACAATAATAGGGACTCCTACAGTTGAATACCCGCTGGTATGGTCTGCGGACCCCGTTAAATATTTAGGGGTGTGGATCCATAGAGATCCCGGAGTGGTTATTACTGAAAACTACGGAGTGGCTTATGCAGTGCTAGTCACGCAAGTAGACCGATGGCAACGTCTCCTGCTGTCTCTGGTGGACCGGATTTCAATCATAAAGATGGTGGTTTTGCCAAAATTTTTATACTTGTTTTCCAATGTGCCGGTTCCGCTGACTAAGCATTTTTTAAGACTATTCAGACTCAGCTGCTGCGGCTTGTCTGGGAAACCAAGCAAGCAAGAATCAGCTGGCGAACACTGACGCTGACGTACGAGAAAGGGGGGTTTAATTCGCCGGATTTCTATGTATACTACCTGTGCTATCAGACCCAATATGCATACTATTGGTATAAACCACACAACTTCATTCCCCACGTGGCGATGGAGGAAGGCGACGCTCACCCTCTCCTCTTGCGAGGTATCATTACACATACCAATAGACACATTCCAAGGGCTGAGATTAACACGCTTGATGTCACAATGGCAGCCTGGCAGGCAATTGGAAACCGCACGAACAAGCTTCCCTTATATGCACCTGCAATGCCAATCGAGGGACATGCTGCACTGTCGGTAGCTCAAGACAAAGGCTCCGTCCTGGCACTGCGCGAAGCGGGCAGTGCGCACATGAGTGACTTATACCCGGATGGCACATACCTCACAGGGGTGGATTTATCTTATATACGCAACCTTACACTATTATTCCAGTTCACTTGCTATAGACTGAGAAGGGCGATAGGGGGACACTACACTAACTTCCTGGAGGAACCGGAGACACTGTCGGCTTTACAACTGATAATCACAGCTTCAACAAGAAAGAAACTAGTCACCAAGTTATATACGGCCATACAGAAAGACACTCCGCACAACACTGCCACCAGTCTGACACCCTGGAACAATGAGATAGATCCCTGCATCACAGAGGAGGACTGAATGAAAATATGCTCGATAACAGGGAGATTAACATCTAACAGCAATCTCCGTATCATTCACCTAAAATTCTTGCACCAAACATACCACACTCCTTACAGGCTGTGGAAGATAGGCCTCAGGGCAACTGATAACTGCAAACGATGTGGTGTGAGAGAGGCTGGCTTCCTACATCTAGCATGGCAGTGTAGACCGGTCTTCGAGTACTGGGAAAAAAAGGTGTTAGCTCTTCTTACTGTTATGACAGGGGTAACGTTACAGAATATACCGTCGCTGTGTCTACTAGCTCATGCTCCTCAGCTTAAAGGAAGGATAGGGAAATTTATTCAAGTGGCCCTACTTTTGGCAAAGAGATGCATACTATTCACGTGGGACAGTAGGAGATGCCCCAAAGCAGACAAATGGTTGAAAGATATGGTATATTGCAGGGACCAGTTAGAGATGCATGCTGAAGAGCTCCCGCTTTCCTCAAAGCCCAAAGACATCTGGGCCCCTCCGAGGGAGTATTTATTGACTTGCAGTGAGATGGATTCTGAATGAGCTTTGCGGATAATGATGATGGTGTCAGAAAAGTTCTGGTTGTGGTGTCATCCTGAAATGTTAGTGGAGGGAGACAATTGCAAACTGTGGCACTTAAATTTATTTCATATATGTGTGATTCTGTCATACCTTTCCCGGGGGCGAAGGAAACAGCGACGGGGAAACAGAACAATGTCACGAATGCCGCGGACTACACTTCCGGGTTCGCGGTTTTGGACACTCTTTCAATCTATCGTTGATTCATTTTTTAACAAATAACCCAAACACCGAATCAGAACCAAGGTGAAGGTTTACTGTATCCCTATAGATTTAACTATAAAAGAAACATACTTCGTTTCTGCTAGTTTAATTTCAGTATTCCCCTGAAGAAGGTATTACCATACCGAAATGCATTGGGACAGAAAATACAACATGCTGTGAAGAAAATGGAAACATGATATAATGTTGTTCATTTTACAGAACAGAAGTATACTTATAAAGGACAACGTCTGAAAGAAGAAACACGACACGTTTCATTTGTGGATTGAACTTGTTTACTGTTTATTATCTATTTTTGATTTCTCGGTTAAGGCATTACTGAATGACATATAAAATTGTACAGTGATCTTAAATATTTGTTCTAAGAAGCACCTACGGGGCAAGTGACAAGTGCGCCACTCTCAAACAGTATACCGTTTGTTTGACTTAAATTTATTTGACATTATGTGTGGTGCTTGCACCTTTACACCGATTACTATGACCTTAGGCTGTGTCATGTCGAAGTTAACTATATGTTACTCTGCTGCTATTTGATGACTGGAAATGCATATGTTGTTTGTATATGATATGCTAAATAAAAAGCTTTACAAATAAAAAATAAATAAAACACTTTGCTCATCTCCCAGGGCCTCTGTTCTTACTTCTTTGGCAGATGTCTTTGATGTGTGACTTGCAGCTTTGATCTGTCTTTCGCTTTCCTTGTCACTTTGCTAAAGTATTTCTTTTTTGTTGTAATATAATGGTATTCAGGTAAGCATACATCCATTCTATTATTCATAGATTTGAAGGGCTCTCAATCTACTCAATTTAAGTCAGATGTAGTGCTCGGCTGAAGGAGCCTCATGGGTATGTGGCATGTCGTAGTCCATTATCTGCTGTGCCCCACCCCCTTCCATGGCCTAGACTTTATCTCACTTAATTGCTTAAGATCCTTACCTTCTATGTTTGTACTGAAGTGGCTGATTCGGGATTGGTAAATTTTATCATGTTGGACTATCATATCAATTCTCACTATTCCACGCCCGGCCAAGCCACCCTCCTGCCTCAATGACAGTCCCCTCTAAATTCCATCATCACAACTTTCTACTGCAACATTTCCTGAGGTATGAACCCCAGACCGAACCTGTGAAGCCCTGAATGACTGTAGGTTTGTTCACTGTTGCATCATGTTGTGGGGAGGGGGAGACATGTACCTAGCTGTTCTCCCCTAAAGGCCATCTAATTTACAGCTTAGCAATCTGACGTTTCACACTATCACTAGAGTGAGAAGAGTAGAGGGCTTCTTCAGAGCCAATGGATCAATCATAGTGGATTGTGTTAATTGTGATATACTTTCCTATCTATATCTAGCAATATATACAAAAAAAGAGACTGCAAATTCCCTGAGAAACCTCCAGATGATCTGGTGTTGAATATTATTCTACAACTGAGAGAAGTGGCGAATAGGATAACAAACGTGAACTTGATCCTCACTGGGACTCGGACATATCCACAAAGCAGTTGTGGAATGAATTGGAGTCCAGAGTGTTGGTTAAAGCTATGACACGCTCAGTTGGTCAAGTGCTGCTAGTTGACCAAGCCAGTTTCACTAACTGCCAAGCACAAACTAATGCACTGCAGGACAACTGAGACTCACGCGAGGGCAAAGAACTTGGTTCTTCTCAAACTGGTAACATTTCAAGATGTCAGAGAGTTATTGTTAAAAATAAAAGCAAAAAGTAGGATGGACATGGTTGAGCTAACTTGCCAAAATAAATTGCACACCTTCACCTATATTCCTCCAGTAGGCCCTACTATTTGACAGGAAACTGACAACGGTGCGGGTGTAAAAGTAGCGACAGAACAAAGATGTAGGAATACTACATATGATATCTTGTACCAGAATTGAAAGTCAATTATTGCAAATCATCAGCAAGAAACTATTTGCAGAAAATATTCTGTCAGTTCACGAACTCGCGGACTAAATCGGAATGTGCCTATTGTGCACTGACATCTGATTAGGAAGGGTGTAATATATATTATTCTGCAATGTAGAAATTAGCACGTTATTCCACACATTTTGCTTTGTTCCTACATACACACAAATAGTGTTAACAATCCGAACAATAGAAAAAATTCTGTGAGTAGGTGTGATTTACTCTAGTTTTACTTCTGGCTTGCTCCTGAATTTTAAAAATAAGCCAGGAGTATTCCTGGCTGACTCCTGGAAAGCAGGAGTATGCAATAGTGCTACAAGGGTTAGTCAAAGCAATATATTTGTGAATTAGGCCAAAAAAGATAATAGCAAAAACGCACCCTTTTTTTTGTTTTTGTTTTCAAAAACCTTTAGTGAAAAAAAAAACCAAGGCAGACACAGTACATCGTGCAAAAGTGCAGTGCAATACACAAAATAAAAAGCAGGGCGTGCGCTCCATGATACATTGATATCAATTGTCAACACAGTGACTACACATGAAGAGAATATCTCAGCTCCATCACAACAAGGTCCCTCCCTCATGGGGAAACCCAGATCAAGCATTATCAGCAATAAAAGGGCTAGAGAGAAAGGGGTGGAGGCGCTCGATAGGGGGGGGGGGGGAAGCAGTCACTGACCAGCACCGGCGGCCGCAGCGGACCCAGGGCCGGCAGGGAGCGCGGGAGAGGCAGCGCCACCAGGGTGAGAGCAGGAAAGGAGGTAAGCAATCAGAGGGCCCCAAATGTCAACAGGACGAGACCTAGCAGGCATTAAATCCCAAAACTCCGACAGGAGAGTCTGGCACCAAGAGGCATCCTCCAGCCAACTCTCGGCTGCGCCTGCTTTCTATTTTGCCGTTCCCTGCCTCCCGAGCCTAAGACGGGCTGTGAGTTGCTTGTGGCGTATCCCAGGCCGTAATGCAATCTGCTTGAATTGAACTAGTCAGATGATGCATCCTCACAACAGGTAGAACTGATTGATGATATTTTTACTGCAGTGTGTCAATCGGGAGTGGAGCACTGGTAGCGGGTGGGTAACAGTTCTGTAGCAACAGGGACCGTGGGCGAACCTTAGGTCCGAGGCTAACAAGCCTAGCTTGGCCCCGCCTACCTTTAACATCTGGTGTTGTGCATCGGCCTGAAAGTGCCTGGGACAGGCGACGAGGAACAGTGGGCCGGATATTGCAGCTTACTAATGGTTGTACAGACGGACAGCTCAGCTCAGCGATGCTAGGGGTGGTGATGCGACCCTCTACACAGACTTGCTCAGACATCGGGTAAGAGGTGAGAGATGCGGTTCTTACGAACGGCTCATAGGGCGTCACTGTGCTGCGGGGCCTCCTCGGCCTTGATAGATCGGTGGCCGGGGATCGGGCCACGGGCTTCCATGATGGCTGAGCCTCTTTCCCTTACATCCCCTGGAGCGCGTCCTTTGATTGTACTTATATGCTTGCCCAGGATCAACTCGTACTGCCTCGATCCCGCTGGCCTGTGGTGGGTGATTGCTCGACTGGCACCTGCCCGGTGACCGATAACTGGTGCGACCGCCGTACCGGAGGCCCATACTGCCCCCTTGTCTGTCTGTCCGGGGCCCACTCCAGCTTACCAATTTGGGCTTTGCTCAGAAGGCATAGGGCCCCCTTCATATCCTAAGAGGCGACTAACACCTTAATGCGCATTTCTTATCCCAGACTACGGCCTTTGTCACACCCATACACCCCCTGCATTTGGACCTGCCTGCCAGGCCTTACTAATCTGATAATGCTCCGAGCCCAGCGGCTGTCACCGACTGTGACTTAAGACCGCACTTGTCAGCTGCCTTCCAGTCGAGCTTTCCCTACTCTCTCCTAGAATAAGTCCTATGTACCATCCACTTCTCTTTGAGCCCATATACTCCTGCACATGCTTGCCATCATGGGGAAAGGGGATCCCAAGCAGTGGATGCTCCCATTCGAATGTGCCAAGGTGATCAGAAGACCATAATCTCTGTCGGATGTGGACAATGTAGCAAATAAAACCAATACCACTGAACAACTTAGCGCATCTGCTGCCACCATGGCTGGGCTCTGTGCCAGTTATGCTACATATTTACACTGCGCTCAATGCAACCTACACTCCAAATACCAATCAGTGCCACATAATTACACGCCACATAATTACACTGCACTCAATGCAACATACACTCCAAAAACCACTCAGTGCCACATAATTACACGCCACATAATTACACTCTACTGAATGCAACACACACTCCACACAGTACCACTCAGTGCCACATAATTACACGCCACATAATTACACTCTACTGAATGCAACACACACTCCACACAATGCCACTCAGTGCCACATAATTATATGCTACATAATTACAATGCACTCAATGCAACATACACTCCAAACAATACCACTCAGTGCCACATAATTACACGCCACACAATTACACTCTACTGAATACAATATACACTCCACACATTACCACTCATTGCCATATAATTATAGGCTACATAATTACACTGCGCTCAACGCAACATACACTCCAAATACCACTCAGTACCACATAGTTACCTGCCACATAATTACACTCTATCTATCTATTGCATCACCACAGCATCACTCAGCACCACCACAGCATCACTCAGGGGCACCACAACATCACTATACGCTACCACAGCATCACTGAACACCACAGCATCACTTGTTGCCACCACAACATCACTCAGCGCCACCACAGCATCAATCTGTGCAACCATTCAACAACTGGTTCAAATATGTTCTCTCAATGTTTCAAGCTTTATTACAAATGCCACAAAAAGATGTTAATATTTCACTTCTGTTATTGGATTTTCGTCACAATAAAATACACTGAACATAATCTTCACAAAAGTTATTTACAAAAGTTTGAGCTATTGCCATTATAAATTACAATAACTTTTATTTAAGTATTAATTATTTAAAAAAATTATAAGCAATTGTTATTTGTAATATCAATACATCTAAGTCACGTAAATACAACACATATTGTATTACAAATGCTATAGGGGTTACATTTGCAAAAGTTAAAAGTATTGGCGTTGTAAATGACAAAGCTATTAATTTCGCTATTTTCAAAACCAATACATAAATAAAAAAATGTGTCATTTACAATACCAATAGCTCAAACTTTCCTAATGCGAGACCTATTGCATTGCAAATGCTTGTTTTATTAGCTTTCGCTACCAAAACTGGTTTTATGCCACCAGAGCAGATTTGCCTACACTGGACCCGAAAACCAAGCCTTGTTGGTTTGGACGGCTGTGGTTTTCCCTATTTGTAGATTCGCTTTAAAGGGCAGAGAAATACTTATGAATGGGTTTGACTTGCACTGAATAGGAAATGACTGGAGTCTTTTTCCCTGTAATCATTAAACGGGTTCATTATTAGTTACTCGTGCAGCCCATCAATACAAGGCTTTAGAAGATGTTTAGTTTCCCAGATGTTAATGCAAAAGTCACCACATGTTGTACGACCACAGGAAGTACGATGTGTTTTTTGTACTGTATAGACTTACCCTCGAGATCATTACGTTTATTTTTTAAAGTTGTATTTGCGTTTGAGATATTTTCAGTTTTTTTCTCTTGGTGTTTAATACCGTGTTAGCAATTGATGTTTTAGTATGGACCATTTAACTGTGTAATTTGACAGAATATAAATGCTAAAAACAAAATCCCTACAAATAATTTGGGGGAAAAGTATATATGTTCACACGGACCGACCCTTTTACTTCGATTAGGTTCATGATTAACTTGCAGCTATGGATAGTATGGTTACCGATTTTAAATACAGGTTGCAATACAGGTTATAAATACCATATGGAGGTAAACCTGTGCTCCAAAATTAGGGTAGTTTAATTATAAATAATTGGCTCCTCACTCTACCCTCGTGAGTTTCTTTCCAGATTGTTGTCACGACGATGACATTCCTTTCACCCATCAGGCAAGGCATTATGTCTATATGGGGACAGTCACAAAATGTATCTGCGTCATTGTGATCCTCCATTTATGTGCGATTAGCCACAACATAAGGTGACTGTGTGAGTTATGCGCTGTGGTACAATCGTTTCCAAGAAGTTTCCAAGAAACATGTCACAAGAGCACTAGTGATTGCTAATAAAGTTATCTTGAGACAGAGGAACGATTCTACGGCTCCAAATATTGATGAATACATTGTGGAAATGGCTGTGTTGCGTGGATGAAAGAGTCTACGCGTTTTAAGTCATAATCAGACAAATGCTTTTGAAAACTGGGTAACTTTAAATTAGTTCTAACAGTAATTAGCAAGCTATACCACAGCGAGTTGCGTTGTTTCCATATTTTCTGAACCTTTTATGTGTGCATAAAAGCTAGTTATGAATCTTTTCCATTTTGTGTATTACATTTATGGCAAATTTCTATGAGCTTATACTTCATTAGGTTGTTCTTTGTTACTTATTCTGTTGTTATGGGTGTAATGGCACATTGTACTACAATATTCAATAACATTTTGTTTACAAAAAATATACATTTCACAGACAGAACAAAAAAAGAGGTCTTGTGAAATCTATTACTTCGAGATATGCTACATTATTCAGGAGCCTGTGCTCTGCAGCAGGAAGCAAACCAAGATGCCTGCCAAAAACGGAATGCCCGTAGAAGAACTGGTTGCACAGCACAAAAGTGTGTGAATCACAGGAGAAAATTCGCCTATTCAAGGAATCATTTCACTGCTGACCCTGTGGCTCACTTTCCCTGGAACTAGAGACGCATCAAGACTGAACTAGAGACTTGGGAGTCTCAGAAATCACAAAGCAAGATAGAGGTGGATAAGAGTTTGTTGGCCAAAAGGAAGTTTTAGGTTTCTTTTGGAAGGAGAGATGACTAGGACTAGAGGATAGTGATTAAGAAGAAGTAGATTCCAGACGGTAGATTATCTGTAGTAGAAGAAGCAGAGTCTGTTCTGGGCATTCAAATGTCTAGAGAAAAGCAGGGTCTTCAATCGGCAAGGTGGGCTGCATGATCGAAGAGGAGATCAAAGATAAATTAATAACAAACACCTGAGGTTTATGCTTCGATTACATACAATAGATTTCCAGAAAAGTGCAATGCTGGCTCGGATGTTAAGGTATTCACACTTGAACATTTAACAGAAAAAGAACATGCAGAAAAGGGGGAACGAAGGATAGGTTTATGGAAGAGAGGAGGCAAGAGGAATGTGGAGAATGTTTCAATTGGAACATGCTAAGGACACAAAATAAGCAGAGTAGGAATCCGAGAGGCTGGGTAGGAGTACTATACAAAAGTAAAGACAGAATATATAGTGTGAGTTTGCCTACATTGTTCTCTCCGATATCTCATTCCCACTAAGGATCACATAAGGATTTCTTCTCTAGAATTACCAAACTAGCCCCTGGATGGAGTTGTGGGTTAATGTTCTACTCCCACTGCTGCCTATAAATAAAAGGAAATAAAACAGAATTCCAAAAATGTGGACATGGTTCCTTCGGATTCTATAAAAAAATGGAACTTTAAATTCCTTTCAAATTATTGCTTGATTGCTCTCACAGATCTCAATGAAACAGATCTATAAACAGCATTCTTTAACACATGTATTATAATTTAATAATATGTAGTGTATATAATACTATTAGGGTAATCAGAAAGGGGAGGAGGAATACATGTCCATTTATTTCCCCAGGTAAGTATCAAGGTTAATCAAGTGAAAAAATGGACACTTGTGACAATTCTAGACCATTGGTTAGAAAAACTATGGTATCCTCAAAAGACCCAATGTATACAGGTGTTGCGGTATATATCGTTCATCCGCCCCTACATTGTGGTTTTTCGGCAGTTATCATCGGATACCATAGAGAGTGTGGGTGCTTGCCTCATCCAGAGGCTCCTCTGGTCTAGGTTGCAGTGTCCAGAGATGAAAAAAGGAGAAACCAGTGCAAAGAAAGGTAAAAAACTGTTAAAAATAAGGTCAACGCCAGCAAGGATTTTAATGGAATGGTGGAGATCTTATATTAAAATAAGTGGGTACTTATCCTAGATCGAGTTACTGGATCTAGAAGTGCGAATTTTCAAAAAATGTCGACATGTTTCAGCCCCCTTCGGCTCAACGGAGTCTATGGGGCTTTCGTCAGGACAGAAGGACAAACAAACATAGAGAATCTACTCACACTTTTTGTGTGGAGTTCAATGGAAGTAGCGAGGGTCAACATTAGCCACTCAAGTCTTATTAACCCGAAAAAGAAAATACACACAAATATGTTGTGCAGGGGTAAAGTACATTCTCACAGTATTACAGGAGTGTAGGTAGGCACCGTAGTAAGCATTAGTCTAGACTACTACAATGATGCATGTTTAGCAAAAATAGCGCGAAAATTCTAAACAGTGGAGTGTCACCTGGTAGGGTAGAAGAAAGAGGGAGGCAAAAGTGAGCAAGAAGGTACTGCGTTGTGGTATCTAACAGCAGTGTGTAATTCAAAAATAGCTGTGGTATGTCAGCATCATATATGGAATAATCATGCATTGGGACCTAGGTAGTTCTAGTCACTCGTTCAGAATCTCGATAATAATACACAATAATAAGTACACCATAATCCCAATGTCTATTTTTCAGGGAGGACGAGTAAAGGTGATTGTATTGAGATTCTTAAAAAAGGATTAACGTTTTGTGAAGGGAAACGCGGAGTGACTGACCCCTTCGTGATATTTAAATGCTGCGCAAAAAACGTTAACAGACGGTCCCTCGACATTAGGTCTAGTTGTGGACTTACCCCCGATAGTGGAGTCTTTTGTTATCCTCGGGGAGGCCCAGAGCTGTGAGAAAGAGGTAGACAGAGGTCAGAATCACCTTACCTCACGGGAAGAGAAAGCTTCCCTGACTGATACGTTCCGCCATTACCCGCGTGTGTAGGATCCTACGCCGCTTGTGCTGACTCTGCCCCCGGATGCCGAACTGGTGTCTGGGGGAGCGTTTTTGTCGGAGTTTTTTTGAAAGCCCAACTTTATTAGATGTAACACGGAATGTACTTTATATACTGCAAAACGGATTGCAAATAACATAATTATTCGCCGTTTTGCTTCCACAAACGAATTTCCACAAACGAGCATTAAGTGTGTTTACACCATCTAGTATCATATTGCTAAGGTTTCCGTGTTACATCTAATAAAGTTGGGCTTTCAAAAAAACTCCGCGTTTCCCTTCACAAAACGTTAATCCTTTTTTAAGAATCTCAATACAATCACCTTTACTCGCCCTCCCTGAAAAATAGACATTGGGATTATGGTGTACTTATTATTGTGTATTATTATCGAGATTCTGAACGAGTGACTAGAACTACCTAGGTCCCAATGCATGATTATTCCATATATGATGCTGACATACCACAGCTATTTTTGAATTACACACTGCTGTTAGATACCACAACGCAGTACCTTCTTGCTCACTTTTGCCTCCCTCTTTCCTCTACCCTACCAGGTGACACTCCACTGTTTAGAATTTTCGCGCTATTTTTGCTAAACATGCATCATTGTAGTAGTCAGACTAATGCTTACTACGGTGCCTACCTACACTCCTGTAATACTGTGAGAATGTACTTTACCCCTGCACAACATATTTGTGTGTATTTTCTTTTTCAGGTTAATAAGACTTGAGTGGCTAATGTTGACCCTCACTACTTCCATTGAACTCCACACAACAAGTGTGAGTAGATTCTCTATGTTTGTTTGTCCTTCTGTCCTGACGAAAGCCCCATAGACTCCGTTGAGCCGAAGGGGGCTGAAACATGTCGACATTTTTTGAAAATTCGCACTTCTAGATCCAGTAACTCGATCTAGGATAAGTACCCACTTATTTTAATATAAGATCTCCACCATTCCATTAAAATCCTTGCTGGTGTTGACCTTATTTTTAACAGTTTTTTACCTTTCTTTGCACTGGTTTCTCCTTTTTCATCTCTGGACACTGCAACCTAGACCAGAGGAGCCTCTGGATGAGGCAGGCACCCACACTCTCTATGGTATCCGATGATAACTGCCGAAAAACCACAATGTAGGGGCGGATGAACGATATATACCGCAACACCTGTATACATTGGGTCTTTTGAGGATACCATAGTTTTTCTAACCAATGGTCTAGAATTGTCACAAGTGTCCATTTTTTCACTTGATTAACCTTGTATATAATACTATTACCAGACAGGATTTAGGGAAGAGGGATGCATTGTCCACAATATGATGACCCTCTCAATGACGGGAAAAGAGTGAAAAAGAATGAAAGCACCCTCATAATATGTATTTGTTGACTTTGCTACTACTGTCCATTTTTTGACTCATGCAGTACAGTGGTGGAAACTCTAGGTTTACAGGACACAGATTGGTCTACATGCAGTTACCTATCACCTAACATGGATTCCCAAACAAAGGAACAATAAGAGAGTGAAGAACGGCTGCCAAAGAAAAGAAAAACAGTAAGTAGTGTCAAACAAGGACGCGTGTTCACCTCACTCCTCTTCAGTTTATAGTGGAAATCCCTTCCTTGCTCGTAGTTGTATTTATCTGTCACTCCCTTCAAACTTACTATCATAGTCATACAGCTTTATGCATAGAAGCTTGGTCTGTGTGAAATTAGACAATATGAAATACCTATGGGGAAATGTCTATTTGAGAAAAACTACTTTAAAAACCAACAAATATCTGCATTGAGGTTCCAAGACAAAGTGCAGAAGAGCGGTGCCTACATGTACCTTGATCTTTTAAATATAGTAACTTGATGTTGGGTGTCTTTGATGGTTTGAATTGGGGTTCCTGCGCTACCATATGCTGCGAGTCCCACTGCGCACAGAAAGGATTAGTCTGTCCTCAACTGCTAAACCATGCCCTGTTTGCTTGAGTCAATCAACAGTGCTAGGCATAATTTTGCTTTGTTGTGCGTCACCACTGAGTTCAACCTTACTTCCTTAGGAAAAACAAACAATGAACCCATTTCAAGACAACATGCTTCACTTAAATTGCACCTGATCTGAAGAAACAAGCTTTCAGTGGTGTCAATCAGACGTCCTAGCCAAGGACTTTGGTTCCCACCAGCAGGATAAAATCTAAGTACCTTCACTTAACTCTTGCTTCAGTCACTGCGGGGGGAAAAAAACCATAGTGATCCTTGCCCTTCTACGACAAGCCAGTTATACCATCAAGAAGAGAAACACACATACACACAGTATACACTTTAGCAAACGTTTTTAAGGATCCTACATTCTACCAGTGTAAAGAGGAAGAAATCGCTCTATTTGAAGAAATAAAACATAAGCTGCAATTGTCATTGAGCATTTTGGCTATTTAATAATAAATATTACAATATTTGACATAAAACTACTTGAATAAAAGACGTTCCCTTTTAAATATGTGTTTAGCAGCTGCTGAATAGTCAGTGATGCACAAGGCACGCCTCATGTTCTAGACATCATTTTTATTGATATACAGTACAAAACATTCTGTTCACCACTCGTACCATGGACTGCATAGTAAGAATTTATTTTGCCACTATTTACAATAAAAGGTCTTTTTTAGTGCAAAAACATGTAATAATGATCTAGACGCAGCACTTCAGGCATATCCCCACACCACTTTGTTCGAGACCAGCTTATGCAATTTGGCTATATCTTGGGCCGCCAACCACCAATGAACTGCAAGATCTTCTTAACCTGCAGTTTGCTCAATTTGAAGTCCTCCGAAAGGATCTCTTCTGTAAGCTGAAGTAATAAGTTTCCATCTATCTTTTCAGTCACAAAGAGGGACAAGACATCTTCTGGTAGCCCAATGAACCGTAGAGATTTAGACACCTCTTCGATAGACAACCCAGAGAGATCCGAAGGAGGCTGCCATGGAGAGCCATCCCCACAAGATCGAGGTGCTAGCTGCATGTGGAGAGGCGAAGAGAAGGGATAAGAAATTGAGAAAATGTCCTGCCTATCCTTTGTTCCTAAATAATGTTCTTCCGAGAGATCAGGTGAACCAGTTTGTGCCCCCTCCTCAGCCCCATCTATTTTGATGTTTATAGATAGCAGTTCAAGAGGGCACTTCTCATCGTGTGACTTTGGTGTGCGAGGGGGTAAGGCAGGGCACGACTGGCTTTGCATGGTGCTGGCTTCAACGGGCATCTTCTCACCAGAGCATTCCAATGAGTAGCTGGCTGACTTTGGACATCCGGCGGGTAAACTATTAAATTCCTTTGCTATAAGCTGCGGACACCCTGCCGAGAGTTCGCATGCACTGAAGTCAAAAGGTGCAGGTAAGTTCCTCTTTGGTGTGCTGGGCGTCTTTTGTCGTGGATAGCTGTAATAACTTCGGCACTGGTCCAGCATAAAATCATTCCTATTTAGGCCCTCGGTTACCTCACAAAAACGGTTTGGCCACGACAGCCTAGTAGGTAGGACATCAGAAGGCGGACTGCCAAAAGGGGACTTGCTCTCCTGCTCTGCTGACTCGGTCTTCATCCAGTTGCATGGATAGCAAGAAACAGGGGCCTTCTCAGATGGTTGAGACACGTTGTCACTCTCGGTTACACCACTATAAATGGAGAAACCAACAAAATATACAGTCAGTAAAATATAAAACAAGTACACCAATCAACCTACAAAAACATTACAACCCCTAACCAAGAAATGTTTCCAGATACTAAGCTTTAACGTTGATATTACCAGTGTGCCAGAGAGTGCAGAGTGAAGTACATATCACCTCTGAAAACTTTTTGAGGCAGATTCAGAAAAGTTAAAACTCTCATGGATTTTATTCTCCCACACAGAATTACAAATGACAATCCATGCCCTAAAAATAATACCCCCGTGTTATGTTTGTCGTTTTGATATTTTCTACTGTCGAAAGTCTGACAAGTGTATTTATTGTAACAATACATCACATTCATCACCAGGATCAAAACTATTTTCCCAAATACGCTCAGACACAATGAAGGAAAGATCAAATAGGAGTTTATTGACTAATTACCAAAATACAATTTAATCAATTCAAGAGTTATTTTTCAGAGGAAGGGCGTGTTATTAGCCTTCATGTTAACATTCTTTGCTGCTATCATTTAAAAGGTAAAGCTATGCAGAACTAAATGATGCACGAAGACTTCTGAAACTGCGAAAATGTGTACGTGTAATTACTATGCTCTTTTTATGCACATATGTAACTTAACAAAGTGCATAGTATTATCGAAATGTGCAATATTAAATCAAATATTCCTCGAAACAATGATCCATTTGTGATTACAATATGCGGTGAATGAAGTCACATTGGGTATAAATTCATGCTCAAACTGGAATGTATCGGTTTTACACGTTTTCGAGTTTAATCCTGAGGCCCACGTGTGTCCTTGAGGTGTAGGGTGACTGATGCTTTCCTGCCATAACCATAGAAACCTTGGGTATCCCACGTGAACTGCTGTGCATGCCTAGCTGGCCTACGAGGAACAAGCCCAAAACCCATTTATAGGGTAATGTCAGCCAAGTGTTGTCCGACATGCCTCCGAAATCTTCCCTATCTGTCCCCCACTGACAGAAATAGGTAGAATAACTCCCAGGAACGAACATGAACTTTCCGGGTAGCCCCGTAGGACAAGAGGTGGGAAAATCCCCATTTTTGCCCCACCTATAGAGGGGGTGGGAAAACGGTGGCAGGAGTTTACTGAGAGGAAGCAGTAGCCTCTATCACTCAAACTCCAAAAAGAGGCCAGTATCTGATGGGAAGAAGAACAGGAGTTTCAAAACTTGACCTCAACTTCAAAATGTCATTAATTTCACCAAGCAATTGAAAAGATGTTTTAGAGAAAACATTTACAATGCAGTAACATATTAGTTGCCACTTTCTTTCATTGTGTTCCTTTCTCATCTATGTTGTATCTACATCGGTCTTTAATAGCACAAAGACCAGTGGTTCACTGTGGACTTATTTTGATAATACTGAATTCATGGATGTGTAGATCATCCAGTCTTGGACTGAAGTCAACATACAAGTGCAACCGAACCAACAAATTAATTAATACATTCAGGATGCACCACTATATGACTAATCACCAAGTCTCTTGGTGAAGGTATGGAGCTGGCTGAACGCAAAATTAGTTTTTCTGTCTAATAATATGCTTCCTGCTATTGTCTGGCGACATTTTGTGGCAAACAAAAAAAATCCTTGCTAATCAA
The DNA here is from genome assembly GCF_964263255.1 of Lissotriton vulgaris. NCBI lineage: Eukaryota > Metazoa > Chordata > Amphibia > Caudata > Salamandridae > Lissotriton > Lissotriton vulgaris. Next base: position 1,461,293,876 of record NC_141691.1, read on the forward strand.
GTTTCATTAACAATTTGCATGATAAAGTAACCGTGGCATGTAATGACAGTAGATCTTAGAAGGAAGCCGAGCCAAGAATGCGCACAGTGAAGCACATATAATACGATGACAAGTTATGAAGCTGGAAGAAACCTTCGCAGTGCCGGAATGAAATGCATGCAACTGAATTAATCCCTTTCCTTCAGCACTTTAACTTAGAGTTAATGAAAAAGAAAGCTGAATCCTTCTCAGAAGGCTCAACATGACAAACAACTGCTTCTTGGGCTGTTTGAGATGGTAGATGAGGGCAAAGATGAAACCAATTTAGGGTTCAGAGTTGGAAGGGCAGGTGTGAACGTGTGCAGCTCGCAGCGGCCCTTTTCTGTCTTTGATGATGCGCATCACTGACAAATCGAACCTACTTGTTTTTGTCTCATGCCCACCGCTATATCCCTAGACAGCTGTGCGAATCTCTCAGATCTGTTGTTTTTGCCATCTCTATGTACCGATTCCATCTCCCGCCTCCCACTGGCATGTTCTTTGGTACCACCTACTGATTTTTTTTTGTGTATCGCTTCCTGCCTCTCATGCACAGATAGGATATTTATAGGTTTTCTGGCTAGGCATGCTTCATAACTAACGGCATACAAAATGAATACAAATGATTTAATATTCTGTTAATAACAGGTATTATTTATACCAAAATACATGTGTTCTAATTTATCAAAGGGAAGACAGGTGAGAACTTCTTGTTGGGATTCAAAGAAGTATTGTTAATGCGGTGATCTGACGACCTGGGAGCAGGGCCAGACTGACTACCGGGCGTTTTAGAATTCTGCCGAGCTGGTGGCTGATTTCACTGCAGTGGGGGCTGATTTCGTTCATGGAGACCTGCATGTACTTCGAAATAATTTAAAAAAAATAATAATTTTGTTTAGTACACGCAGGTCCCCATCAACTAAATCAGCCCCCAGCTCAGCAGCATTCCATAACACCCGGTGGCCAGTCCGGCCCTGCCTGGGAGGCATCCAGGAGATTGTCTGTGTGGTTATTTTAAAGGCACAATTTCTCAAAACAGCCTTTCTTCCTCCTGCCCTTTCCAAGAGATGGGAAGCATGTGATTTTCTACTCTGTTATCGTAAAAAAGTTCCTGCTAGGGAACACAAGATAACTGCCCAATGACAAAGATGTGTGTCTGTTCCTAGGGGCACTAACGGTGCAGCTAGGGCACAGAGATCAGACAATCTGGGAAACTGGGGAGCGTAAAAAGATGGTTCAACTAAGTTTCAGAGATTTGTACTAGGCTTGTGCGAAATATTCTGGCAAAAAGCGCAAAATCCATCCATGGAGCAATTTCACTCTACAAATTTTTCACGGATTCCACAAGTGTTACCCCTTGATAACTTTTGCATTATTCTGAAACATGAAAACATGAACAAACTTTGATGTTTCATGATGTGACGCATTTCATTATGTGTCGTTCCCTTTCCTGTCTGTATTTTTTTTGTATTTCACAGAACTCAGAAACAAAATGCCACGATCAGTGGCAGCTTTGCTATTGTATTCCATAAAATTAATTAAAATTAGGCCTGGGCGATGAACTCTGCTCCGTTTGCGGAGTTTGAGCACGTGGAGTCCAGAAAGTGGTAAGTTGGTGAGCGCAAGCTGCTGCTCAGGTAGAATTTCTACTCGAGGGGCAGAAAGATCAGCGTGAACTGCAGTTTGCACTGTTCTCTTCCACTTGCGGAACTCTGCAGAGTTTTTTGTACGTGGAACACAGCGAACCCCGCCCAAGCCTTATTAAAATGTGGCCTAATTCGGATCACTGAAGCCTCAATGATTTCTTTAAGCAACAGTCAAGCACATTGTGTTAATATGGTCTCTAAAATTTCTTGGTGTGACTTCGATATTGTCAACATTCTGCCTTAAAATCAATCACTGGGTCACAAAAATGGACTAATCGGAAGAGTGTGTTACATAAGATGTTTCCGCCAAATACTGCAAAGATCATTTGAGTTTCCCTTCCCCAGTTATGGATGCTGACTCTAAATTGGAGGAAGCGGAAAACCAAGAGTGCCAAAACAAGCTGCAGGTCACTGGTTTAAAAAGGGATGCTGTCCAAGAAGATGAAGGGTTCTCAGGAGCGGAGAAGATTCTTATGGGTTTGGGCCTGGTCCTGGGTAGGAGAGCTACTGCTCAGAATTGGAGAATTTCGACTGCACTCAGCATCACAAAATTAAAAATAAGCCTAGGTGCATGTTGTATCCTTGAACTCATACTATATGAAGCCAGAGGAAGCCCCAGAAGTACAAGAACATCTGGGTAAAATGAACTGAATGCTGGATGGGGTCAGAGGTGAACCTTGACAAGATAAGTAGTGCTGGAGGGGAGAGGGCATGGACACGTATATATGTCCCCTTGCCGTAACTCAAAGGGGGAGGATGGAAGGCAGATGAGGTTTTTTCCGATTGTAATTGAGTTATGCTTGTGAAATCACAAGAATCAGTGGCAAATAATGGTGTTTTTTTGCATATGGTTTTCTTTCGTTCGCTGTATATACATAGAAAATGAAAATAAAAGAGAACTATTTTTAAAACTGGAAGTCGAAGGAGATGACTGCAAGAATTGTATCATTCAGCGACCCCACCTGGAACTTACTCTTGTTGTCCATTTAGGATTTTAATCAAGAAATCAAATAAGCACATTGCTAACTTCCCAGCCTACAAAGGATAAAACCAAACCACATGCTTCCAGATTGATGTTGGTCACTTTGTGTTGCATGGTTATGCTTGCCTTACCAACTCAAATAAGTGTAAATTGCACCTTCTTTTCTAAACCCCGTTCAAAAGATCCGGTTGGTCATTAGGTTTACAGTACAGGAATACACACACACTGCTATTTGTGTCAGGGCTCTGGGCGATGTGCGTAGGATCTCCACACTAAATCTCTAATCTGAGGGTAAGGTGATTCTTCAATAAGCGGACGTCCAGACCATACACTAGCCCTATGTTGCATTGTCAATAGTCTCCATCTGCCTCTTCTCTGCAATGAGAGGGGGGAAATAGCAACAATATATTCTCATGACTACACTGAAAAAATGCAGAGTTAACATCACTTGCCTTCAAACTGTAGGGCAAGGCCAGGCTGTCACAAGGGGCGGGGCGCAGGCAGGGCCATTTGTCACAGACCCTGCTCCTTTCAGGGCACCACAATGCCACTACTCATCTCTTTACATAAAGGTGATTTAGTTTGTGAGCAAGTTACATATGCTGCCACATAATTCAGCCAGGAGGTGAATTCAGAGTAATATTTGTCCGCATGGAGGAGAGAATCTAAATCCAAATGGATTCCAGTGGTCAAAAATGTAGAGTAGATTGCTGCCATTCACCAAAAACGCATCCCTGTTACAACAGACGTACTAAGCGCTTGAGAATTGTTAGTGCAAAAAAATTATGGCAGATTAATTCGAACAAATTGCTGATCTCTAAATTAGAACTTACTTGTTTGGAACCAATTTACATTGTTTGTCCAGCAATCACTTGTTCCACTGCTGCAACCTTCGTAATAGGTATACGGAAGACAATCTGTTTGCCTGCTGGGGACCAGGCCAACGGGAAGCAATCCAAACACTGTTGGAAAAGGACCTGACATTCTGTTCAGGGTACAAAATGCGGCCCTGTGATATGCATCGACATCAGGATCATCGATCAAAACACCCCAGGACTACGCCATGGGCAGTGACTCTGAAGCATAACCTTAGTACTCTTATTCTGCAGGCCCGTTCACCTCACAGTTCATATTGGTATAAGGATCAATAATTGGTTACATGATAGCAGTCAGGCGTAAATGGCAAAATGAAAACCGCTAGGAGGAAGTTTCAGGTGGAGAACCTTGGGGATTACCAATGAGGCCAGTAGGATTTAACTTACTTCTGAGAGACCTCATAAATAAAAAGTTTTGTAAAACTGTCCAATAAGAAAACTGCAAAAGAACATAAGACATAAAAAATACATAATTAATGATTCCAGACACTGCGAGAAAGACTTGGAAGAAAAGATATGTATGGAATATAATTCAGCTATATGTCAAAGCATGCAACTAAGATTGAAAAAACTAAAATGGTAATACAAGGGGTGCATGTGAGCCACCCACGAAGTCAGCATCTTATTTAAGATGCTCTTGCTGTCTAGCCTTTAATCTTCCTTTATCTGAATAGCCCGTTCCTGGGTAGCCACTAAAATTTGGGCCCAGACATGGTGAATCGGTTGCTTTGATTGGCACCTTCATAGCAGTGCTTCAGGGGATTGCAAACTGGAACAACTGTTATTGCTTATATCCAGACATGGCCCACTGTTGGTATAGTGTCTCCGGGTGCTTTTGGAGCTGAGATTCACTTGTGTCCCTAGGTCAGGCTGAGTTGTACCTCTAGCCGACCTCTGATTTATTTTGGCACCAGTCGCCACTGTACTATGGTTGCTTACGATGACCATGTGCCTGGGTCCGCTGTGATCTGGTGATAACTTTCACTGGTGGCAGGTGGTACGTGCATCTTGGAAATTATCACAGCGCTGATCTTGGCGTCTACTCTAGCTGTTGTAACCTTTGCAAGGTAGAGTATGTATGTATGCAGTATCAGTCGCATGAACTTAGCCAAAGTTCACCGGAGCACTGTGCATGGGCAAAGACAAGCATACAGTCAACGAGTAATAGGAGAGGAAGGTGCTTTGTGCTTTGTGATATAGTGTACTTCAAAGAGGTAAGTCTTCAACTCTTTCTTAAATTGGAGCAGTGTTGGTCAGCCTTGAGGGATACGGCAATAATGTTCCAGATCCTGAAGGCAAAGATAGAAAAGGCCTGTTGTCTTGCTTTTTCTTTTTTACACTTCTTAGTCTGCAGTGTGATGGTGTGCTGGCTATGGGTGTGCTCAAAACCATCAGCAATGGTGAGCTTGTCTGCAAGATGAGCAGGGCTGCTGGTCATAATGGCTTTGTAAATTATGCATCTAATTTCGAAGAAGGTTGGGACAGCAAGGGGAGGCAATGGAATTTCATCAAAATGAAGTTGATGCAATCATATTTATTCAGGTCTTAAGTGAGACATGCAGCGACTTGCACGATGCCTCTAAGGGGTGCCAGTGTGGAGTCTGGGAGGTTTTGGAGCAAAGCACTACCACCATCCATAAGCAAGAGTGTGAGGATTTGAAAAGCAGCTCCGAAGTCGCTTTTTGGAAGAAACTGAATGACTTTCTTTGGAATAGCATTCTGGTACCAGGTCGTCTTTCTTTTTTGGGCAAAGTGTTCCTTGAGGGCGAGGTTGGGTTTCAGGGTGAACCCAAGTGACTTGGCATTCTGTGAGAGTTGGGGTTCGAAGCAGTCAAGGTTCTTGTAATTGAGCCAGGTTTGTGCTCTATATTATTTGTTGTTCTTGGTGACAAACATGAATCCTGCCTCGGCTGGGTCGAGCTCGACTCAGCCGAGGCAGGATTCTTGTTTGGCTGATCCAGGCAGGTGCTGGGCATCCAGGTTGGAATGATGTGCAAGCAGTGTTTGAGGTGCTAGATAAATGAAGCAGGGGAGACTTTCAGAGTTTTGTAACACTGGCATATTGGTGAACCTTGATGTGGTTATCTGTGAGTGTTTCCAGCTATAGAAATTAAAAAAACAGAGTCCAATTGTATTGAATTGGTTAATCCATGTGTCGTTATATCATGTACTATGGCTGGTGTTTCAAATAATAACCAAAAAGTTTTGTTTAGCAAATTGTAATTTATGGGATGTGTGAGTATGTTGAATGCTAAATGAAAGAAAAGGAGAGCATGAAGAGAGTATGGAAATGTAGTGTAGAATATTAGAATTTTGTATAAAAAGATTTTGTTACGCTGTACAATGTGAATATTGTGATGGTATTTGAAGAAAAAGTGTACATTTTTCTTATGTGAAAACTAAAACAAAAATAAAAGATTCATTCTAGGCAGAAAAAGAAGCCTAAAGGTACATAATGTTGGATTTTCAATATGGTTTCCCACAAACTAGTGTATCAGTTATGTAGAGGTATTGGCAGTTGTTTAGTTTTTGTTGTTATCTGTGAGTAGAGCACCAAGAACCTCCACAAAAAGGATGAGGATGACAGGAAACAGCATGCAAACCTGGTGGACTCCACGTGATAGGGATCTTTTGTGACCTGGAGGAGCTCATGTGAACAAAATGGTGTCGGTTGAAAGATAGGAGGAGAATCTGTGTAGGACACTGCCAGTGAATCCCATTCAAGACTCAAGGATGCATTTGAGGGTGGGATGGTCGACTGTGTCAAAGGCAGTTGAGACGTCCAGTCAACTGAGTAGGCAGAAGTCATCCACATCTGGGTCTATAGGGTGTCTGTGATGTGTAAGGTAGCTGTCTCTGTGCTGCAGTGTGATCTAAATCCAGATTGGTAGTCAGGCAGTAGATGATTGGCCCTGAAGTGACCATAAAGTTGAGCATGTTTTTTTTGTTTTTTTATAACTTGCAGATGAAGTGTGGGTGAGTGATGGACTAGTAGCACGCAAGATCATCAGAGTGTAGTGTAGGTTTCTTTAGGAGTGGGAGGAAATCTGGACGTTTAGGACGATAACTTGAGTAGCAAGAGCTGTGAAAGATAGGGTTCGAAGGATGACCACTGGAGAGTGGTTCGTGAAAGAATGGTGCTGTTGATGTGCTATCAGATCAATAGCATACTTTTACTGAAGAAGAGGTTGATGGCATTGCACTTATCTGTGAAGTGTAGGATCGGAAGGTCAAGAAGGGGAATGAAACAATGCTTGACTGTCTTGAGACGATTATAACGACTTTTGATAGCTTTATTGATGAGCATTGTCCACAATCTGTAAGGGAGCGATCTCTGTGCTGCAGAATGATCTGAACCATACTGCTAGTTGTGCAGGATACTGTTAGCACTGATGTGATATTGGAGTTCAACACAGACTGCTTGTTGTGCTGCCTGCTGACTGGTGCTAAAGACAACACTACTTCAGTAGTTGCATTCGACTTTGCTACCACTGCAACTCCAACTTTCACATAATGACACATAGGCCACACATTGTTCCTTTCACCCATTTCAGAGTCCACCAAAACTGTGGTGCACTGATCTCCATCATTGGGTCTAGGGAGCCCTTTGCAGGTGCAGAACTCAGGTAAATATCCTGGTAACACTGAAGAGGTAAAATTGGTGTGTACCCTTCATATGAGCTCTCCTTTACCCCATGCAGCAGGCATCAGAAAATTCATGACTTGGTGTCCTCTGAAGACCTGCCATGATGCTACTGAAATGTGGAATGCTGTTCATACATGCTTTTAATCGTTTCAATGCTGTAATCCAGGCAATACTTTGAGAGATGTGAGTGACTGTGCCTACCTGTTATCGCAAGATGCCTCTTCGGTATTGGGATCAGTGATTTACCAGTTGCAAATCTCCTGTAACTTTGAGGTTTAGCACCAATGTGAATAAGACCAGAGTCTTGCAATCTAACTTACTTTTTTTGACGGAAGAAAGGAATGAAAAGGATACAAGGGTTTGGATGTTCAATCATGAAGTGTGAAAAAAGTGAGGTAAGGTCACTCTTCCCAGTACAGTACATCATCCTTCACCTCTAATTTGAGCTCCTTTCCTTTGTATCTTGTGAAAAAGTAGAGGGAAGGAGGAGATAGTTAACCATTTCCATCCCATCTTTCCGCCTATCCTACTCTTGTTTCATGGCCAGCCATGAAGGATACAAATATGGAAATAAGAAGGGGGAAGGCTGGGAGAAGAGACCACTACTTACACCTCTCCCCCATTAGTTTGTGGCAGGGGAGGGAATATATAGGGGTCGTTGAGAGGCGCAGACAAATACTTCCATCATCCAGTATAATCTCACTTCTCTGACACCCCGATCACAAAGGCAAATATTTGAGATGGGGAGGAACTCCAATCTCTTTATCATACACAACATGTCTGTGACGATGGCAATTGACTGGACAGTTATGACTGGTACCTGGGTTAAGCCTTGTCGGACTTTGCCCTTTTGGCAGGTTCACCCTGATACTTTTTGCATTCTCCTAGCCTTTTTCTGTAACCTGGTGTTGGGGATTTTAGGCCTCTAAGCACTTTAGCACTGTGGTCCAGTGTAAAGTGTGTGCGCTCTCTGTGTGCGTGTGGTGAGATTGGCCTGCCCTCCCATAGGAATGCATTGGGGATAAGTGTGTCCGTGGTTATTCCTGTTATGAGAGGAGCCCCAGGGGCGAGTTTAGTATGTATGAAATCGTGAGAATAAATGCTGCGCAATGGTGTGCGCAGATTTATGATGACTGGTGGAGAAGTGCCACTTTTAGAAGTTGGCATTTCTGCCTGCTATGTGTCTGCCTTCCTGATGTGAATTGCATATCTGGCTTGTGAGTGAAGGGGCTGAGAGGCGTGGGTGGCTCCTGGAGGGGTAGGGTGAGTCAGCGCTAGGCTGAATAGGACAACTGGCCTAAGAGTAGTGGGAGGGGTAATCCCCTGACTCTGAATAGAACTGTGCCCAGCCTGTACAATGCTGTTTCCGCCCCCTCTGGTGTTTTTCAATCACTGAGCCCCCGCCTGACAAAGGGGAAAAGGAGCTTCGAAAACAAAGTGCTCCAAATTCCCCTGAACCAGTTGCATCTGGTTTCCTAAGCCCTACACTACAGACAAAGGAATTAGTGATATAAATATAGGGCCTGTGACCCCATACTGTTGTTCTGCGCCTGTTTCTAAACCAGTGGGGGCATGCTGCTGCTGGGGCCCAGGAGGACCAGCCAGGAGGGCTGCCTCCCTGGGCCCAGCATTGCTACCTGATTCCTAAGGACCTTGTTCTGCTTTTTACGCCCTGAGAGAACTTTTAGTTTTATTGGCCCCTGAATGGAGGAGATAGCACAGGCTTAGCAGCGCAGCACTGCAGCCCTTTAGAGCGAATCCCGGCGAGAGGGATTTCCCTGTGATGAAGGAAACGGTGGGTGCCCACCCTGCATTTTGCTTGCAGACCAGCTGCCACCCCGCTAGTGCCTTTACCTAAAACGGGAGCCTACCCCGTATTGCCCGCAAAGAAGTAACCGCCGCGGCCCGAGCCACGAACCGAAAGCAGGCGCGCCCGCCTGACAGTGGGCGGGGCCTCGTGGATGAGGCAGGAAGATGTCCAAGGCTCGCACGCCCACGTCGAAGCCATGGCCCCGAGAGGGGGGGGGGGGGGCGGACAAAGCGAAGGAGAAGAAAACAAGTTAGTTACCTGTAACTACAGTTATCCAGTATTGGTATCTTTCATAGATTCACATGCCTGAATCATTCCCCGTCGTCGAGGCGGGAGTCCCACGGTAACAATATATACAATACCAGTGCCTAAAAATCCTTGTAGTAGGCTGGAGGAAGGTATAGGCCCAAACTAGGCCCAAAACTTAGCAGCCTATCTACCTCTTTTTGTAAAAAGAACTGAAAAAGTAGCTCCAGCCAATCGTCTGTCCTCACCCTCTAGAACCTTCCCAGCTCAGGCAGTTCTCCTCAGATTTTCCCAGCACAAGTGAGAAGTAAGTATCCGTAACAAAGAACTGCCCTGCCGGGGAGGAGGGTGGGTGCATGTGAATCTATGAAAGATACCAATACTGGATAACTGTAGTTACAGATAAGTAACTTGTTTTCTTATCTAGTATTGGGGTATCTTTCATAGATTCACATGCCTGAATCAGAGTAACAAGCAGTAAGACTATCTGCCGTTAGAGGAAGATGGGAGACAAAAGAAGTTGTACCTATCCCCACGCAACCTGGAACGTTATAGAGCCCAAACATGTCTGCATACATATGCAGCAAGAACCTTCATACAATACAGAATAAAATAAGACAGCATTTGAAAAGAACAGAAAAACTACAGTAAATACATATGGTTTAAACATCCCAAATGAGAGAGACCATAAACGTATAACCTTAGTGAAGAAGATGCTGCAGCACCGCTTCCCCCACTGCTGTATCATCATGAGATGCCGACTGCAAGCAGTAGTGCTTCGTAAAGGTGTGGACACTCTTTCACGTAGCAGCTCTGCAAATGTTCTCCAGCGTCACTCCTGCGAATAGGCCGTAGACGCTGACATCATTCTGGTAGAATGCGCTTTAACCCTTCTTGTTAGGTGTTTGTTAGCCTTTTCGTGACAAAAGAGAATTACAGAAGATAGCCATCTGGCTATAGTCGCTTTCGTTACAGCCTGCCCCAGTGTGGCTTGTCCATAAGCAACAAATATCTGGTTAGTTTTGCGTATGCTCTTAGTTCTTTGCAGGTAGAACTTAAGGCACCGTTTGACATCCAGGGAATGCAATGTCTTTTCTGCTGGAGTTACAGGGTCCGGGAAAAAGGTCTTTAGCTTTACAGGCTGATTAATGTGAAATTGCGATGGAACTTTTGGAATGAACTTTGAATTCGTTCTTAGCGTTACAAAGTCTTTAGAGAAATGTAAGAAAGGTACTGTGATCCTGAAGGCTTGCATCTCGCTGACTCTACGGGCCGAAGTGAGGGCTAGCAGGACAGCTACTTTCCAAGTTAGAAACGTCAGCTCAGCCTTGAGAATAGGTTCAAATGGCCTCCTTAACAGTTGGGATAAAATAATAATGAGGTCCCACTCAGGAGGTGGAGATCGAACTGGAGGGAAAGCTCGGAATAACCCTTTAAGAAATTGTTTTATTAATGAGGAAGAACACAGTGATGGTTTGTTGGAACTCTTCCTGAATCTGGAGATAGCGGCCAGATGTACCTTAATAGAAGAGAAAACTAGCCCTGCCTTGGCCAAGGACAGCAGGTAAGGAAGGATGTCCTCTGGTGAAGCTTGGAGCGGATGAACATTATTTGCCTCACACCAGTTACAGAATCTTTTCCACTTAAAACGATATGTTCTGATGGTCCTTTGAGCATGGGCTTGAGTTAAAATTGCTCTGCAATCTGTAGAAATGTTAAGATCCTTAAATTCTAGGAAGTCAGGAGCCAGGCGTGCAAGTGAAGCGATTGAGGATCCGGGTGTAGAATCTGGCCTTCTTCTCTTGTCAGCATTGACATTGTCGGTCTGAGACGAAGTGGAGGCTGTTGAGACAGAAGAAGCAGTTCTTGGAACCAGTACTGCCTCGGCCAGCGAGGAGCAATTAGGAGGAGAGTGCAATGTTCCCTTTTCATTTTCTGCAGTATTTTTGGAATAAGCGGAATCGGAGGAAAGGCGTATGCAAAGATTCCAGACCATCTCATCAACAGGGCATTTCCCCTTGACCCCTGTTGAGGAAATCTGCTGGCGAAGTACAGGCATTTGCTGTTCTGCCGTGTCGGGAACAGACCCAGAGTTGGTGTGCCCCATGTTTTAAAGATCCTGTCCACTTGATCTTGCTCGAGCTCCCATTCGTGGCAACCTGTGAGAGACCTGTTGAGGTTGTCGGCTAGAGAGTTCTGAATACCCTTCACATGCTCCGCTCTGAGGGATATGCCGTGTCGTATGACCCACTCCCATTTCTTGAGCCTCTTGCGAACGGAGAGAGATCTTGTTCCCCCTTGTTTGTTGATATAATACATGCTGGTGGTATTGTCCGTACGCACCAGCACTGAGGAGTTCGCAATCCTTGGAAGGAAAGCTTGCAGAGATAGAAAGATGGCTCTCAGCTCCAGGCTCTTGATGTGTTTCTGCCCATACTGGTGAGACCATCGACCTTGAATTTGGAGTTCCAGGAGGTGACCTCCCCAACCTTCCATGGAAGCATCTGTTAAGGTAAATTCTGGCATGGTCTGGAGAAATGTGAGGCCTGGTGACAGATTGTCTTCCTTCGACCACCAAAGAAGGGCTCGCCTCATTCTGGATGTCACCTTTAAGCGATCCTAGAACGAGCCGTCTATCTGCCGCCACTGTCGGTGTAATTCCTCCTGTAGAGGCCTCATTCTGAGTCTTGCCATTGGGACTAGACTGATTGCAGACGAACACATCCCTAGAAGGGAAGCATAAGTTTGGTCCGAAAGTGACCTTCTTGACGATATTTGTCTTACCAGCTTTAGTAGTTTCGTTTGTCGTTCCTGAGTCAAGAACGCTTTGCATTGGCATGTGTCCAGTAATGCTCCAGAAAGGTTAATACCTGACAGGGTTGCAATTGATATTTGTTTTAATTGAGGGTGAGTCCCAAATTTGAGAATAGATAGAGGGAGCTTTTGACTGCTTCCCTTGTGGAGTTCACTGATGGTCCTTTTAGCAGCCAGTCCTCTAGGTACGGGAAGACTTGTATTCCCTGTGACCTCAGTGCGGCAGCAACTGGGGCTAAACACTTCGGAAATATTCTTGGTGCCGACTTTAGACCGAATGGGAGCACCTTGAATTGAAAATGGACGCCAGCCACTGCGAATCTCAGGTATTTGCGGTGTTTTGCGTGAATAGGGATGTGAAAATAGGCGTCTTCTCGGTCCAGAGAAGCCATATGTCCCCTTCGTTGAGACAATTCAGGACATCTGTCAGCGTCACCATGCGGAAACCCAGTTTCTTTAGATATTTGTTGAGCTTGCACAAATCTAAAATTGGGCGCCAATCTCCTGATCTTTTCTCTATGAGGAAGAAGTGAGAGTAAAATCCTTTCCCTTTTTGAGAGGTGGGAACTTTTTCTATCGCATTCTTGTGTAGCATCTTTAAGGCCTTTTTGAACAGTAAGTGAAGACGAGGGGGACCCCTGGGCGGTGTCGTTGGTGGTTTCTTCAGAAACTCCAGAGTGTGTCCATTCTTGACCAGATCTAGAACCCACTGATCTGAAGTTATACTCCGCCACTGTTGGTAAAATGCGGAAATTTTCGCGCCCACAGGGAGGGAAGGATGATGGACTGGCGTCCGGCAATACTCATTGACGCTTGTTGGAATCACGTCCTTGATTGTTTGATCGTCGTTTTCCTCCCTGACGAGAGAAATTACCAGAGGTAGGTTGCCTGTAAGACGAGTGATAGTACGGTTGTTTGTACTGAGACTGGTACTGTCTATTTTGCTGGTTGTGATAATTTCCTCTGGAGGAGAATCCACAGCCTCTTGCCCCTCTAAAAGATCCTCTGTTATATTGTAGGGTACCAAGAGATTTGGCGGTGTCGGTATCCGTCTTAATCGCTGGTAAAGCATCGTCTGTGTGCTTACCGAAAAGAGAGTCACCATCATAAGCCATATCTAAAAATTTTGTTTGAACCTCTGGCCTGAAGGAGGTAGCCTTGAGCCAGCCTTGTCGCCCGAGGACTGCTGCGCCTGCCAATTGTCTGAAATTGGTGTTAGAGATGTCTAGGGCGCAGTCAATGATCTCCGATGCCGCCCTCTCTCCTTCCAGTGCCATATTGCGCGCTTCCTGCTGTCGATCTTCAGGTATTAAATTTATAAATTCCGACAGGTCCGACCACATCCGTCGGTCTTAGCGGGCAAGGATTTCCAAGGAATTAGCCGCTTTAATGGATGCTGCACCATTCGTGGAGAACTTTTTCCTTATCAAATCCAGTGCAGTGAAAATCTGAGGAGAACTGCCTGACCTGTGAAGGTTCTAGAGGGTGAGGACAGCCGATAGGCTAGAGCTACTATTTCAGTTCTTTTTACAAAAAAAGGTAGATAGGCTGCTAAGTTTTGGGCCTAGTTTGGGCCTATTCCTTTCTCCAGCCTACTACAAGGATTTTTAGGCACTGCTATTGTATATATTGTTACCGTGGGACTCCCACCTCGTTGACGGGGAATGATTCAGGCATGTGAATCTATGAAAGATACCCCAATGCTGGATAAGTCCTGAGCCCAAGGAGAGGGCCCAGGTGAAGTTGGGAAAAGGTTGGTGGCCCGGCGGGGCTCCCGTGAGCTGGGAAAGCCCTGCGATGCATTAAAAGAGTCCCGCATGCAGTAAAGTGCCTCACGGGCTCCACATCCAAGTCGCGGGTCCCAGGAGGGGGCCCGGTTGAAGTGAGGCGAGGAGACCAGAGTGTCGGTCCCGCATCGAGAGGAGAGCCTCCCCAGACCAGTCCGGTGAGTGGGGGGCTCCAGGGGCACATTGTTGGTGCCGATCGTGGCACGTGACGATGTTGGTGCTGAGCTGACCTGCCAGAGAGCGGGCCGCTCCAACGAGGGGGCACATGGCTGTTGAGGGCCCAGAGGGACCTGTGTCTCCTTACCTAGTGAGGCACATTGTCGGTGCCTGAGTGGTCCCGCCAGAGAGCGGACCACTCCAACAAGGGGGAATCTTTGGTTTTAGAGCCCGTGGGGGACCTGAGGGCACAGAGGTGCCAGGGCCCCCTTCACTGAGGATGTCACAGCTGCGCCGCCGTAGCAGGCAGCTGCCACTTGGGCGCATTGTTCAGAGAGGGATCCAGAGGGCCCTGAGGGGCCCATGCCCATTTGGACACATTTTTGCAAGAGAGTCCCTGAGTGGGACAGGAGGCACAGTGGTGCCAGGGCCTTTACTGGATTTACAGCTGCGCATCACTTAGTGCCAGCTGCCACGTTTAGGCCACAGTTCTTTGGGGGCATCTTTTGAGATGAGTGAGATGCACTCTGTTGCCCTAGCTCAATGGCACACTTTGGTTTACGCTGAATAGGCAGTAGCCCTGACATTCTGGATGCAGTGCATTTGAGCCCCTTTAAGAAGGCCAGTTGGCCCAGGTGGTCAGTGATTTATGTGATGTAGGAAATGTGATGCTCGACTACGATTCATGCCTCTAAAAGCATTTGGGGATGAGATCCTGTGGGTACTGTGATTATGCTGGTGAGATGATTTCCTATTCCTACTGCAAATTTTACCCCTAATGTGAGTGATGCTTAGGAGGTTAGGGTCTAATGCGTTTATACTTATGAGATGATTGCATAATGTGTTTATGCTGGTGAAGTTGGTGCAGAATGTAATTCACGCCTAATGTGATACTGTGCATAATGTGGTTTATGTTACAGGATGATGCAGAGTACAGTGGTTACCAGTGATTACTGGTTATACGTTTATGATATGTCGTACTTTTACTAAGTTCACTTTGTGATGGTTCTGACAGTGGTCCAGTGGGCCCTGTTAGGTGTATATAATCTCTTGTAGATATGACCTAGTCCCAGGTGGCACAATGTATATTTTGAGAGTACTATTCTAATGTGTTATGAGAATACAAAGGCTATTTTTGATATAACCTTGTGTGGAGTTCATTTTGTGGTGTGCCTGGTATGTTGTTGCTGTGTGCGTGCGCAAACGCTTTACACATTGCCTCTGGGATATGCCTCCGGGATAAGTGTGACTGCTCGTGCCAAGCTACCAAGGGGGGCGAGCAGGGGTTATCTTTGGCGTGTAACTCCCTTGCCCGGACGAGAGTAGTGGTTTCTGCCTGGCTTTGGCGCACACCTTAGCCAACCAGAAATCCCATTTCTAACAAGCCTCTAGTGGGCAAGTGACATTTTGTCATCCCCATACTAGAAATGGTTCTATAGGTGGTTCGCGTTGGGGAAGAAATGCGTTACTTACCTGTAACTGCAGTTATCCAGTATTGGTATATTTCATAGATTCACATGCCTGAATCATTCCTCGTCGTCGGGGTGGGAGTCCCCGGTACATAAATAAAGTAATGTCATGTAGACATATATACATAGTAATGGGCCAGAGGCCTCTCATTAGTAACATATCCATGTCCTTTTGTGAAAAGGACCAAACTTTGGCCAATAGCCAATCAGCTATCACCACCCTCTAGAACCTTCCTGGAAGGAGCTCTGGTCCCTCAGATTTTCGTAAGCACAGTGCTAAGTAGTATATTACTGAGAGAACCAAGGTGAGCCCTTCCAGGGAGGTGGGTGGGTTGCATGTGAATCTATGAAATACTGGATAACTGCAGTTACAGGTAAGTAACGCATTTCTTATCCAGTATTATGGGTATCTTTCATAGATTCACATGCCTGCAGAGTAGCGAGCAATAAGAAGCACATTTCAAATGGTACAACAACAAATCTCACTAGATAATAACCTATCAATTGTGAAATGCAAAAGGTACCAAAAAGCAATAGTAGAGATAAATGTGCAAGTAGACAGTAGGGAAGGTGGGATGAAAGAGAAGGCTCACCTCTAGTGAAACAGATGACGGAGCACAGCTTGTCCCACTGCTGCATCTTTCATAAGTTCAGTATCCACTTAGTAGTGCCTGGTGAATGTATGAGGCGTCTTCCATGTCGCCGCTCTGCAGATGTCAATGATGGGCACTTCCGCAAAGAGCGCCATGAAGGTTGAGACTGCTCTAGTGGAATGAGCACGAACCTTGGAATGCAGAGGATGTCCTCCTTGTTGATGACAGAAAGCAATAGCTGCAGAGATCCAACGTGAAATGCTCTGCTTAGTCAATGGAAGACCTTTCCTAGGTCTGCTAAAAGCAACGAAGAGTTGGTTTGATTTTCGAAATGTCTCTGTTCTGTGGATGTAGAACTTCAGACAGCGTTTGAGATCAAAAGAGTGGAGAGACTTCTCTGCTGCGGAATGTGGATTCGGGAAGAAAGACCGCAGAACTATCGGCTCATTAAGGTGAAAGTCAGATGGGATCTTTGGAATGAATTTAGGATTAGTCCTCGGAAGCACTCTGTCCTGCCTGAATTGGAGAAAAAGGGTCTTGAATTGAAAAGGCTTGGAGTTCGCTTACTCTTCTCGCTGAGGTAAGCGCCAATAGAAGAGCCGTTTTCCAGGAAATATATTTGATATCAGCTTTGTGTATTGGCTCAAAGGGATGTTTCATTAATTGAGCAAGCTCAATGTTCAGCTGCCAGGCGGGCGGTTAAGACTTCACCGGAGGAAATGTCCTGAACAAGCCTTTAACCTCTTCGCTGCTCATGACGAGCTCAGCTCGTCATGAGGCACACTGGAGCTGTGCTTATGACGAGCTCAGCTCGTCATGAACAATGGGATTCAAAGCCTCCCAGCACAGGAGGGGAAACGTCTTAGCAGCCAAGGTGTTAAGGAATTGTTTTATGAGTCTGCTGGACCAGAGGGAAGTACCAGCTGAGGAACGTCTGAATCGAGATATGGCAGCCAGGTGAACTTTTATTGAAGCATGAGCCAGACCGGAGTTTGCCAAATGAAGAAGGTAAGGTAAGATCTATGCAGGTGATGAAGAAAAGGGATGTATTTTCTTCGATTTACACCACATGCAGAACCTTTTCCATTTTAGGGAATACGTTTTGTTGGTACTGTCGGCCGGAGCCCAGGCTAGAACAGCTCTGCAATCTGGCGGGATGTTTAAGTTCTGGAATTCTCTGAACTCAGGAGCCAAGCCGATAATTTGAGAGATGCTGGATCCGGATGCTGGACTTGTCCGTGGTTCATTGTGAGGAGATTGGGGCACGGCTTCAATGGGATCGGCAGTTCCAGTGATAGGAGATGAAGCTCCGTGAACCAGTGTTGGCGCGGCCACGCTGGAGCTATCAAGATCAGGGTACAATGTTCCGCCTTCAGCTTCCTGAGGACCCTGGGAATCAGGGGAAATGGAGGAAATGCGTACGCAAAGACGTTGAACCATGCGATCAAAAATGCATTCCCTAGAGACCCTTTCTGGGGACGCCAGCTTGCGTAATGTTGGCATTTGGCGTTGTGTCTGGTTGCAAACAGGACCAGAGGAGGCCTGCCCCATCGGGAGAAGATGTGACTGAGAAGTTGGTGGTCCAGCTCCCACTCGTGGCACACAGAGCGCTCTCTGCTCAGTGAGTCTGCAAGGACATTGTTCGTTCCAGGGACTTATTCTACCCCACGGGAAATGTTGTGAAGAAGTACCCAGTTACAGATCTTTTGAGATTCGCAAGACGTCAGAGACTGAGTCCCCCCTTGTTTGTTGATATAGTGCATTGTCGTCATCTTGTCTGTCCGCACAAGCACTGGGGAGTTTTTGATCCGAAGCAGGAACACTCGAAACGCCAGGTAAACTGCTCTTAACTCGAGAAGGTTTATGTGTAGTTGTCTTTCAGCAGGGGACCACTGTCCATTGATTCTGAGTACTTGGAGGAACGTGTCCCAACCTTCTGGAGACGCATCTGTTGTTAAAATATGCGGCAAGACTGGAAGCAGGAACGGCATGCCTCGCATGAGGTTCTGTGGGTGAATCCACCACCGTAGAGCTTTTACCTTGGGAGGAGTCACTCGGATTACATCTTCGAATGATCCTGTACACTGGATCCATTGAGTGGATAGCGCTTCCTGAAGAGGACGCATATGAAGACGGCAGTGTGGAACTAACAGGATGCAAGAAGACATCATCCCTAGCAGGGACTTGTAAAGGCGCACCTTGAGGGTTCTTCTGATTTGTACACGGGCCGCCAAGGATGCCAGCTTGGATTGACGCTCTTGTGAAGGGAATGCTTTCTTCTGAGCCATATCTAGGACAGCGCCTAGGAAAGTGAGATGCTGGGAAGGCTGAAGGACAGATTTGTCTCGATTGAGACTAAGGCCGAAGTCGTTGAAAAGTTGAAGACAGGCGTTGGAGGACTTGGTCACGCCTGCAAAAGAAGGTGCCTTGACAAGCCAGTCGTCCAAGTATGGGAAGACTTGGTGATGCTGTTGCCGGAGGTACGCTGCTACTGGAGACAGGCATTTTGTAAAAATGCGTGGTGCCGACTTCAGGCCGAAGGGTAACACCCGAAACTGGTAGTGTTTGCCTGCCACAGCGAACCTGAGGTAATGCTTGTGATTTCTGTGGATAGGCACGTGAAAATAAGCGTCTTGAAGATCTAGAGACACCATGAAGTCGTTTGCATTGAGGAGTTGTAGCACCTCCTGAATGGACACCATACGGAATGACTGTTTCTTGAGATACTTGTTTAGGTTTCTTAAGTCCAATATAGGTCTCCATTTTTTCTCTTTCTTCCGAATTAAGAAGAATCGGGAGTAGAACCCCTTGCCTCTCTGATCGCGAGGGACTCTTTCTATAGTACCTTTCTGGAGCATTTGTGAGAGCTCCAAATGCAGCAGATGTAAATTCTTGTGGAGCATTGGGTGAGGAGGAGTTTGGGGCGGAGTTTCTATGAACTCCAGAGAGTGTCTGAATTGAACTAGTTGGAGGACCCATCGATCCGTAGTGATTTTTCTCCAATTTTGTAGGAAAGATTAAACTCTTCCTCCAACTTTGCATGGCAGAGAAGAAGTGGAGACCTGTGGCAGAGAGAAGTCATTGTCTTCTGGCTGTGTCCTTCTTTCCTCCTCTACCACGAAAGGAAGACTTTGTGTAGGACGACTGTTGTTATTGTCTTTGCTGATATTGGGGTTTGTACTGCTGATTTGAGCTGTACGAGGACCGGTAACCTTGAACATCTCCTCTTGAAGATTGGCCTCTCCCTCTGGAGCCCCGAAAGGGAGGATTTTTAAATTGGAGGGTACCCAGTGCCTTCGCTGTATCAGTATCTTTTTTAATACCTTGAAGCGCCTCATCTATGTATGCTCCAAATAGAAGTTGGCCATCGTAAGGCATGTCGAGCACCTAAGTTTGCACTACCGGCCGGAAGGTAGTTGCTTTGAGCCAGCCTTGTCGTCTCAGCACCGCAGCCCCAGCTAGCTGGCTGAAACCCGTCGATGCGATATCCATCGCACAGTCAATCATATCCGAAAAGGAGCGCTCGCCTTCTAAGAGAATCTTTTTTGCCTCTTCTTTTTCTTCCTCCAACAATGATCCCAAATATGGGACGATATCAGCCCACATTTGACGGTTGTAACGTCCTAACAGTTCCATGGAGTTTGCAGCTCGCACTGTCAACGCGGACATGGAAGAAAACCGCTTCCCAATATTGTCCAGTTTTTCGTCCCTCCTTATCAGGGTGGCGCAGTTAGAACTGCAGAAGGATTTTTTGATTTGCGCTGCGCTGCTTGGGTAATGACCGAGTCCGGCTTGGGATGGCCAGTAAGGCAAGCTGGAGCCGTGTCTGGAGCCCTATATTTATTGTCCAGTCTGGGCAGAACTGGGGACAAGAAAGAAGGGTTTTGCATGATCTTAACCCCTTGTTCCCAAATGTAGTCTATGATAGGTATGGACCTAACCGCCTTCTTGAACGGTTCCTTGAAATCATAAAGGAAGCAGTCTTGTTGTTGGGTAGTTATGGGAATCTTGAAAAGCAAAGCTACCCTTTCTAGGATATTATGGAATCCAGCAATGTCCTCCATGGGCGAATCGGCTTGCGTTGGCACAGGAGATGCTGGACCTGGAATGACGTAATCATCCCACTCGTCATGTGAGTCCTGGAGTTCCCCTTCCTCCTGCTGTTGATGCTCTTCTTCATCATCTGAGGATGGAGGATGCTGTGCAGGAGCAGGATCCGGGTGAAGCACTAGAGGCGAGGTCGAGGTCTAGGCGGAGGCGTAACCACTTAAGGGGGTAGAGGTGTAGAGGGAAACCTCTGTTTGTAGTCCGCAATCAAGAACTGCAGATCCGTGACTATGGATGCAGGAAGACAAACTATAGGATGAGGAGGAGGAGGAGGCTGGAATTCCTCCTGGAAATCCACTTGTTCGTCCTGCTTTTGCTCTTTATAATTTGAACTCTTGTGATATTTTACGTGCAGCTGAGATGGGCTAGTAGCTGTCTGGAACATAGAACCCTCATCAGAGTCTTCGTTATCCAGAAGATGCGCAGGTGGTAAAGCTTGGACTCTGCTCGGAGAGGTTAGATCCGGTGTCAGAGTGCGCCTAGTAATTTTTAAGTTAACATATGCACTTTTCAAGGCAGGTTCCTGTGTCGTTGTCGAGCAAGTTGACGAGGTGGTCGTCGACGGAGGGACATCGACGACTGATCCAAGGTATCGTCGTCGACGGTGATTTCTTCATCAACGACGATGGTCTCGTCGACGGCGATGGCGTCGATGGAGTCTTTGTCGAAGTCGATGAAGTCTTCGCCGACGACGATGGAGCTTTCGTCGACGACGATGATGCGGACTTCGTTGACGTGGATGCGCTCGTCGGCGACGGCATCGGAGACGATGTCTTTATCTTTAATATAGATGAAACGGACCTACCCGTCAACGATGAGGATGTTGTAGACGTCGACAATGAAGAGGACGCCACAGAAGTGGAGATGGTCTCTGTCGACGCTGTCACATGCAGAGCTGAAGAGGTCGTGAAGGGTTTCTTAAAGGTGGAAGCAGAACCCTGAGGAGAAACCTTCACAGGAAAGACCTTAGAATGAAACTCTGAAGACTTCAGCGTCTTCTTTTGAGGTGGCTCTGAAGACGGTCCTGGGGATGTCACTCTAGGTCTTTTAGGAGAGGAATGTGAACTCCTGAAGGAACACTCACTCTCACCTGAAGAGACTGCCTTGTCTTTATCCTCCAGTCTCTGTAGCCATATCAACAGGCGCCCCTCTCTGTCCTTGAGGGTCTTTGTTGAAAATTTCCGATAGACCTTACAATCCTTAGAAGAGTGGTCTGGGTAGAGACAATAAAGGCAATCCTTATGCTTGTCATCTACATGAAGCCTCTTCTTGCCACAAGAGGCACAAGGTCTAAAAAGTCCTTTTTTAGGAGCATCAGACATGGCAAACTGAAAACCCCACACAACTGAAGAAATTCTGTGAGAAAAGTACTGGAAAATCCAGAGAAGTAAGGAAAACTGAGCAGAGCTCAGTGGAGACTCCCTTAGCACGACGTGCGGTAGAAAATCTGAGGGACCAGAGCTCCTTCCAGGAAGGTTCTAGAGGGTGGTGATAGCTGATTGGCTTGTGGCCAAAGTTTGGTCCTTTTCACAAAAGAACATGGATATGTTACTAATGAGAGGCCTCTGGCCCATTACTATGTATATATGTCTATATGACATTACTTTATTTATGTACCGGGGACTCCCACCCCGACGACAGGGAATGATTCAGGCATGTGAATCTATCAAAGATACCCATAATACTGGGTAAATGTAGCTCCTCTTTGCTGGTGGCTTACTAGAAAGCAGCCTAAAGCTGTGTTGCCCAAGAACCAGTGCTGCCTTACTTGGGAACTACAACCTGCCCTGGAGAAGATCTTCACCAAAATCTACATTGTCCAGAGCAAGTAAGTCTGAGTTTCTCAATGGAAACTTGGAGAGTGAAGATGTTGGAAGAAATAATTGCTCTTAGCCACTCCCAAAGAAACCCTGCCACTATGACATCTCGTAAATATGGGACCAGGTAATGCATATTACAGTACAATGTTCCAAATATATTTAAATCAGTAGAATAATAGATATACAGGTAATTCTAAACAGGAGTTAATGGCATATTCCAATCCTGAGGGCTCTGGCACAAGCAACATTTTTGCAAAGCAGCTAATCATAAACAAACATAACAGTTTGCTTTGATACAGTGCATTTCTGAGAGCTTTCTAATCCTCTTAATGAAGGAAGTTTAAGTTGTCCTTAATGCGATCCAAACTTGTTGCTAGCAGGTCACAATGTATTTCAGTTTCAAGCATTCAACTCACGGAGTAATTTGGCTTGCACATGTATCAGGTATTTGCTTATAAAAAGTTGGGTACCTAGTAAAAATGTAAGTAGCTGCATGGCGGAAAAATATTTGTGCCACAGAAAAAGCAACGCCTGTCTGAAAGATTTGCTGCACAAGAAAACAAAAAAGCCATTGAAAACATTGTGCTAGGAAAAATAAAATAAAATGTAAGTAAGGTACAAAGACTAACTGTCACTCTTTCCTTGCAAGTTAAGAGCACCTGAGCATGTCAAAAATAAATTACCATTTGAATTAAAAGGACTTATTATATGCCTGGCTGCTTCCATCATGCACCACGATATCTAAAATGTATATATGAGTTTTGCTTAAGTATTTCTGATTGTTGGTGAAAAGTAATTTGATGCTCAGTAGTACTGCTCAGTACACCAGCCTGTCATAGGTGCTGACATTGGCCAAGGACTGTGGTGAGGGCACGGTGCCATGCTGGCACCTCCTACCTGCACTGGTTTGGAATTGAGCATGTGAAAATAAAGTTGCTTCTAGGGCAGAAAAAACAGCAGCACAATTTAACATGTATTAAATCTGTGGGGCTCTGGATAACAGGCTACTTGTCAAACAGTGTTGTGATGAAGGCACAGGTTTACTCCGGGAAGTGTGGCAGCACAAGGATGGTTATGCACGGGTTAGGGAGTACAGCAGGCCCTTCTAGTTCTGCTAGGAGCAGCTGAAAAAAGGCGTTGGCAACCAAATCAAACCAGTGAAAATTCCACTGTCCCTCCTAGACATTCCAGCATTGTAAATATAATTGTATCCTCCCTACTCCCTTCCATAATCTGAAGCCAAAAAGGGATGTATGAGAAAGTGGATACATGGACTGGAGGAAAGGACATCCTCATTTACCATCCACAATTCTGCCCTTCCAACCACAACCTGTAGATATTCTGTTCAGCACCTCCTGCCCCCATTCCCAGCTTCACCATGGAAGGAAATCCATTGTTGCCTGCATTAGAAGCAGGGTCTGTGTAAATTTCAAGGAGTAAACATGTGTCAAAGTTCTGACAGAAACAAAACTTGATACTTCTCACTTTCTCTGGAAAACACCCCCTGAGCTCGAACTCCTCCTGGGACATTTTTAAAAACATGCCCTGACAAGTAGCCAACCCTCAAAAAACATGATGGTCCAAAAATCAGTGTTCGCCAATGAAATCCCATGAATTCTGGTGAGATAGAAAGAAACCCCTTCCACCTCAGGACAGTTTCCCTTTATAATATCTGCTGACCTCACAGATGATGCCATCCAAAACAGTCAACTGAAGGAGGAAGGCCAATGAGATGACTTTACTTCTTTACTGGAGAGAATCTCAGGAACCCTTTGGGAAAGCGTGGCCACGTTATTGATCACCGGTTGCAATTTTGTCACCTGAACGTTGTGACATTAAAAAAGGAACAGGTAAAATCTGCGTATGGACCCGAGTCGTTAAAGCGGGTTCTACAATGCCACTGCCGACAGCTGCAGCGGGGCATCACAGCACCTGGCCAGACGAGGGGCTCAGAATGTAACATCTAGCCTCAAAAACACCTTTTTGCCAAGGGGAAGGGGTTGTCCAAACTGAAAATTGTAACTTTCGTGCTCCAATACATATAAACACTTCCTGTGCATTCAAGCCCTCAATGGAAAGGGAAATACCTGGCTAGTAGCACAGTGCTGCTCTTCCATTCCAGTCCTCGGTAAAAAGGAAAGCAGTGGATGTGTGCTTGCTTCTTTACTATTTACTGGCTCTCTTGAGTCAAGTGGGTGGATGCGCAGAGAAAGGCTGCTGCAGACACGCAGGCGATAAACAGCTTTTTCTTGCTTAGACCTTAAGGGAGACGTGCAGTGAATTGAAAATCCAGTACCTAATTTGTAGATGTAGAACAGTCACCTTATCTCCTGCCAACATCATCCCTAGTCTTTGAAGGACAGATCATGTACGAAACCACCAGTAGGCGGTGGGTGACTCAACATTTTCCCGCTAACAAGGCTCATTAATTCACAGGTGCGCGATTAGATTTTGTGCACTAAACATGTTGACTAAAAATGTTGCTTCAAAATTTTTTTTGTCTGACTGTGGAGAGCTGTAATAAATGCGAAGTGTCTATAGTAAAACGTACAGGGACCAGCAATAGGAGATATTTGCCGCCTTTCAGCACTGAACCTTGCCAGAGAGGCGTCCAAAGCTAAGTCAGGCTTCTAATCGGTAGAGGTGAAATGAAGCAGGCGTACATTTGTGTGTGTCCTTCTGTTCTGTGAATGCATACCTGCACCTGCAGCACCGCCTAACCTACTCCCACAAGGAAATTATGAGCAGCAGGAGGATCTTGAGGCCAGATGTACCACCGTTTTTATCGGTCGTAAGTGGAAAACTGGGACGTTTGAGACCGCCGAGATGGGTTGTAGCTTGTACAAACCCTATTTTGCGAGTTGGTAACCTATTACCGTTTTGCAAAATAGGATTTGCGAGTGGCTATTAGGAAGGGGCGTGCCAAGAGCATCCCTTCCTAATAGCGAGTCGCAGGGGGATATATGATTCATTAGAGACCACAAATGCGGTTGGAAAACAATCGCAGTTACCATCAATACAAAACTGTTGGTAAACAAGTCGGAAACAGGAAGGGGTCCCCAGGGGACCCCTTCCCCATCATGTTTGACAGAGAAAATATTTTTTTAACAGCGGGCATTGGTTTCACAGACCTCCCCTGTCATCTTGGGACGACTCATGGTGGCCTGCTTCGCTAGGAACACCCCCCACATCCACCGATCACGCACAAAACCTCAGCATCATACTGGACTCCTAGCTCACTATGAACCCCCGGATCAACGCCGTTTTCTCATTATACTTCCACATGCTTTGCCTGCTTCTAAAGACCTTCAGATGGTCCCCATTGAATCCAGAAATATGGTCACCCACACACTCATCATCAGCAGACTCTACTATGGCAGCGCACTCTATGCCGGAGTAACCCAAAAACTCATCAGGAGACTACAGAACGTTCCAAATGCCGCAGTCAGACTGGTCCTAACATCTACCGCCACAGCCACATCACCGAACACCTGCAAGAACTCCACTGGCTCCCAGTCAACAAAATAGTTACTTCCAAGCTCCTCACACACACCTACAAAGCCCTTAATCACACAAGACCCGCATATCCGAACTGCAGCCTCTCATTCCACATACCCACCAGACACCTACGGTCCACCCAACTGGCCCTGGCCACCATGCCGTGAATCTGCAAGAAAAGGACAGGAGGAAGATCCTTCTCATACCTCTTTACCAAGACCTGGAACACCCTACCTCTCCACCTCACGCAATCCCCGTCGCTGACACAAATCAGGACGGATCTTAACACCTGGTTCTGTGACTGAACCCCAGCGCCCAGTCAGATCAGCAGCTCCCCCATCACTTTCAGCGCCTTGAGACCCTCACGAGTAAGTAGTTCTGCTTTACAAACCCTGATTGACTGATTGCCTGCCCATAAAAAAAAAACTTTTAATTTCTTTATTTAAACCCATCTCGTTTTCCTTTAAGGCGTTGCTTAATTTAAAAAGCACTACACAAATAAATGATGGACTGAATGCTGAATAAATCATACATTCACTCCCAATCAAGAGATCTGGGTTAAATCCATTGTTCTTTTGCTCACCGTGCCACCCCAGTTTAGGCCCAGCCATATGCTAATCAGTCATGACCCTGCTCCTCACAGGAATAGACCAGCCCGAACTGCCAAGCCAGGTCCTATCTGGACCTGAAACAAGCATCCTCGGACCGGTTTCGGGGTAATATGCCTCATCAGACAGGCTATCTTGAATCTAGTGGCACAGTGAGCAAGGGACCCACGTTTGGGCATACCCATCCCACTTAGGGCGAAAAGTGCTACGCAAACAAATGGACGGAATGCTGAATGAACGACCGGAGCCAGTGATGCTAGGAGGACACACATGCACAACACTGATAAGACAACACCTAAAAAATCAGTATACAGTTACTCACAAGAACTTACATGCTGTGCAGCCCTGATGAGTAATAGGACAGGGTAGGGCTAGGAGAGCGGGTCTGCTGCCGGGCTGTTTTTACCGTGGTGGGAAGAGTGGATGGGCTGGTGGAGCCAGGCTTTGTACTTCGTGGTGGTACAGGAGGGGCATTGAGTAGCCTGCATTCTTCTTTTACCTGTGTGGGTATGAAACACAGCATGTTTGGTGTTAAAGTATTCGGTTCCCTTCTTTCCTGTTTGCATCCAGTAAAAAAAATACTCTCAAGATGTTTGTAAACTTAGTCACACATGAGAAACTTCCATAAAAAGTAATGAATATAAAATGGGAAATTTGCGTCACTGGCGTTGGATTTTATGGAAATGAATTTACAGATATGTTTCCTGTATCCCTGGTACTCGTTACAGAAAATGTACAGAAATGGTAAACAAGGCATGACCAAACACATACAAATTTGCTTCATCAGATAAACTTAACAAGGAAACTCTGATGTAATTCTACCAAGTTAAGAACATCTGAAAAAAATAAGAGTACATATATGGGGGTGATTTACTGGAATTGTCGTCATGGCACGAGTAAAACGATTTTTTTTGCCTGCCAGATGTTTTCCTCTCTTTGCTTTAAAATAAAACACAAACACGCAAGTCATTGCCGAAAAATGCGTTCATCTTAATTCCAGCGTGGGCACCATAAAAAAGGGACAACCTTAATGTGATAGTAAATTGGTTACTTAAAATCCTATTACGTATATTCCATGTTTTCCAGTTTGGGCTAGTAGGGATAGTAGATTAAACCACAAAATAATCAGTGTAAATATGGTGCTCACAAGATATAAATCACCCAGTTATCCTACTTAGGTATATGAAATTAGGCAGTTTCATTGGGAACACTATTTGAACTCGATGTAAAATGAATAGCTTACACTTACATTTGAAAATTCAGACACGTCTTTAAAGGAGGCAGCCATTGACAGTCAACAACTAACTATTTTGGATTTCAGCACTTTACTTTGACACCCCTGTGATATTGGTTGCATTCATCACTGCAAGAATGGCTGCTACCTGCTTCCACCCACTATTAGGAGGATCAAACCGTATAACTCCTTGCGGTGAAAGGTTTTCACTGCATTATGTGGCTTAGTCTATATACATGTGTTTGGATATAATTGAGTACAGACTTATGTTAACCATAACCACTGCTGAGAAGAAGCAGCTCCAAGGAAACTTCTAAATGTTAAAGAGCTTTTGACAGTGCTTACTTCAAAATGGCAGACTGGCCTCACCCACACAGTTGCTTCTCACATTTGACTCAGGTCCTTCTAAAAGAACAATAGAAAATAATAAGATATCCTAATTATTTGAAAGCCTGCCATACACTTCCATTGTTTTTAAATGATGTATTTGTTAATGACAGGCCCCAAGGACATCAATTACCTTTTGGTCTTCTCTACTGGACTTTCCTAAACTGTTTAACGATGTTTAGTTGAAAGAGTTTTACTATTTCTTTTACCTTGCATTTTATTTTCAATTATTGACCCTTACACCATCATCACCCCCCCCCCCCCGTAGGATTAAATATTGTTTTTTGTCCTTGCTACTAAAAAGACAGGCAGGGATATGAATAAAGAGGTCCAACTTGTAAGTGTTTCCACCTACTAAGTGTAAATTTGGGAGTGCACACTAAATGTGTTCCTATAATTTGTTTTGCGTTCATATTCACCAGAAACATTCACTATTTGTCTTTAAGGAAATTTGTGAAATAATGGGCCTCTGTTAACTGCTCCAGGGGTTTGCTTTCACTTCACTGTTGTTGGTGCCAAGATGTGGGCAAGTCTGCAGCGAGTGCGATAATTATAAATAAATGACATTTTTAGGAGACTATTGGCTTGCCTCTCTGGATCCTTCCTGTAAATGGTGTTGTTGGAGCTCAGCTAAAGCAAGTCTTTCATTATCCTTCATGCCCGGTTTCACAACAAAGTATTTTACGTATGTAAAATTAACCTAGTGTGGCACTTGTTTGGACCTCCGCCCTCCACAGATGTTTTTTTTAAAGCAATCGTACATGCCTTCCCTTATTACAGTGGGCATTCAAACTTAAGCTGCAGGATGATTTGATAGAGCAACCCAAACGGATATTCTTTGAGAAAGAGCAACAAGGGATTTACAGACTAGCAACATACAAAACGGAATGAACAATTACATCAAATGAACGAGTGTAAATGGATATTAAAAATATGACACAGGTTAGTCACATTACAGTATCTACCACAGTTAGGAACAGCATGGGGCGTCATATATCACATGCTTTCTGGGGTCCACTACGCTCCAGAAGAACACATATGAGAATTAGTATTTGTGTGAATAATGACCTCTGACAATCCTCTAAAGCACCGCTAAGTACTTGTAGGAAATTAGGCTACTGATTAAGGGGGAGAAACCCTACTCAAACAGCAACCACAATTCTGGTCAGGGTAAAACACAAGCCAACTCCAAATTAACCTGTGCTTAACCCTCTGGTAGCTTGGCACAAAAGCAGTCAGGCTCAACTTAGAGGAAATGTGTAAAGTAGGTATGCACACAAAAACAGTAATAAAGGGAAAACAACAGAAGAAAAATCATTCACCAATTGAGGAAAAGAGAGTAACATTTACTAAATTATTTGACACCAAAACACCAAAAATCCAATTAGTAGGACCATAGATGGGCAATTTGAAAGATTTAGGTCAAAATAGTGCTTAAAAGCACAAAGCTCCAACTGGGATTATCTGGCCAACCAGACCAGGACAAAGTCACAAGCTTAGGGTGATGGAGCGGGCTGCATATAGGGGCCACGTTAGGCTTGCTGAACAAAATACCATGGAACCCTCTATCCATCGAGGATACTGCAGCAACAATGAAGACAGTCCACTCGGGCTCCCTGAGATCCCTGCCCCCACCTTATTCTATAATCTGGGAAGAGTCACAATCAGCGCTACACTCTTTCCCACCATCAACACCTCCATCAAGAAAGCCACCTTCCCAGAGAACTGGAACCACACCGAAATCCCCGCCCTCCTTAAATGACCCTCAGCCAACCAAAACATACTCAGCAACTACAGACATCTCTCTTCTCCCCATCTCAGCCAAAGACATCAACAGACAACTCTTTGACCACCTAGAATGCCACAAACTCCTGGATGACACACAATCTGGATTCTGAAACAACCACAGCACTGAAACAGCCCTCATCACTGCCACAGGCGACATACGCATCTCTCTGCTACTTTTGACACCGTCCCCCACCACACACATCACTAGACTACAGACAGAGGGAATACTAGACCAGCACTCAAATGTATAGTTTTCTTCCTCTCCAGATGAACATGACGAATCAAGCTCTCACTTTTCACTTCAGACCCAAAGTATCTCATCTGCAGAGACCCCCAGTAATCACACTCTTCAACATGTACATGACTCTTCTAACAAATATCATCAGATCCCATGGGCTCAACATCATCTCCTACGTCAGTGACACCCAGCTCATTTATTCCCTCTCAGACGACACCATCACCACCAAGGCAAACTTCAAACAATGAATGACCAGTGTGGCCAACTGTATGAAAGAAAACTGCTCAAGCTCAACACTAACAAAACTCAAGGGCAGATCTTCAGGGATAAGAGCTTACCTAAGACTCCACCTGGTAGTCCGCTGATCTTGGACCCACACTCATCCCAACCAACCATGCTAGGAACCTAGGCCTCATTTGGACACCAACCTCACCATGAAGTTCCAGGTCAATGCTATCACCCCCTCAAGCTCCCACATCCTCTGCATGTTACTCAAATCTTCAAGTGCCTTCCACTAGACAATAGATGTTCCATCATGCTGGCCCTAATCACAAGCAGATTGGACTACAGCAACGCACCGGATGCCGGCATCCCAACCCATCTCCTTCACAGACATCAAAGATTCCAAAATGCTACCCCAGACTCGCCTCCTGTGCCAAACCCACACCACACCTCAGGTAGAGCTGCACTGGCTCCCCTTCCAGAAGCGCTGCTATATCAAACTTCTCACACACGCATGAAAGTCACAAAATAAAACGGCAGTTGCATACCTCAATCACCGGCTTCACTTTCACCGACCCACCAGACAACTTCTCTCCCCATTAATCTCACTCACACACACACACCCTGCATTCATAGAAGCAGAATGGGAGGTCAATCATTCTCCGACCATGTTGCCAAATCCTGGAACGACCTCCCCCAGCATATTAGGTACTTCACAGGTAATATAGAATGACAAGGTGTACCAGTGTCAGAAAGGTGAGACCAGTAGATTATGATCTATTGTATCACAGTAACAGTTGGTAATTTGTTCTGAGTGGAAGGGCCGTTGATAATCTACTGGTCTCACCTTTCTGACACTGGTACACCTTGCCATTTGACATTAACAGTGAAGTACCTTTCGTCAGACACCTAGGATGCATGATATGGGTGCTTTACATTTTTTAACGCGATCAAACCCTTTTTCACTTTGCACATGATGGTGGTTCCATCTGATTCTAGTCGAACTCCAGGACTTATGATATCTCATGATATTTCCTCCAGCCTTGAGAAAGTTCCGGGCTAATAGGCCAAGAAAGGGGGTGAAACATACTTTGGATTTTACCCTGGAAGTAACACTGACAGACAAGCCAAATCTAAGTACCACAATTCTGGCTCAACTACATAGTTATTAATATCTCTTGTGGGACATTGATGACAAAGAATGTTGCTTTATTGATGTTCAGTTTAATATAAGAGCCTGGAGAAAGCCCCAGGCTAATGGGCCAAGAAGGGGGCGAAACACGTGTCGGCTGCTCCAACAATCACCAACTTGTGAGATTCGATATAAATGTTTGAAATGATGGAAATCTTTGATGGAGAATAAAATAATAGTTAACACATAAGAAGTGGTACTCGCATTTACTGCAGTGTATTACACTTGTACAATTGAATAAGAAAAAATCTCAATTTAAACAGGCGGACGCACTCACTTTTCATAACGTACTCTAAACCAGCTGTTTTAAGACAGCTGGGTTAGAGGTTTCAAAGTGCACATGTCTGGTTGGCTGTCAGAAGATGGCTGGACAAATAGACATGCTCACTTTCAAAAGTGCACAAACAGCCCACCCTCCTCCCTGTTGCTGTAATCCAGCAGCAGCGCCGCCACCGTCCTAATGCACGCTTCAGAATGGAAGGGTGAAACATAAAATGGTAATGTATTACCATTTTATTTTTCATCTTTAGGGGTAACATAAGTAGTGAATGCTCCTCCGGTCCAACTGAGGAGCCGCCCCTGCCAGATTAATAAAGTGCATATGAATAAAGGAGTAAAATACAAGTTTGAAGTTATTTTAAACGTTCTGTAAATTTAAATGTGAAGGAATTTGACATTTGAGACTAAAATGTAACTTAGTATCTTATAATTGATTTGTGGGAGCAGTGCAACAAATAGACTGTAGTGTAGACGATGGTTGGCTTTAATTGTATTTAAAAAAGCTCCAACCTTCTGATTAGAATTCACGTTTATTTTTATATTTGTTAGTGAATTAAATAAAATATCTCATTGTGTATTTGCCTGATGAATGCTTGTTTTCATAGCTTTGTGTACTGTTTTGTGGTCCAAATCATTGAAATTGCTTATTCAGGGGCCTTGGATACCAATATTTAGCCAGTGGAGGGCCCCGGATTCCAGTAATGCTTAGGTGAGGGTCCACAGAAGTCAAAAGGTTAAGAGCCACTGCTATAGGGATCTCTTTCCCTGAAATCAAAGCAAAGCTTATGAAACAATCATTGGATGCCCTCACATCAGTAACGGATATGATCCTACCTTTAGAAAGTCTATCTATAAGGCGCAATTAAATAGTCAATACAATATATGCATATTTGGCCACAAAGGAGGGCTCATAAGTTGGGAAGCAATTTTGTGGGAAAATTAATTTCTGACAAAATCAAGTTAAAATTCGTGTATTTGCTTCTGGTAAGCAAAAGCTGTCGAATGTCATCTCATCTCAGAGAAAGCCAAACCAACCTGTAGTAACTGACTTTCAAGGTGATGATAGAAAAAGAGATACTTCAGGTTTGCTTTTATTCTCTATATATGCCTGAAAATATGTTGTGGTCAATCATGGGGCATGGCGAGGCCTTGTGTCAAAAAATGTACATGCTGTACGGTCCAGTGATAGAGAGTTTGTGCCATGTGAGCGGTCTTTAATAATGGGATCTATGAGGGAACATAACAAATGGGAGGAGCTGTCACTTCTGTGTATCATAACAACAAAGGATCCTACTAGGGAATCAACCAATAAGACAGCTAAGCAGGAGAATTGAACGTCTATGCATTTGTTTCCAGCACAGATTCGAATACCCTTAATTTACAAAACATCTCTTGGGGTATATTGCCTTTGAAAGCAGAGCAGCAAGTTATGCTAACTCATGCTGCTAGCAGGTTTGATGAATCGGATAAAGATGACAAAGATGAGTTCTGTTAGGCTGCAGCAAGAAGGAAAAGCCAGTTGTACGGATGGGAAACGAAAAATATGAATAATGTATTTTTAATGATTGTCGTCTATTTGTGCAAATCTAAATAGTAAAGCTGAGACACCAGTACCAGACATTATACATTTTTAAATTGGAGTTTCCTAAATTATCAAAAATTAACAAAAAATATTTGAAAGCCTTATTTATTTATTTATTTATTATAGAGTTTTGTATAGCGCGAACAAGACCCGTGGGTATCAGAGCGCTTCACATAAAGAGCAGGTTACAGTTCAACCGTGTCAACACAATAATAAACAGCACACTGATATGAGGTAGAAGGTTATAAGCTTTAGGTGCATAACGATCTATATACATTCCGATATACATCCCAAATGTGCAATACGCATTAAGAGGTAGGTTAAGGCATAACTTATATCATATTCCATTTACGCAAACATATAAAAGGAAGGCATATCTGGTTTACACAATATGATAGGATATATAGTGATGTGGATAAATACGATCGCCTTTACTTGAGGTAGCATTTTGTATACCGCTTAGTCTCAGTGAGGTCACCAGTCTCATATCGTCTCAAAAGTTCAGTAGTCAGACTGCACTTCGTTGTGGTCAAAACGATCCTAAGTGGAGAATTTCTTCATCATGAAGCTCTTCACTTCCCATTTAAATGTTGCAGTATTCTGGATCTTCCTGATTCTTGGAGGGAGTGAGTTCCAGATTCTGGGGGCAGCTCCTGAGAACGCTCTGTCATAGGTTTTTTTCTTTCGGAAGAAGGCTGGCCTCAGCAGCAGCTCCTTAGCACTTCTAGCTGGTCTGTTACCTCCTGATAGCTCAATTTTCTTGGCTAGGTAACTTGGCGTGTTGTAGTGGAGCGCTTTATGGGTGATACATGCTAACTTTAGTTGAATTCTGGCTTCAAAGGGTAGCCAGTTTAATGCTTTCAGGTGCGGGGTTATATGGTCGAATTTTCTCGATCCCGTAATGAGTCTTGCCGCTGAGTTCAGGCAGGCTTTTAGTGGTGCTGTCGACGTGTTTGGTAGTCCGGCTAAGGTGGTGCAGCCATATTCAATCCTAGAGATGACTAGGGATTGGATTGCCAGTTTAAGGTCAGCCTCTGATATGAATGGTTTCAATTTTCTTAGGTAATTCAGGTGGAAGCGGGCACTTTTAGCCATTGAATTAATATGAGTTTTCATGTCAAGGTTTTCGTCCAAAGTGATTCCTAGCGATTTAGCTGAGTTGACTAGGGTGGGGGTGCAATTTAGCGCCGTCACCAGCTTGGTCCATTCCTTTATTTCTGCCTGGCTCCTTGTTGGTGAGATTAATAGGAACTCTGTTTTATTGGCATTTAGTTTCAGATGATTGGTCTTTAACCATTGCAATGCCGTTTTTAAGGTCTCGTTCATTAGCTCAATGTCCTCGAGGGAGGCGATCTTTGTGTATATCTGCGTGTCATCCGCATACATGTGGTAGGATATCTGTGAGTTTCGGAGAATTTCGGTAAGGGGTTCAACATACAGGTTAAACAGGTCAGGTGATAGTGACGATCCTTGTGGAACTCCAATTGAGTTAGGGCATATAGGTGAGATTGATTGGTTGACCAGGAAACGTTGTGTTCTATTTCGTAAGAAAGACTCGAACCATTTCAGAACACTTCCCTCCAATCCCATCCTGTTCCGCAGCCTGGTCAGTAATGCTTCGTGATTTACTGTGTCAAATGCCGAGGACAGGTCCAGGAGAATTAGTAAGCATGCTTGGTTTTGGTCTAAGGCCTGTAGCGCATCATCAACAATATGGAGGATCGCTGTTTCTGTACTATGCCCTGATCTGAATCCTGATTGGCATTCATCTAGTAGGGAGAACTTGTTGATGTGTTGGCTCAGTTGGCACTGCACACATTTCTCAATTAGTTTGGCCAGTAAAGGGATGTTGGTCACTGGGCGAAAGTTATTCGGATCTGTTGCATCTGCTGTAGGTTTTTTGATTATGGGAACAACTTGCCCTGTTTTTAGGCAGTCGGGGAGGATCCCTTGTGATAGTGATGCATTTATTATTTTCGTCCCGATTGGGACCACAATATAGTTGATTTCTCTTACGCCCTTCGCAGGTAGGGGGTCATGGTAGTGGTTGTTGGGCTTGATTTCCGTGAGCGTTTTGGCGACCTTTTCCTGATCATATAATTCGAATGTGTCCCAGTACGCTTTGTTTTTTGGTGTGCTACGCTCTGTAGTCAAGTCGGATTTGTTCGTAGTCAATGGTTGGATTGGAAGGGTAGCTGCTGCGCTTGTGAGCTCCAATTCTAATGCTTTGGCCTTCTCCGTGAAAAATGTCGAGAAATCCTCGCAACTTAGAGGGGTTTTTGAATTCTCATGAGCGGTCTTGGCTAACTTATTTGATTGTTGCTTTAGAATCTCGAAGAGTTTCCGTGGTCTATTTTTGGCATTGTCCAATTCGGATCTTATATATTCCCTTTTGGAATTGATGATCTTTTTGTTATATTGGCTTCTGACTTTTCGGAGGGCTGTCAGTTCCGGGGTAGACGGGTGTTGTCTCCATTTTCTCTCGGCCATTCTCAATTTGCGCCTCTCTTCATTCAGAGATCCATTAAACCATGGATTTTTTGCCTTCTCGGTAACTCTTTTCAGTTTTAGTGGCATGGTGTCATTGACGATGTTCCCGACTGAGGTTATGTAGTGATCTGTCATCTCATTTACGTTCTGCAGATTGCTAGGTACCTTTAGGTCTCTTTCACATCTTTCTACGAGTAGCTCCATATTAGCCTCTTTTGTGTCTCGAGTCCATTTTCTGAGTTTGAAGGGTTGAACGGTCTTACCCTTTTTCACTACAGGTATCAAGAATGATATGGCATGGTGATCTGACCAATCACACGGGTCTACTGAGAGGATTGATGTGTCTTTGGCTCCTGAGATAATCCAGTCTAATGTTGCTCCTTTTACGTGAGTGGGTTGCGTGCATGCTTGGTTGAGGTTTACCTCGACGAGGAAGTCCTTAAGTGTGTTGACTAGTTTGTCATTAGAGTCCTCCCAGTGTAGATTGAAGTCACCTAGGTATATATTGTTGTCCCTCGGTGTTAGAGTTGGCCGTTATGAGCTCCATTAACTGTTCTGTGAACTTTGTGTTCTCTCCGGGTGGGTGATAAAACACATGCAAGTTGCATCTTTGATTGGTTGCTGATCTCACATTGAGACCTAAGTATTCGCAGGATTCAAGTGGGTCAGATTGTATTATGTTGACCTTTATATCCGAACGATGAATGCAGGCAATCCCTCCTCCGGTCTGTTTCAGTCTATCTCGTCTCACAATGTTGTAATGGGGAGGTACTAATAGATCCATGGTTGGCGATGACGAGTCTGTAAGCCATGTTTCTGTGAGGATCGCCAGATCAATTTCCTTGTTGAGGATGAGGTCTGCTATATCTGGTGCATGCTTGGTTGCCGATCGGCAGTTGAGTAGGAGGCAGTTCATTGGATTCGCAGAGCTGCTAACGTTCGTCTTATCGGTTTCGGTTATTAGCTGGATTTGAAGTAGGTTGTTGAGGTCCGGTTTTCTATCCTTCTTTCTGGATGTTCTATCGGAATCGACTGGTACTATCTTGATTCTTTCCTCTCTCATATGCTTCACAGGTTCATACGTTCGGAGTAAGGCCAGCGTTTCCTCCTTCGACATGGAATCTGTTCTATTTGGTCTGTTGTGTCTATTTGCTACTGGCATGGCCATCTCGTTGCTCCTTCTTTGTGAGTAGTGTACAAGGTTTTGTATATGCGTGACTTTGTAGTGAGTGCTTGCCGTCATTTCCAGTATTTTTTCAATCGCTAGTCGAGAGCTAATTGTGTCTTGTGCCAAGTAGCCAACTAGTTTCTGAAGATCTTTGATATCTTTCCGGTATTGGGGGGGCTTCTTGGAAATGATTAGCCTGTCTGCTCGTGTTCTGCCTTTTTCTCTTCTCTGTTTTTGGTCTGATCTTACTGTCGCATTCTTTTTCACTAAGTTCACTGTTAGGCTGTTTGTTCCGTTTCTATTTGATATGTTGCGTGTGTTATATGTGTTTGGAGATGCTAGGCGTGTTTTTGTTGGCAATGTTGTCCCTGAGTCTATACTGGTATTAGAGGGAGGTAACGGGGGATTGTTACCTTCGATCATATTTATTTCCCCATTCTCATTCCGTGGTTCTTTCCAGCTAGGTGTGCGCCCAGCGCCGGAAGTCCCAGGCTCCTCCATAAGGAGTAGGTCCTGTTCGTTGTTCTCGTGACTAGTAGACCTTCCTGACCCTTCAGCATCCTCATTCGATAATGGCAGACCTGTTTCATTTCTATAGTTCGGGTTATTAGCCGGATCCTGGACCTGGTGGCCTCCTGTTTGATTGGCGTCTCTGGAAGAAGTGCTGATGTTTCCGGGGGTGCCTTCAGGCGTGCTCAGATCTGGTTGGTGTCTTGATCCCCCAAGCTGTTCTTTTATGGATGGGAATGTCTTGTCGAACTTATCTAGTTATAAGCCTTATTTTACAGGATGAATTAACATAAGGTTGACTGATTTCCAGCAGACTTCTATTAGTAGTTTGGGGAACAAATCGCTGCTCCTTTGAGCGTGGAGTTACTGTAATTTGTTTCGGAGAGTGAATCACAGTTAGGTTTGTAGGTTTATCATCTTCAGAACATGCAAGAAGCCCACGTCCACATCCAATTATAAACCTTGACCCTGGATTAATTGATACTGAAGTCCATAACCCCTAGTAGTTGCAATATCCCAGCAGGAGTTCTAGTGTGTTCTGTAGGTGATCGAAAAGGGAAACAATTGAATCGGTTAAGTACTCTTTACACCTTTTACGGCTGCAGGGTTTCAGTATTCCACTATTTTAACCGGATTCCACTGGCAGTGTTGTTAAATTAAATCAGCAAGGGAGCTATGGGCACTCAGCCAACAAGAACAGGCTCTTTAGCTATGACTTGGACAGTAAAAGAAAGCCATATTAGGGGTTTAGTAGGACCCGTACATTCACGTGTCCCGGTGCAACTGCACCTGCTGCACTAATAATAGTTACAACATTGCGCTGTTCTACTAGGATAACATTGCCGTTTCCTACTTACTTATCCTGAACAAAACCTCACATTATAAATTCAGACTGGTTAATGTGCGCAGGCTGGACGTGTGTCTGACGGGTAGGTGAGGACACACAAAGTACAAGCATGGGCCAACGGATACGTTCTCAATTCTGAGATCTAGTCTATTTTAAAAACGTGCTACATGTTCAACGTCACAATCGACCACTCCAACAGCAGATTGACGCTCACTCTCAAACTAACGGATTGCTTCCGGTTTTCAATGAGTCAGGCCGTGT
This sequence comes from Lissotriton vulgaris, assembly GCF_964263255.1. NCBI lineage: Eukaryota > Metazoa > Chordata > Amphibia > Caudata > Salamandridae > Lissotriton > Lissotriton vulgaris. The sequence continues at coordinate 1,461,332,149 of NC_141691.1, forward strand.
TTTTGAAATTCGGAGCACTCAGTGCACAACAGGGAGTCATTCTGACATTTAACGTTCCGCATTAAAATCCTAAAAAGTTTTGTGACAAGCTCTATCATATGCAGTAGTGCACAGTTAAACCACATTTACAGCGCTGCCTCTATTTTCATTACGTGGCAAGCCCATTAATGAAGCTAGCAAGGAGTTTTCTGTTCTCATCGCTGTCAACAGATTACACTCATTTTGTGCAGGGACTAGGTGCAACCTTTGGGTAGACTTTCCTAATTAATGGAAGAACTGACAGATCGATACAAGAGTATGATATAAACAATACAATATTGATGAGCCATTAAAGAGTTTGTTGGTAGTTTAGTCATTAAGCAAAACCTCACTCAGCACACTAAACTAACTTCACTCTTAACTAGCGAGTACACCTGACCTTTATCTTTTAATCTCCGATACCGTTTATGTAAAGTAAGTGAATGCAGCTCTCAAAACAAGCATCAAATGCTGTACAGTAGGTAAATAAAAAGGAAGCTTCAATGGGACCTGGAAAACTAAATAGACTGCTGAAGATGCTGGTGCCTTTTGCTAGTCTAATGCAATCAATATTGTGGTGTTCCAGATACCGGTATAAGATTTCAAGACCTCAGAGGACTCTTCCTCAGATATGAATTGGTTTACAAAAACATCAAATTTAAATCAGCAAGAAAGGGAGATGGAACAACTGATTTCCCTCTGGGATTATGATAACCAATTTGGCTTAAGACCATACCAAAAAGTAGGTAATGGTAAACAGAACTAATCACACAATTGTAACAAAAAATATCTTATGCTTGTGGAAATAACATTTAAGAAAAACTAAAAAACATAGCTATTGATTGAACCAGAAATGCTCCACTTTAGAACCGGGGCTGCTTCACGTGCCCTAGCGAGGTTCACCATTAATTTGTGAAGACTGCACTAGATCGTCATGTCGCATACAAATTAAACAGCCAAAACCTCAGAAGAAATATTCGAAAAGCCAAGTAGCATACACGCTTAGAAAGGTTCCACTGGTCCTCAATATTTTATAGGCAGACTGGACCGGACCATATCGATGGGCGGTATCCCTGAAAAAATTCAGCCCGATATCAAGCGATAACATTATTGTTTTGCTACAGCCCTACTCTTATGAGAGACATACAGGCTCATTGGGAAATCTCCAGTTTTCCCCCTATTCCTGCAAATTTCTTCTTGGGACGATATGTGTAAATGATGGTTTACAGAACTAGACCTGCTTCATGTGATCCACTGACGTGAATAAGGGGTGTAACAAAATGCCATTTTTTTCATGAGATACATATATTGAAAAGTCTGGTGCTGCTTTGTGGCACTGTATGAAGACCAACTTTCATACAAAAACCTATTTAGCATATGTGATAAGAAGGGTTACCTAAGGTCTGTTAGGTAGAAGTTTGACACTTTAACATGTTACTAATGCAGAGAAAGAATGTGCAAAACTATATCCCATTGCATGTTGCAGTGAATATAACTGATGGTCCTTTGACACCGACAACAATGCACTCTTTCCAACCTATCAGACTGCATTGGTCACAGTGTGCAAAGTGTTCTTTTCTTCCGAGTTATACAAGAATCTTTTGTCAGGCAAACAAAAGATATTTGTTGCAACTAAAGGATGAATGGTGACGGTGGAGTTGTGAAGCTGGGGTGTGGACCAGCAAGCAGATACTTTAGTAGAAGCTGAAGAAGTTAAAGTTTGAGAGATGATAATGAAAAAGAAAAATAGCCCGTATTTGTATAGGTCTGTTTAAAGGTGTTCCATGATGGTCACACATAGCTCGGTTGTCATGGTCTTCACTGAGATGTCATTAATTAACTTAACACATATTTAAATAGAAATCTACGAAATTCTGAGCCACATCTTTATGAACCTAATTAATAATGTATATATCTAGAGCTATAGGGGAAAAGAAAATAGACCTACGCGATTCAGTAACAGTTTTTGAACACCTAAAACGATCTAAATACTAATTTGCATTCATTGATTCTGAATTCCTGATTAACCAGAAGCCGGTTCCGGGGAAGATTTACAGCTCCAAATAGGACTTACTATTATAAAAAAATATTCTGCAAGCACAGCAAATTTGAGTGTAAGTTTAGTGTGGGAAAGGTGATGTAAGATTGTGGTAATAAAAACTGCACCAATACCCGCAACCTGTAAGACATTCTGCATGGTGCTTCCCATAGTAGAAAGAGGAACAATAAGTGCATTTTCAAGGCATGAATTCAAAGACCCCAAAATTTCATAGGATGCAGCGTAAAAGTTTCCACGCAAAGAAAAATATCTTCCTCACAATATCAAAAACTGTACAATACACTGTGTACACAAAACTCATGTATGCAGATTGTTCACTATGCAGACAATCTTCTATAGTAAACGGAGAGAGGGAGGAGTATGCATGGAAATTTATAGTTAGCATAGATTTCCATGCACGTTCAACAGGATTTTGTCAATCCCAAATGTATGCCGAGATCATGGTCGAATGTCTATGATTTGGTTTGTAATCTACTATATTTCTCTGAATTAACCAGCATATTTTGTCTTGCATTAGAAAGAGCTAGTCTTTGAAGATACCAAATTTCACCATCCGAAATCATGGCAGACAGTGACCTCCGAATAGATGGAGAGTCAGTGTCTTCAAAAGAGGGGTTTGCTCTTCATTGTGCCCATTTAGGTCAAGCATCAGCACCATTTCATATCAGTGCTTAATTTGGGGAAAAATAATTGCTGGGGCACTTGTCAGGAGGCCACTGCAGCTTGCACCACCCATTGCCCCTGTCAGCGCTGCCGATGACAGTACCAACGCAACTACTATTACACTCCTTCAAATGTGGCAATTCAGACTATTCCAGCCCCCCCCCACACCTCCCCCCACCAAAAAAATTAGAAGGATGGCTTGGGGGCAAATATTAGTAATTTTAAGGTATAGTGAATTGACAAACAACTCTTGTTGTGCTTGTATCTAAATTAAATAAACAGCTATATGTAGCACACCATCATAAGACCTGGTGTTGACAATGGACACCACTGGCTCAAATTAAGCACCACAAACAGGTACTGTCTTTAAACAAAGCAAAATGTGCACCTTATGCAAATGGAGGGTGCAATGATCATGTCCACAACTGCTACAAACTCACTAGTAACCTTTTGCTATAGTCCCTTTCAAAGGCCATCACAAATGAATATGTTTTAATATGATTGAACTAACCCATCTATAATCTCGGATATCCATTCAGAGTAGGCTTACAGGTCTAATGGTCAACTTCTAATTTTGTATTACTGTTTTTCGGCACTCGTGGTTTTAATTTTGTTCAACCTGGGAATTTGCACAATCTCTCACGGGATATACTTCTGTATCTATAGGGGATATGACTACTGGCAGAAATCCATATTTGCGAAAACACAAACACACACATACTTTTTTTGCCTGTGCCACAATAATTAGGCGATTGTAAAGAGATCATAGAAGTACTATAGCCAAATACATTCAGCTTGCCAGTGAAAAAAGACAGATGCGTATTACAGTTAACAAAAAGATGCTCCATGGCACTACCCTTTGCCAAATGCTTTTATGTGTTTTGTAAAAGAATTTCAGAATTTTAAAGTCTATATTTAATATCACTCTTTATTTGTGAGCAACCTCGATGGTGTGGGATTTCAGCACCAGAGGCGTGATAAATATGTTAGATCATGATATCATATGTACTGTACCCATGTTAACAGACTCAATCATCATGTCAAGACAGCTGGTGCCAAAGTTAGGTGCTTGTTAGAAACGTTCAGCCAGACTCATTGCTGGTGCTGAAGGCAGCAGTGAAGTAAGATTACAACAAGCATTGAGTAACTTACTGCCACCAAATTCAAATAACTGCAACAGCTTTTTTCACAATCTCATCCTGACAGAAACCCTAAAACAGCATAACTTTAAATACAAACGCACACAATACACAATGGCGGTTGTCACTGTGTAGATGTGGTTAGGAGCATATTTTCACAGGAAATGGATTTCTTGGTTTGCTAATAACTTTTGATCTGTGTATGACAAATCTTCATAAAACTTTCCCAAAAAAAGATTCATCCACATCATTTCCTTCCTGGGAATCTTAAAAGAGATCTGTCATGCGGGGGCTGAGAAAAAGGTGGAAAGGGAGTGAGTCCCAAAATGCATTTTACCCATGCAATTTACAATAGGAAAATTGATCAGTAATACAGGAAGTACAACTGAATGAAATGATACAAAATTTGGCAGAAAGTAGATCTTCACCCAGAAAGCATACTTTTTGTGATTTGTGTGTAAATGTGTTCAGTAGTTTTTGAGACATTAAGGTTAAAAAATGTATACATATATATAGAAACGTGGTAGTACTGAGGCTCTGGGAGATCAAAAGATTACATTTAATTGGCTGCCTCAACAAATATATAGTCATTTTGGGACTCAGTCCCATTGTCTTGAATTTCTTTTACAAAAAAACATAAGGGGGTAGGGTAGGGATACTCTGACACCCTTGATCTGGGGAATGTTCCAAAAGGGACTCCAGTCTAGGGATAAAAACATATTGGTTTACATTTTACAGAAGATTCACTGTAAAATAATACAAAAAAAGGCAGGCTCCCACCATCTTTAAATAAATGCACGCCGTGGTTTGTCTAGGGGGGACAGCGCTTAAAAACAAAGTAATTTGGGAGAAGACATGCTTGGGTCTCACTTCCCGAGCTGGTATGGGCCCCAGGGACCCCAAGGCTAGGCCTGAAAACCATTTTATTTATTGGGGAGGGAGGCCTGTGTGTTGTCATCCTACCCAAGCCATTTATAGGCCACTGGGATCCCAGCCACCAAGGACCTGGGCAAGTATAGCTCCAGCGTCAGGCTGTAGCAGAAATGAAAAGGTTGACTTTTTCTTCCCTGTCTGTCGGCAGGAAAAAGTGCTTGCACCCGCTGCCTGAGCTGCCAAGTTGACACAGCTCCAGCAGGACGGGAGAACTTATGCTATTACTGGCTTCCTCCTGCAGCGCCCGACATTTAAAAAAGATGTTCATGCCTCAGATAGGATTGGGGCACTCACAGTAGAATGAAAATGGCCGGCTCCTGTTGACACCCAGGATGGGTACTGGCTTGGGAACTGGATAGAGCTGTGGGGGGTCTTTGGGCTCCCCTGTGGCTCCCAAGACTTAAACAAGTTGTGGGTGCCACAAATAGGACCAGGGCACCCAAAGGCAAGAAAGAAAAAAAATGCCTGTCTTCTGCTGACAACAGGATGGGAGACAGGCTGGGAGCCAGCAGGAGCCACAGGGTCTTTTAGACTTCCTCTGTGGAGAGGTGTGGTGCAGAGGCCAGAGAAGCTGACTTCGGAGAACAGGTTCGATCCCAGCAGCAGCTCAGCTCAACACCCTGTGACTCTGGGCAATAGCGCACTTAATTTCCACGACAGCCCCCAGCGCCTTGAGACACGCGATATACAAATTCGGATTTACATTACATCTGTAACCCCCAAATATACCATGGGACAAACGTAAAATAAATTTCAAAAACAAGCATTGGCAAAACCAATATGTTTCGTATATGAAAGACATTGGGAGGAGAGTGCGGGTGAGGAAACAATCAACCAACAAACAAATGACAGCAAGAGAAGGGCAGGATGAGGGGAACCAACAACGGACAACAGGAGGAGGGCGGGCAGAGGGGGAAACGAATAATGGACAGCGGAAGGAGGGCTAGGACAGTGGCGAACCAACAATGGTCAGAAGGAGGAATGGGTAGGGGAAGAAACAACAATAGCGGGAGAAAAAACAAAAATAGTGGGAGCAGAGAGGAAAAAAGGAACACGAGGGGGAAAGCAACAGGAGGGAGGGAGCAGTAACGGCTGGAGGAGGGTGGCAGACTTTAGGGACATGCACTTTGAGTGTATGTTAAATATAAAAATAAAAATAAAGTAAAGGAGTCTACGGCCAGTGGAACGACACCCGCAACAGGCAGGATGCTGAACTCGGTCCATACTGCACAGCATGGAAAAACATGAAGCCCTACGAAGAAGCCCAAGGCAAAGGAGACTGTGCTGACCAATAAGATGCAAGGAAGCAAAAGTGATGTGGAAGCCAATCCATGGAAAGTAATGGTAAGTAATCGGTGGGCTCCAAGGCCCCGTTTTAAGCTTTTTTTGTTTACCAGAGATTAGCAAGCACAGCACAATCACTGTGCAGGCAAAACCTAAAAATGTATAATAAATGAGCTGTAGGAGCTGCACATTTTGGAGCCGCTCATGATTCACTGCTCCCAGCCAGGAGAGCCTGATAATGCCCCTCAAGGGATCATTTGCATATTTATCTTTGTTTTGTGGTGACCCAATGTGGCCAGGGGCACCATCAACATGTTACATAAGTGTTCTGAGGGCTGCAGGGAGCACGCAGCCCCCCACAATTCTTTTAATAAAACTGTAGGTTCTTCTGGGTCATTAAATGCATGACCCAATGAGAGTTTACTATTATTTTTAAAGTTGGAGCTGTATGCTCTTCAGCTGGAGGGCGAGAACCTCTTGTGGTTGGTTCTATGGCTGCATTTATGGATCCTGAAGAGTGTTAAATATACATGCTTAAAGTAGTTCGGACCAAAAATGCTTTATTTTAAAATATGTTTTAGGAAATAATTATTATGCACAGGTGTGTGTGTTTATAAAGATTACTTTAGAATATGGCTATTAATACAATATTGTGGTGTCTTTTTAACAAAACCAGCAGGTTGGCTTTATATAGGCTGATGTGCTGACCCCTTCTTAAAGCCAATTATCCAGATTGTTACATTCTGGAATTCTGAATCTTTAACAAAGCCTGTAGGTCTTCCTTACTTAAAATTACATCTCTTTATATATTTTATTTATGTTTAAAAAAACTCAGAAATTCAATGAAAAACAAAAAAGGTTAAAGTGACGCCCTCAACTTAACTCAAAGCCACTTTCAGAAGGAAAAAAAAATGGCTACAGAGTAAAGGTTTCTAAAAAATGTCATAACTGTAAAGTTTGCCAAATCGCTAAGAATACCCAGGAAATAAAAATGGCAGAACGTGGAACATTCAGGAGCTGATTACTTGTAAAAGTCAATACGTTGTATACGTAATAGAATGTCCGTGTCTGTTAAGATACATAGGAAGCACTAAATGTGAACTAAAAAAGCGTATCTTAGAACATGTCAGAGCAACCAAACATAAAGATCGAGGAAATGCGGTTGCAAAACACATGGAAACGCACCACGATGGAGACTGGAAACTATTAAAGTTTTATGGAATCAACACAGCAAAAAAACATGTGAGAGGACGGGACAGAGAAAGAATATTACTGCGAAAAGAATCACGCCATATTCTAAACATGCGCTCGCTGACCCCCCATGGTCTGAACCAGAGTGAGGAATTGTATATTCATCTATAAAGGACACTGTTTGTGAAATCCTATTATAAAAGATGTCTAGAAAAACTAAGAGCCCCCTTTAAATAGTTTGAGTGTTTGGAACTAAACCAAAAATATTTTTTTTAACTCTTAAGGAATTTTTTTGAAATTTCAAACTTCACACCTGTACCCCAAAAAAATTACAAAAAACAAAAAATTATTACAAAATTATACAAAACCCTATGATGAATTAACCATGATCTGTAGTAATTTTCCACTGGAGGAAATTAATTTTTGAGAAGTCACGTGTTAGATAATCCACTAGAGGATGATATACATGTATGATATTGTTTTTGTTATAAGGTATATATATAAAAAAACGGACTGAAAGCAGAAAAATTATGTATTGGATAAAACAAATGAATTTAGAATAAAAAAGGTGTGAATTAATAACATCATGTATATGTATATAGTGAAAATATTTAAAGTAACAATGTACACTACAACTACCATATTGCCCTCCTAAAAAAGAATAGGAAATGACGTCAAGTAAAGTTTAAATATGTGATGTGGAAAGGAGGGCGTTACCGTGAGCAAGGTCTCAGCAGAGACCAAAACGGTGGTGGTTTGTTTGCTTATTTAAATAAATATCTGCACAACAAAAAGCAACACGAGTGCGACCTAATTTATTCCTCGTTGAGGAAGTGTGCGAAAAAAAAAAGAAGTGCCTTGTACATTTGGAGGTTGAGCGTTTTGTGTATTTGAACATCTGATTGCAATGAATCCATGTTTGATTTATGTGGGTTTATGTTCACGACACGATTAACTTGTATTTATACAGTTATTTACAACATTTTTTGTGGTTTTTAAAGTGTAAATATATATTTATATTTTATATATTAAGCCACTTGTACTTTTAGCAGGGTATGTATATGAATTAGACATAGATCTGCTAGCACTTGAAAATGAAGTATTTCTTCTATGTTGCTGATTCTTGTGTAACGATTTGCGCGCGCACTTGCACTTTAAATGTTTGGCATTGGCTGTAGGCAACTGGCCATGTGATCAAGCTGTAAAGGCGAAAAGCGTTATGGCGGCGGCAGGCTTGCTGAAATAAACACGAAGGATTAAGCACTACAATTTGGGTCCGTTCTTTCGTCAGCGTGAGTGTGGGGCTGGGGCTGCTGCCTTAGCCGGTGACGAACTTTCGTTCATTTGTAATACCGTAGAGGCTTCCACGGTACGAACGGAACCCCTCCTTGTTGGTTTGGGCTGCGCGGCAGGAAGCATTTCCTTGACTGGTTACCCGGAAGAGGTTGTACGCACTCCTGGAGGAGTAAGCCGCGGTGCCCCCGGACGCCGGAAAGTATTGGACTGCTTGGATATCGACACCGGAGAAAGGAAGAAAGGCACCGGCTGGTGCTTTAAGCGGTGAATCGACGAAAGCAGGCTGCCAAAGGACGATCCGGTAAGGAGTGTGCAGACGGGACGGTGCGTGTTCACTGGATTAAGCATCGAACTGCCTTTTCCTTTGTGGAGCAATTTGAGCTCTCAGCTTTACTGCTATAATGTCCGCAACAAAGTTGCGTGAGCGTGAGGAGGCGGCAGATGCCATGTTTTTGGATTCCCCGGCTGGGGGGTCCGGCCAAGTCCCACGGGCGTCACAAATTAACACAGGGAGCCCCACCATTCGTGACTTATTTAAGAAGCTGGAAAAGCTGATGAAGTCAGAACAATCGAAATGGTGGGAGCATAGGTCTCTCTCCAGGTACTTGCAAGTTAATCGAGTGCCCAGGGGGCTGAGAATAACTTTGGCCCCCAGTTACGAGAACCCGGACCCATCAATGCTGAAGGAATGGGCTGAAGCCAATTTAGAGTCATCAGCGAAATTATTGAGAATTTTGGTGAAATATGCAGCCAGTGACCGAGACAAGCTGCAAATTGAAATTGACAAATTGGAGGAGGAAATAGCTGGGCTGGGAGAAAACGAGCAAACTAAAAAATTGCGTGAAGAAATGTTGGTCCGTTTAAACAAGGAAGAGGAAACCATTAAAAAGAGGAAAGCCTATAAATTTGAGCGGGACCGTCTGGACTATGCTAACGGTCAGATCTTTACTTTTGCCAGACGATTTGAAGGAGTAAAAGCAAGGTTTAGGGGGGCACAAGGTGTGGTGCCTGCAGCCCGTGATAACTCCGTGTCCAGCTCAGAATTCAGCTCTAACATGGAGAGCGAACCAGAAAACGAAGGCAGAACGGACCCAGCATTGGGGTTTACAAGGCTCACTGCGGCAGAGGAGGTGGATTGTCTGTGCCAGGACCGCAAGGACACTCTGCGGTCAAGATCAAATCGAACACCAGGCGCAACTACAGGAGGAGCCAACGCCGCAAAAGGTGCAGGAGCCGCAAAAGCACAAGCCAAGGGACCCCCAAGAGGCAGATGGAATCGCCCGAAACCACGCAATCAGGCGCAATCGAAAGCCCCAGCTCAGTGATTAACCTTACAACTACAAAATTGACAAAGCAAGAGGAGGCGGTCCTTGCTTTGGGACTATCATACTGTCCGCCAAACAATTTCAATTACGCAGATGCACGTATGGACACATATAGATTCATTCGCAAACTAAAATTAAGTAAATTTCACTGCCTTCACTCCAGAAAACAAACTCCTGTTATAATTAGCAGTCCGACCTTGCTAACTGTGGGAGACCAGGACGATCTGAATGCAATTTGGTCCCTCCAGAATGAATCTACTGGTAACGATGGGGGGAGTTGCAACATGGAGCGTACAAATGCAGCTGCAGGTTTGACTCCGTTCAAGCCTAAATCAACGTTCCAGCCTATCATGCTCCATGATAATATTGACGTCTATCATGATTTGGTGACCAAGGAATTAAAACAACTGTATGTGGCCACCAACAAAAAGCATAATATTATGAATAAACGCAATTGGAGCTACATCAAACTGGTAGAAAAACTCAATGCGGATAACAATATTTTGGTGCGCCAAGCGGACAAAGGGGGCAATGTTGTCCTGTGGCCTAGGAATTTATATCTGCAGGAGGCAGAAAAACAGCTAAATGATCTTGCATGTTACAGGAAAAGCAATTGGCCAACATTAAAAGCAACTTGGGGGGACCAGGTGGCCAAGCTACAGGCATGGAGGAGTGCAGGTATCATTACGGAAGAAGAGTTCCGTTTTATGAGAAAGGAACATCCTGTGGTCCCTTCTTTCTATTTAATTCCGAAAGTCCACAAAGACAGCAGTATGCCCCCTGGACGCCCCATAATCTCCGCAATTGATAGCTCCCTGGAGAATGTATCTAAATACATAGACTTCTTTTTACAGGATTGGGTGAAGGGATTGAATTCATATGTGCAGGACTCGACAGATTTTATTCGCAAGACTGAAAAATTGGTTTGGGGCCCTGACCTCTTACTCATGACTCTGGATGTATCCTCGTTATACACCTCCATTTCCCATCGAGACGGACTGAAGGCTATAGAACACTTCCTCAACAAACGCCCCATACAGTATGGGGTGCACAATAGGATGCTGATTTCCATGGTCCAAATGTGTTTGGAGCAGAATTTTTTTCTGTTTAACAACCAGATTTATCATCAAATCAGGGGTGTCGCCATGGGGGCCTGTTTCTCTCCTAGCTACGCATGTTTGCACATGGGGCTATGGGAGGAACAGGTCCTGGCGGGTGATCTGCTTAACACCATGGAACAGCACGTGGTCACCTATTTACGATAACGATATATTGATGACCTTTTTTTCGTATGGAGGGGGACAGAGGAGTCAGCAATACATTTTGTGGAAAGGCTGAATGTGAATAATTTGAATCTGCATTTTACATCTTGCATTGATGCTAAAAAAGTTTGTTTTTTAGACATGGAAATATATGTCAGTGAAAATCGTATGCAAACTAGGCTCTACAGGAAGCCGACGGCTGGCAATACCATCTTGCATGCAGCCAGCCACCATCCCGGCCATCTGATACGCAGCATTCCCTATGGGGAAATGTTGCGCATCAGACGCATATGTAGTAGCGAGGAGGAGTGTAATATAGCTCAGGAGGCTTGCAAAATCAGATTCCTAGCAAGGGGGTATTCTAAATCCTTGGTTGAGTCCGCTCAGAAGAGGACGCAACAGATATCCCGGGAATCCGCCCTGATCCCTAGAAACAGAGAGGAAGAAACCGCTGTGGGGGGAGGGGTGAATAGCCCTCGCATGATTATGACATACAGCAGGCAGCATTCAGCTTTAAGAAAGATATTTTGCGGTAACTGGAATCTCATATTGGGAGATCCGATTATTGGCAACAGAGTATCACAAAAGCCACTCCTCACCTTCAGAAAGTCCAAATCGATGGCTAATGCTTTGGTCCAGAATGCCTTGGAACCCCAGATGTCTTCGACATGGAAGGCTTTAGGAGGGGGTTTCAAAAAGTGCATCCTGTGTAAGGCGTGCAAATATGGGATCAACAAATCTTCTTATGTTGTCCCATTCTCCAGTACCCCTAGGAGAATCACCAAACGCCTTACTTGCAAGACAGATTACGCGGTATATGTGCTGGAGTGCACGTGTGGCTTGAGGTACGTGGGTAGTACCCGCTTGCCGGTCCACAAACGTGTACTTCAGCACATCAGAGCTATTTCTAACAAAGACCAGGCCTACCCTGTTGCTAGGCATTTTGAACAGCACCATAGCTCTAATCCTATGCATCTGTCGTATTTTGTTTTGGATGCAGTCTGGCCCATGAAGAGAGGGGGTGACCGTGAGGCGAAATTGCGCCTACTGGAAACCCGGTACATCCTAGAACTTGATAGTAAGCAGCCACAGGGTCTAAATGCAACGGAAGATCTTTACACCTGTTTATAAAGTCATGACAGGCATTTTGCACTTGCTTTCTCTTCTGCGCTTACAATTATTCTAGGATATGTCAGCCATTCATTATGTGTTTTTTTGGAAATTGCCGCATGGGTACATGGTCTTTTTAATTTTACAACACTGTTGTTGCTGCATGTTAAAACATCTAAAGCCTCCACATTTTCTGTGTTAAGAACTTTTCCATATACGGGAGGATTGGTCCTTGGAGTTTAACCAAGGGTTCAACACAACATGTGTTTTTTTGAATAAGTTATGATTTCTTTTTCATACATCTATTTGAGCACTAGCACGAGCACTTTAAGTATTTTTTGTTACTTAGCACTTTTCTTAGCCTATGCCAGTAAGTGAGGTACTATATCAGGACGCAAATTCACGAGATTCTGTGCCCACTGGGGCTTAATTTTTCTCATCAAGTGCCTTGTACATTTGGAGGTTGAGCGTTTTGTGTATTTGAACATCTGATTGCAATGAATCCATGTTTGATTTATGTGGGTTTATGTTCACGACACGATTAACTTGTATTTATACAGTTATTTACAACATTTTTTGTGGTTTTTAAAGTGTAAATATATATTTATATTTTATATATTAAGCCACTTGTACTTTTAGCAGGGTATGTATATGAATTAGACATAGATCTGCTAGCACTTGAAAATGAAGTATTTCTTCTATGTTGCTGATTCTTGTGTAACGATTTGCGCGCGCACTTGCACTTTAAATGTTTGGCATTGGCTGTAGGCAACTGGCCATGTGATCAAGCTGTAAAGGCGAAACGCGTTATGGCGGCGGCAGGCTTGCTGAAATAAACACGAAGGATTAAGCACTACAATTTGGGTCCGTTCTTTCGTCAGCGTGGGGCTGGGGCCTTAGCCGGTGAGAGAGATAGAGAGAGATATATATATATATATATATATATATATATATATATATATATATATATATATATATATATATATATATATATATATATATATATATATATATATATATATATATATATATATATATATATATATATATATATATATATATATATATATATATATATATATATATATATATATATATATATATATATATATATATATATATATATATATATATATATATATATATATATATATATCCTCCAGAACAGGGAAAACCCGTTAATTTTACAGTAGGGAATCAACTTCTCCCTTTTTTACCAGAGTCGCATTCTGCCGCACCAGAAAAAGAGTTTCTAAGCCTCATCTTGTCAGTTGGGTAAAACACATTGACCGATTTACATAAAACATGGCGCAAACACGTGCTGTTTGACAGTAAATTCCAGACCCCGGAATTATAAGACTACGCACGAAGCCTGGTGACTAAACTATAATTGTTAGTAGGCCTGAACGGGCAGAATTAAAAACCACTCTAAAAGCCTCAAAGGATGCCAACATCTGAATCAAATGGCAAAGAGGAGTAAAAAGATAATGGGCCACAGGGAAGGAAGGACGTCTGCCGGCTCCTGATGAATCACTAACGTTTCTGTCATCTGTGCACATAAATACTTCTCAGCTGCACAACTCGCCAGCCAATTCCGCCTCATTATTCGTAAATCTTGTAAATGCTAAAGTGTTTTCTCAGAAAGTCTGTGATTTCGCCTCTACCAGTTGAATTTAAATGCACGTAAGGAAGAAGCAATCTGTATCATAGATCCTAAAAATAACCCGCACTATTTGAAAAGCTTATTAGTCACATATATCGGAAGTCTTGGTATGTATATCTCTTCAAATGGTATACAGCTTTAAGGACATACGTGTTAAGGCCAGCCTTCTCTGGTACTGTACTCTGCTCTGTAGTCTGCTTGTGAATGGTCTCATACTGTGTGATTTAAGTTGGAATGGAGAGTCCAGGGATTCTGCCAGAAGCTTTTTGGAGGCGTAGCCAGGGGAAAGGGGTGAGCAAGGAGCAACACATTCTGAGGTGGTACAGTTGTATTTCTATCCGACTAAAGCTTATTGAAGAAATCATCTTGTAGTAACCTACTCTTCTTGGACATTGTGGCATACCAATGACAATGCCTGATTTTGGTGAAAACCCTGAGGCTTGCTGGAAGAGCTTAAAAAAAAGACTGCAGACAATGGGGAATCCGAGAAATTGGAACAAGGTACAAGCTACGGAAGTGAATGTAATGAAAAAAGTGAACTTCGCCAAGTGCCACTTATCACCTGGCAGCTATATGAAGTAGCAGACGACTGCTCTAAAAAGAAGCGTGAAGAGCTACTGAGTGCAGTGCTGTTGTCCTGTTTGATACAGAGAACTACAAGTGGTCTGTGAAATCTATTTGAAGCCCAAGGAGAAAGTACCCTAAAAATAAGCCTAATGGGCCATTCATTAAAGCGTTATCCTTGAGCTACTGAGTGCCGGCCCAGTGAGTGGAGGGTTCCATCTTTAAGGAACATGATGAGTGGTTCCCTGTTCTAAGTTAAACTGGTGAGCGGGTTATGTATGGTCAGAAGGTATCTGACTGGCTGGAATATTTCAGCCAGTGCAGTGTGGGCAGTACAGTGGTATGAACACTCTAGCGCCGTATTGGACTTTGAAATCAGAATGGAACTTTGCAGTGGGCAGGACGCTCCTTTTGAATTGTGCAGTAGATGTATGTGTGCATAAAACCCATGAGGTATCATCTCTGGTATTCGCTTTCCAGTCATGGTACTGTCAGGGTTGCAACTGTAATACAGCGCAGCCAAGAGTGAGCAACGTAAAACATAATAGAACGCTGGATGCATGAAAGCCTCCCCTCGTTCAGGCCTGCTCTGCCGGTATGTGATTGACCAGAGATGCATGTGATGTGTCTTCTCTGTGAGGTTGTTTTGGTGCACTGGCTCCTACCCCTGCTCCAAGACTGCAGCCAACCAAACACAGAATTGTGCTTATTGCAACAGCATTACAAAGCACATATAGCCAAGTACCACTTCCACCAAAATACTCGGTCTCCTTGTTGTGCAAAACAAGGATAAGTCTCCTAACTTTTCACACTACCACCTAGTGCCTAGGTTACAGAACCTCAGGTTTCTCCCCCCATTGCATACAATGCAATCAGTATTACCAACCAGCACCACAGCATTCATTGTCATTACAGACTGGAGCCGATCAACCATTATCTCATCCAAATAGGAGGGCTCATAAATAATTAACGTGCAACCATATTTTCCGTCCAACTCAGGCATGTCCTACAAGATGGGAAGAGTAGATCGATATCTATGAAAACTATTTAAAAGCATAAGATGGCATTAACCTTTTATCAAACAGAAAGGCAGCGTTATTGTTGTGTGCTTTAGGAAAATAGTGATGGACGACTTGATAAAAAAAAGTTAATTGTATAATGTCACAGCAAACAGATGCAAAACAAATTATGGGAGACAAGCCATCACAAAGAGCCAATTATCATAGTGAAAGCTGTCAATGAGTCAAAAGAATGTATGAAGGTAATGGAGTACATGGAGGGAAGAAGAATCCTGGAGGTAGCAGCAAAAGAGAACATAGCATGTGATGCTAATGTGATAGATAGGAGACTGACTGAGTGGCAAGGGGGTGGTGGGATACAAAAAAAGAGAACAGTACTGAAAGCAGTGTGAGGAAAGAATGTGCCATAAGTGTGGAAGTAGCTATCA
Organism: Lissotriton vulgaris; assembly: GCF_964263255.1. Lineage (NCBI taxonomy): Eukaryota > Metazoa > Chordata > Amphibia > Caudata > Salamandridae > Lissotriton > Lissotriton vulgaris. The sequence goes on from NC_141691.1 coordinate 1,461,348,103, forward strand.
AAGAATGACACTTCAAAACAATGTTCTGTTGCGGAGAAAGACTGTAGGAAATGCAGTGGGAGGAGTCACTTTGTCCATATGTGCAAGGATGAGAGCAGGAATAGAGTAGGGATGGTTAGTAGTCAGGGTGAAGAGCCAGAGAGCAGTGCCTAATTTGAGCCGGTGGTTGCAGGTGGGACTCACCAGCACTAATTTTTGGGGACTGGAACTTATGTTTCCTCAAAAGTCACACAATTGGGGAGGAGCCAAGCCAGCGACCGAGATGGCCGCATAGACGCTCGGCTCCGTGAGCCCTCTCACCCCGCGCATACATCCTGGCAATTATCCTGAGCCATAACGGCATACTTAAGTAAGCGAAGGAGAACTTTCACTTGCCGTCTGCTCCTGAGGCTTCTACGTGCGGCAGACCCGGAGAAATGTCCCCGACTGTTCTGCGGCCCTCGCGGTGCTGGGACCGGGGTGTCGAGTGAGAAGAGCAGCCGGCCGCGACTGCGACAACAGCGGCCAATGGTGGAGGTGAAGAGTCGGCCGGAGGGCGCCAGTGAATTGATGGGCCGATGGCAACAGTGACGACCCAGTCCACCTAGTGGAGTGTCTCGTGGGGCTGCGTGGCAAAGCAGGGTCGAGGGGAGTGCACAATATCTGGCCCCCCTTCCCAGTTTTGTGTCCGGGCATAATCAAGGACTACTCCGGGAATCGGCGGGCGGCTCCCGGGGAGCGGCAGAGATTTTGTTTAGCCCTTTGGTGACCCTTCTCCGGGGAGCCTGCCTTGACTTTCTGAGTCCCCGCTGTGAATCCTGTAGCGCCCTGGTTTGGGGCCCGGTCCCTGAGGTGAGGTGAAGAAGGACGAGGCCGGTTCAGCTAAGATGGCACCGGCGCCCTCCTCTGCGGACCACATCCAGGTCGAACAGCTGCCTTGCGGGTGAGATCAGGGGACTGGCGGCGCGAGAAGGAGCCCACGTCCAAAGATATATTGGCTGCTCTAACGACCCTGCATGAGACCCTGATCTGTAATGCCCGGGACTTGGGAAGAAGGATGGCCGCCATTGTTGTCCCGCTGTTCCACACGGGCACAGCTCGATCTCAACGGAGTGCCGACGTGCCCGCCTCTATGTCCATGAAGAGTGCTCCAGCTACGCCTAGGTTCATGGAGACGCTGAAAGACCCGGCTCATGTGATCGCCCTAGACAGCTCTGTTGTACATGCGAGTGTCTCTTCGGGGCACATGTCTAATTGGCGGCTGGGGAAACAACGCCGATCTATTTTTTGGGCTGCCCCGGCGACGTCTCGGCGCTTGCCGGATTGTGTGATTCTCTCTCCTTGGATGATGAGACTGTGTTCGGACTTGAGGATGTTTTCTGGGTCAATATCGACACAAACGGATTTCCGCCATACATGTTCGGATGGGTTTGGGTTGCTGAAGTCCTATGAAGCGATAACTTGGCCTGGTCCGCCCGGATCACTTGGACCCTCCACGCCGCTCTGTATACCGATTGATAAATGGACGTATGTTGGTTCCATTGATAGACAAGGCCATGATACCGTCCAGAGTCCAGTGGACTTATTGTTGGCTGACGGTCCTTGGGGGACATTCGGCCGGGATTATATTGCTGGTGTGGTCGGTGATTGATGTTTTCCATGGATATTCTGATCTTGCTTTTAGGATGTTTCCTGGGCGTAGGGGTGAGGGGCGGGTCCGGGTGGCAAGATCGAGGGCCCTCCTCCACTTTTTTCTTCTCATCTTCTTTCTCCTCTTTTTCTATATTTCAGGTCTCCATTAGGGCGACAGGCACACTGCTGGGGGGGGGGGGGGGGGGGGGGGGGGGTAGGCCGTGGCCTTCTGCAGGTGTGCAGGGTGGGGGGGTAGGGGGATGGGGTTTGTCAATTTGTCTGTTATTTGTTTCTATGGCCCTTTAGTCTTTTTTCCTTTTTTAGTGTCGTCGTACACTATGTTTCGTTTTGAGGGGTGGGGTTCAGTTTTGCTACGGAACGGGTTTGTGCCTACATTTATCCTGACTCGCGTACCTTACCCCCAATACTTCATTTGTATTTGTACTATTTGCGGATATCCTGATTCATGCTCGTTATTGTAGGACCATGTATGACCGTATGGCACTTATTTTTAGTTTTTCTTTATTGTAAAATGAACCTTCATAATCCTGAATTCCGACCTGTACGCTTGAATACAAGTCATGTCCTGGACATTTGTTGGACCCCGGTTTTCGAACTGTTATAACTTTCCACATTGCTCTGCTGTACTTATGCTTTGACTAGCGGCCGGCCGGGGTGGTTGTAGGCCCATACTTGTAATTGCTTGAAGTAATAATAAAGGTTCTCCAAAAAAAAAAAAAAAAGTCACACAATTGATGGACGGAATGCAGAACAAATCAAAACATTCATCCCCAGTCAAGAGATCTGGGTTAAATCCATCATTCTTTTGCTCACCATGCCACCCCAGTTTAGACCTGGCCATATGCAAATCAGTCTTGGGGCACATGGTCAAGACTGATTTGGCTGGGTCCAAACTGGAATGGCATGGTGAGCAAAACAACAATGGATTTAGGCCCAGATCTCTGTACTGGGGTGAATGTATGACATTATTCTGCATCCTGTCCATCAATTGTTCTTTTTGCATTTGTCACCCCGAGTGGGATGGGTATGCTCAGACGTGGGTCCCATGCTCGCCATGCCACTGGAATCAAGCTATCCTGGCTGATGAGGACTGAAAGCCCGAAACAGGTCCTAGGATGCTTGTTTCCAGTCCAGAGAGGACCTGGCCTGGCAGTTCGGGTTGGACTGTTCCCATGGGGCCCAGGGTCAAGACTGATTTGCATTTGGCTGGGTCCAAACTGGAATGGCATGGTGAGTAAAAAAAACAATGGATTTAGGCCCAGATCTCTGTACTGGGGTGACATTGTTATGCATTCTGTCCATCAATTGTTCTTTTTGCACTTATTTTTCCTCAGCAGACTTTGACACAGAGCAGAAAAAAGAAAAACAGAGAATGAAGGATGAAGAGAAAGAGGTAAAAACAGTATCAAGAAAGAAAGCAAAGATTAAATAGAACCTGAAAGAGATAAAAAGGCAGAGCGTCCAGTGACGGATGAGAGGGGCATGAATTCTAATCAAGACTATGCTGCTTTGACATATAGGATGCCAGAAACTAACTCAACAGTACCTGCAGCAAGCCTTTGAGCAAACCTTTGGGCTCTGGCAAACAAAATTATCATTGGGGGCATTGGTGTGTTAGAATTCACAAGTTTTGTACTGTGGCAAAGTTTACAGGGCTAGGAGACACCTCCCATATCAGGATCGGTCAACCAATATGACCTACATATATAACCATCAATCCCAGGGCAACAAGATCATGCAATGGTTCTAGAGGACACCAATCTGTAGAAGATCTTGAGTTACCCAAAGTCCCTGTTTGGGGTAACTTGAGTATTATAAAAGGCTGTGTTCCCCAAATAATCTTGAACTAGTGTTCAAAACTGGTTACACAGACAGCTAGGTGAGTGCCTGTCATAGTGAGGAAGGATGTGAAATGCATCCTGATAAAGATGATTTAGAAAGGTATTGTTCAGCCTGTTTAGTGGCTATCATCAGTGGTCATTATGAATAAGGTATGGTTCTGTGTGGATTTAAGATGTCTTGAACTAGAACAAAGTGCTGGCAATTTTTCTCTATTGAATATCAATGAGATTGGGCTGGTAGTGCAGGGTAGTAAACACTTATAGAAAGTTGCATTTGATGAGTGCATACTAAGAGATTAAATTGCATTAAGAATCAAAGGACTTGATACTTTCATTACTATGAAATGGGTGTTCCAGTTCACTCACCTAACTTTTGGTATTCCTTCTGCAGCAAGTGTATCAAAATGCAAGATGTACAAAATAGTTTTCTATTTGGAAAAGGATATATTTTTCCAGAATCACATATCAGTGGTTGGGAGAACTATTGAAGAGCAGAACATTGAATTAAAGCAAGTGCTAGGACAAGCAAGTGTAGGCGAAAATGATAAAACATTTGAGTAGGGAGAGTCCCAAGGCATACTCTCAAAGAATTTAAGGAGTTCATTATTAATGGCAACATATTAACACCATTTGATGTAAAGAAGACCATGATGGCTACGGAGGAAGCATAGGAGCAGTTCTTTCACAATATTATGGAAAAAGAGGGAAGATAGTAACTTTTGCTTTCTAGTCTTTGAACAAATCCTAAAGGAACTATTAGGTCATCTAGAAGGAGAAATTAGTGGTATCTTGGGGCACAGAATAATTTCCTATGTGCATATGGGGTGTTGAGTCGATTTTGGGCACTGAATACAAGCCCCTAATGAGAGATGCTTTAAGGAAGGGCAATAAATATTTTCCTCTGTAAAAGCAATATTCACTGCTAGATTGTAGGACTACAACTACTCAGTGTATAATCTGTAGAAAACAATTACATTTTAAAATATACAACTATTAAAAGAAATAAAAAATGTTTTTACTTACAAACTTAAATAAAAATATATACTTTAAAATAAATTAAAAAAACATTGAAATAAACTGTTAAAAAACAACTAAAATAAAAAATAATTAACTAATACAAACACTAGATATTCATTATGAAAAAAACTATACAATTATTAAAATTAAATAAACACTCTATTGCAAATAATATAGCTCCAAAAAAGTACATATTAAACAAATAAAATAATTTTAAAAATGAAATATCAAAAATACATTGTTTAAGAAAACAAAAATCTCTTTAAAAAAAAAATAGTAGACTTGTAATGGTTGAATTCGCTATACCCACTCGTACCACAGCAACCAAAGGAACATTTTTAGATTTTGGAGAAATCATATTTAGTATTCCCACTCCAACCTGAACAAGAGTAGAGAAAGTGTTGGACTTTCAAAGGGCCACATTTTCTATTCACATGCCAAAATAACCAATATTATTTAAAAAGTGTTGGACTTCAGAGGGGACAGATTTATTATTCACACCTCAACAATAGTAGCAAAGTGTTGCACTTTGGAGGGGTGAAATTTACTATTTCCATTACAAACGTCAGCAACAGCATGGAAAGTGTTGGACTTTGGACCTGTCATAATTACTATTCACTCTCCAATGTAACCAACAGTAGGGAAAGTGTTAGAATTGGTAGGGTCAGGTTTACTATTCCCACTCCAATGTAAGCAACAGCAGAAAAAGTCATCAAGAAGACCGTCAACAAACAACTGACCCGCTACCTTGAGGAGAACAACATCCTGGAACCGTCCGAGTCCAGGTTCCGAAGCAACCACAGCACCAAAACTGCCCTCATCATCGCCACAGATGACATCAGGGCCCTGCTGGACAACTGCGAGACCGCGGCCCTCATCCTCCTGGACCGGTCAGCCACCTTCGACACTGTCTGCCACTGCACCCTACGCACACGCCTCCAGCTTGCTGGGATCAGAGACAAGGCTCTGGACTGGACCACCTCCTTCCTCTCCGGCAGAACCCAGAACATCCGCCTCCCCCCTTTTCGCTCCGAAGCCACCAAGATCATCTGTGGTGTACCCCAGGGCTCATCCCTCAGCCCGACATTGTTTAACATCTACATGGCACCGCTCGCCCACGTCGCCCGACCTCCCCACCATCTCCATCGCCGATGACACCCAGCTGATCCTCTCCCTCACCAAGGACACCCTCACCGCCAAAACCAACCTCCACGAAGGAATGAAAGCCGTCGCCGAGTTGATGAAGAAAAGCCGTCTGAAGCTGAACTCGGATAAGACAGAAGTCCTCATCCTCGGCTCCACCCCATCGGCCTGGGACGACTCCTGGTGGCCAACAGCACTGGGAACCGCACCTACACCCACCAATCACGCACACAACCTGGGGTTCATCCTCAACTCTACTCGGTCCATGACAAAGCAGGTCAACGCCATCTCGTCCTCCTGCTTCAACACCCTCCGCAAAATCTACATGTGGATGCCCTCTGAAACAAGAAAAACGGTCACCCAGGCCCTTGTCAGCAGCAGGTTGGACTACGGTAATGCCCTCTACGCAGGAGCCTCGGCCAAACTCCTGAAATGACTACAACGTATTCAGAACACCTCTGCATACCTGATCCTCGACATCCCTCACCGCAGCCACATCACACCCCACCTGCATTGGCTCCCGCCAACAAGAGGATCACCTTCAAGCTCATCACCCACGCACACAAGGCACTCCACAACACCGGACCAGCATACCTCAAACAACTCACCTTCTACACCCTCAACCGCCAGCTCCGCCGACCTCGCACTGACCACTGTCCCCCGCATCTGAAGAGCGACCTCAGGTGGCCGATTGTTCTCCCACCTCGCCGCCAAGACCTGGAACACCCTCCCCATCACCCAATGGCAGACCCAAGATCTACTGACCTTCAGAAGACTACTCAAGACCTGGCTATTCGAGCAGTAGCAGCATCCCCCCCCTCCCCCCTGAGACCCTCACAGGTGAGTAGTGCGCTTTACAAATGATTGATTGATTGACTGATTGATTGATTGATTGATGGGCTTTGGAGCAGTCACATATACTATTCACAGTGTAACCCAAAACACAGTAGGGAACGTGTTGGACCTTGAAATGCGCGGGTTTACTATTCACATTCTGAAAGTAAAAAAAGAGAAAAGGAAAATTAAACAGACGAAATAAATATATTGTAACAAATATATATAAAAATCACTTTTTTCACTATGTATAATTTGGATAAGTAAAAAACTAAAATGACTAAATTAACAACAAAAGGCAAAACAAAAATTATAATAAAGTGTACCAATCGAAAGAATAAAAACTAGATTTCAAAGAGTTTACACCCTTTTAATTGTAAAATTCAATACTAAAAAAAACAAATTAATTAAAATGTAAAAATTAGAAACACATTATTAAAAATAATCTTATAAAATGAATTACATTTAAAATCTGAACCAAATAAAAGTCATTTAGATAAATTAACGCAATTATCTAAAAAAACAATTAACAACTCACAACTATCTGACACCTATATTAGTCATATTGAAGTTAACTCCTCTGCCAGGACACTTTAGTTGATTTAACATAAAGCTAGCATTTTTGAATGCAAGGAAGAGTTAATTTCCTAGTTTCAAACAACGCAGTTCAATTATGTGGCAAGTGAACCCAATGTAATAGGGCTATGGACTACGCAAGTCTGTAAGAGTGTATGTTATATTTTTCAAATGATATAGAACAGTCATTCCAATAGTTTTCTTCAGTTGCCATCCTTTTCAAAAAATTAGGCAGTTTTTCCATGTTTAAGCAATTTGAGTAAAAAAAAGAAAAGCAACCCTCTTGCATATTAAAATAAATGAATTGCCCAACCGACATGCTAGGTCAGTAACAAAAGCATGAAGCAACCTTAATGTTGACTCTTTCACTGGTACTCTGTATGCTCCTTCTCACTATCATTCTAGAGGTAAAAATTTTACCAAGTGACAGGACCAAGAGGTTCTGAAATATAGCCTTAGAGCCAGACCTAGCGGTCTCTACTGGCCATTAAAAGCCTGCTCCAGTGTGCCAAGGGAGCGGGCCTTTAATGGTCGGTAGAGCTCACTAGGAGGGCTCTAAGGCTTTTAGAACATTCCGCCCCTAGAGGGCAGAATGTTCTAATTACTAAAAACAAAGGCCTCTCGGAGCCAAAGGGGGTTTAAATCCCCTCAGGCTCCGAGAGGCCTTTGTTCCCAGCAGCAGTTGTGAACAAAAACATTGGAATGTTGCTCTGCAGGCTTCTAACGGCCTCTAGTAGCCCGGACTCTAGAAGCCCGGAGCACTCCATTGCATTCAATGGAGTGCTCCACATTCCAATGTTCTAATAGCTATTAAGGTAAAGTTTTCGGGCGCTGATATTGTACAATCGTGTCTGTATAATAGTGGGATGTTACCTTCTCTACACAACAGCCCTCACGAGAATTTCCCTTTTGAAAAAAGTATCCAATAGGTTTGTGCATTTTGACATCTGCTGAGGGGATGAAAATAATGGACTGATAAGGGCACAGAGCCTATGCACTTAGGGCCACAGAGTTACCATACAAGTAACTATCTCCTATTCCCACCTTTGAAGGTAGATTCCACAGGGATTGAGAATTCCTCAAACAGGTTAGACACAGAATGGTGTTTGGGCTCTAAGCACGGTACAGCAATGAGTGCTGCACAGGGCTTCAAGTGGGATGAAAAAACTGGGAAGTCTCTCATAGGGGCATGACCGATATAATTAAGGACGTAGCTTAAAAACACAAAAGCTAAAAATCGGTACTTAGCTGCTTATGTAATTGAATCCAGATATATAATCCAACAAGTAACATTAGACCTACAACAAGCCATAACTATTGGCATTGTCAGTGGGTGTTAGTTGCATAAGATAAATAAGAAAGAACAATGGCTTCATTGTACATCATCTGAAAATGCTTCTGTTCTGAAATGATGAGCTTGTGAAAGAATTATAACGAGTACATCAAAGACAGTAAACAGTGGTACTGCTGCAGAGTTAAAAAAAAAAATTCCCCCTAAGGGTGAGGGCAGAAATTGAGAGCCCAATAGGGACCAGTCTCAGTACCTGCAGGATACGGCCCGCTTAAAGCCCTGGTGCTACATAACATTAGGTGTTAGTCAATAGCGGGGCAATATTGGGCTTTGCAACCCCTCAGCCGGCTAATGCTAATTAACAGTGGTGGGTTGGTGGAGGGGTTATAACCACAGTGTGGAAAGGGGGAGCGAGGGGGGGAGTAAAAATAAATAAAAAGAAAACTTACCTCATTGTGCTTCTGCCACATCGTGCCTAGGAGCTCCTCTAATTCCTGGTCCCAGCAGACTCCCTGTGCCATCTCTGCTCTCATGTGACTGGCCTGAGCGAGCTGCTTTCACCCTCCACTCAGGCCAGGGAGTATGTGCTGTTTCTCCAACCCGGCTGTTCTTTACAGCCGGTATGGAGAAACCTAACTGCTTGGCCGGTTTAAGACAGCTGGCCAAGCAGAGTTACTAATGCATATTACTATGCTCCCCTCCCAAGGCCAGCCCCCGCCCATTCCCACACACGCTGGCTCAGCCAGAAGCCGAAAAATTAATTAATATTGTTTTATTTTTCGAATGCAGGCTGAGCCAGTGGGATGATACTCCTCTGCCACTGCAGAGGAGTCTCCGCTACTCAGCCAGCATCATTGCCTCAAAAAAGTCATTAATATTTGGCCAACAGAATGCTGGTCCCTGGATCTTTCAAAATAAAGTATCCCGAGTTTGTAATGTCTCATTTGCCAAGAAATCATAAATGAGGAAAAACTTTTCTGAGAATAGACTCCTCATTAACATGGAACTCAGGCAAAGACAGGATAAGGTTTTGAAGATTTTATTTAGCACTTTCAGTCATAAAGGGCCTTTTGTGTGCAGCAAATGCAACAAGGGTCCGCCTTAAGATGGGAAGTGTTCCCAGAACCACCATGTCGCTATGGAATGGTGTGAAAGGTTCTGAGGCACAGAGGCTTCACCCGGATTATGCACCTGATCTTTGTTATTTCCAGTAAGATTAATTCTTTGATGAGATAGGTCTTAATGACATGAAACCATTGGACCAAATGGCTAATAAATCAACCTAGCCATGAGAATGCCTAGGCCCTTGAAAATCATCAGATTTGAAGAGAATAGATGTATTGGAACCACTAGACGGTTATAACAGTCTCACTGGACACAGAGAAGGACTCCCCACATGCCTGTATTGTTCATGTGCATCTTTACTGGTCTGGATTTCAGCTGTGGTAGGAAGGCTTTCAATGCTACAAGGACTGACTTCAACCCAAACTTGTTAGGTAAAGATGAATCGGACTTCTCACAGAAGACACTAATGAGAGTTCCCAGCAATGCATCACCAACATGGTAGCGTATATGCCCTTGTGTGGTGAATTGTATTCAGTCACAGAGCCCCCCTGGAGTACATTGGAATATAGTTCCTTTTCCGTCTCCAGTTGTTCGCCCTCACATTATTCTAGCTAATACCTCCCACCTCACCCAGCATGTATAGTGCCAAATCACTGAGTCAAAAGCAAAGTGATCACAGTATCCTTGAAGAGCAGCAGGGGAATGTGTCATCAAGTCACTTAATGTGTGATAACAGCACTTTGTGTGATGACTGCTTCTTGACACTGTAGTGTAAGGAAGTTTCTATCCACCCAAGGTGATGTGTTTATTTCTTCCCTCAATTTAACTGTAAAAATATAAGCGCATTGAACTATACGAACCAAAACACGCCGATATTGCTGCCGATGCATTTGGGTATAATCATGTTAACCCTCTAGATTATACATATAGGGAATACACTCCTGCTTAATATTGTAATATATAAATCTATTTTTAGTCTTGTGATGCGAAGTACATGTGATACTGGATATGTGAACTCCTCTCTCTCTGACAATGAATATTGTAGGTTTTTATTACATCTTCTTTGTGAGATGATGACTCCAAAATATAGGTCCCAGACCTAACTACTATAGTCTCATGTATGCTTGGGCAGCCAGTGCTACATCATTCATTCACATTTGTCCTCATGCAATCTCATCATTGAGTTGACAGCCTATGCATCCGTTTCTGTTCTTTTTGCTAGTAATGTGTAAGACCATTCACTAAAACCAGTTTTTATATTCTTTATCACTGTCTATTTTAGTATTAAATCATTTTTATTGAAGAAGTGGCACGCATATGATTAGACACAAACCAACAGTGATATACATTCAGTAGCATAGCTAAAGATCTATCACTGTCTATTTTAAATTTTAAAAAATGGTGGTTCTTTCTAAAAAAAAAAAAAAAAGAGGAGTTGTTTAGTGCTGAGATGTCTAAAGTAAATGTTGCTTTAATTTGGTTTTATCTTGATGCATACTTCACGTGTTGTCGCCCCAATGCACTTTAGGTGAAATAGGTGCGCGATTAGGTATATGATGAATTTGCTGTTGCAGTTTCTGTAGCTAAACTGTTGCTACTGCATTCTCAAGCCTAAGTTCACCTCTTAAGTGATGCCTGTGAATTAAAAACAAAACAAAATTCCTATATGGATGGTGTCCTTTTATAGTGATTAATGATGAGAGAATGTTTTTGTGTACTTATTCTTTTATTCTTCTGTCTGTGGTCTTATGCACAATAAGTAATCCTTCGCTGTTTTGGACATTTTGAAGGCAAGCAATGATTTCTCATAATGATGGCCACTCATATTAAGTTACTTAAACTTGCTGGAAATAAGGAAATCCATGGAAACGCAAGTGATCTTGTTTGAGGTTTCTTCTCTAAGAGCCTTGTGCATCAATCCTCTATTCCCTATTGCTCTTGACTTCAATCTTTTAAAGATTCTTTTAGAGTAGTTCCTTGCTCGCAATTGTGGTCTGGAGCCTCTGTGTCTCTCTCAAATGTAACATTTACTAAGCAGTTCCTTATGTGTATATTGTGCCTGAAGGAAATATTCTTTCTTAGGTCTTTGAGATACTGGCTGCCAAACTTTAATAAGAAGTTCTAGTTGGAGGATATTCTGAAAACCTCACTGCGTAAACAGCCATCCCTTGTATTGATCAGTAGATCCAGAAAGGATACTTTCCGCCTAACTACATTTTTAGTGCAGTGAAGAGGAGGGTAAACAATCAGATTATGAATTAATGTACTTGTTCTTCACTACCTCTACATACAATCAATATATCATCTATTTATCATTGTGAAATTACCAAGTTCTTATGACATGGGTTGTTTTCTGTACCTCAAAGTTTTGGGCCTGAAGATTTACCTAATTTTAGGATCCTTGAAACAAGACAACATTTTTTGGACCTCTGGTCAAAAGAAGTGATATCAGAATTGTGACAGTGGGAAACAATGGATCATTCAGGAGGGGCCGAGTACCTTTATGAATCTTTGAAATATAGAAAAGTATTGGATCCAGACTTTCTCAACTACATGTTCAGATATACATTTGGCCTACACTTCTTCCATCACCAGGTTATTAATTTCAATGATATTACTTTCTGTTGGCTTTTGCCAGGAGTTTTATGTAACTCTTTTCATTGTTCAAACAACATTTACTTCTATATGTTTCTCAATTTTAAAGTAGTATACTCCTGCCTCGTTATATCCGAACTGTTGTGTCTCTTTAGGGATCTAGCATCAGGAACGTGTTCTGATTCCCTGGGAATTAAAAGAAAGGTGTGTGCACTACACTTCTTTCACAAATGGATTTGATCTGGATCTTTTGATGTATTTAATGAACACAATGCATGACATTCAGGGTCTTCTGGGAACAACAAGGAAAGGGTTTTTTTTGGCTATTGAATAGCAGGGCACCCTATTTTTCAGCATCTTATCACTTAGTTAACTAGTCATTAAAACTCTACACCTCCTGCTAGGGATCTACCTTTACTAAGAGAAGCCATACAAAATGCCCTCTGAATCCATATCTGCATTTTCAATCAAGTTTCTTACGTAGGAGTGTGGAAATAGTTCTTTAGGAGCTAGAGCGCACAGTGCACAAGAATAAAAAAAATAAAGAGCAAAAGTTACATCCTACCTTTAAAAATATCAGCACACATGCACAGGGCAGGGATGCCTTTAGTCATGCTTCTGGAAAGTTACTTTGAATTGTACTGGCCACATGGGAATAACTTTGCTCAGACAAGGGACAACAGGTTTAAGGGTCAGAGGACATGTTCTGTATTTAGCAGACTAGAACGGCTGAAAGCAAAATACCCACACAGGAGGGTTTCTTTCTGACAGGCTTGCTCTGGCACGTCTACCTTGGAAGACATTCCGAAGGAGGGGGTGAGCGCGTACAGAGAGAGAGAGGAAGCTTTGCTTATTATTTTTTGGCAAAAGACCAGGCAGGTTCTATGACGCCATAAGAGAGAAGGAGGGTCAGCAGCGTTTATGGGTCATGTTCAGCTCCTAGCAGCTCTGCCATGCATACAGAAATAATGGTTTTAACTTAAGATTGCTGTGCCAGGACTAGATAAGGAGGCAATGAAATTAAGCTTGCATTCATGTGCCATCATGTTAGACAGTACAATAGGTAAAGGAATTGGTAGTTGGTTATTGGTTTAATGTTTTCTAGTTAGCTCAATGTGCTTGTACACCAAAATTTACAAAGTGGTACAGTCCAATAGTATTGGACATGGCCTCCTTGGTATGGATTGCCCTAGCTATTTACCTCCTACAAGTCTGTCCGTGCCCAACTGCCAAAAAGGGGTAAATCTTGTCAACAGGAGGTCACCTGCTTAGGTTACCTACTGTGGAAGGGGGGTAGCTCCTGGGCAAATTAAGAGTAAGCAAAATTAAGTAACACACTGCATTTTTTAAAGTTTTTGTCTGTTGTTGGGTTTTCTCGCTCGCTCTCTCTCTTGCTTTTCTAAGCTGTCTAGGAACTGCCATGAGACAATTGGTTGGGCTCGCTTTAATCATTCATGTCACAGGATGCTGTGAATATGTTCTTGTATAAATAGAGATAAGGATAAAAGGATGGGTAAAATAGACTGATGTTCCTTTATTTGACCTTTAAGGGGAACTATATGTTGGGGGGTTTTTGTTCCAAATTCCCAGGTGGCAACACCAATATTGTTGATGTTATTACAGCACTACATGAGTCGCAGAGGCATCACAAGTCCCTCATTAGTTAATCTATGTAATCCAGCTGACAGCCCTTGCTAGAGCTGGTGAATAGGTTTCCCCCTAAATAAATTACATGGCCCGATCGTGAAAAGTATGATGCATATGGCTCACAATGCTAGGAAAGATGCCCATACGCCCGTAGCACACATTTTTTAAGAACAAACGGCCAGATTCATCAATGTCCCGATTTGCAAGCCCTTAATAGCGATTATTAAGGAATCGCTATTAAGGACTTGCAAATCGGGATTCATGTAGAAATCGCAAAATAAATTGCGATTCCTACAGCCTCCTTATTTGCGATCTTCTTGTGTTGGAACTGGAAGCAGGCAGAGCAGAAGGTCGCTTCATGCTCCAGCGATAAGCAGAGGTTACAGACTGAATTATGATCTTTCTACGAGTACTTCGATTGACACCCTGGACAGTTATGGAAAGTGGTCCTTTCCATTATGGCCTGCACATTCTCAAGAGTGTGTCTGCGGACAAGGGCCCAAGTGAGGGTCAAGACCCTGAATGAGGCATTGAAGATATCCCTGGAACGGAACCAACAAATCAGGACAGAGTCAAAGAGACTGTTGCAAATGCAGTTGTTTTTAGTCAACAGGAGTGGAAGACCTAGAAGTCCCGACTCAGAGTGCCAGGCATCATCAACTCGAAGCTTCAGCAACACTCATCCGAACCCGATGGAGGAGAAAAATAAACAATGGGGGCAATGCCCATGCACATTAGGAGCTATAGGAGGTGTCACTATTTCTTGTGACTCAAAAGACTTGTTTGTAAAAAAACTGTACACATCCGCACCCAACACTAGATGGTAGGAGTAAACAGAGGATGTGCATATGTCACAGACAAATTGTTTTGTATTTAAAGGCAGTCTTGGACTATAAGATAGACAGAGAAGATAGAACCCTGTTCCACCAGAGAGATTGATCATTGTTCCAGTGGTTTACATAAGCAACAAAGAATTCACATTTTGAGCACCCTTTAATTTCATTGGACCAATGATCTATTACTGATGGTTCTCGACTAAACTGATCTCCTACATAGTTTGGATGTTGCTGAGCTGAGTAATGGATGCGCAATCAATTCCAACTGCGTCTACTTTTAAAATAAGGATCAATGTTCTGAAGAAAAAAAACTATGATCAAGATGAGTTTTTACATGCCACTGAAAACAACTACCATGTACGCTGCAAATAACACACAGCAATGACTATTTAATATTTAGGTAAAACACCACATTGAACCCTACATCGGAAAGAGGAGAGCACAAAATATCTAAGATGAGAATGTTATGCTAGGATGCCAAACTACACTGCTCTCCATTTAGCTCCAAGACATGTGCCCTGCTTTGGAAGGCTCTTTCATACCACACACCCTTTCAGTGATGGACAGAATCAAGTAACCCATCTGAGGAGAGGGAGTGACTGGAACAATGTTAGAACGATTCACACTGACTCTCTCCCAACAAAAGACAATAAGAAACAAAAGACAATGCCTCCCAAACAGACCTTCAATAATATTCTAATGACAATCGCCTTGTTCTCTCATTAAATGCAACATGGAATCATATTGTAATTTAGGTTGGAACGAATTGGACTCCTTGATATGAAGTGTTTAATACTATGATTCCTGCTTTGCTATAATGTGTCTGTGGCGACAGGTTGTGGGGAACAAGGTACAGTGACTATTTTATGAAGAAGGGCTGTTTTCAAAGTAAATTATGCAAGCTAGATACATTACAGCCTGCCCAATTAAGGAATATCTTATTCCAATAGAGACTTGAAGAATGTACGAATAATTATTTGGATGCAGATGAGCTGATACAAAATTCATGGTAAATCAGACAAACCTTTTTAAGATATACTTATACAGTTATGAAGAACTGTGTGACTGTGAATGAAAATTACACAGGTGACACATCGGAAGGCACCAATTAATGGGAGGTGCGGATCCTACTGAGAACACTGCATTGTAATGGTAAGACGTGCAACTGTAAATTTATATACGGTCATTCAGTTCAGAGAAGTGATCAATGTTGTTCCTATAACTGACTTTACGACAAACATTTCAGGACATAGCAGAATATGTGAATAGTTTCTGCTGTAAAATAAAATGTGCCAGACTTTTTTTCCATGATATTTTATGAGCACAGAAATACACTCCTGGGTTTGCAGTAAGGGACTGTACTGATTATCCAACCTGCAGCAGCCATTTTAATACACCCCAGTTGTGCAATATAAGTCTATCCATGCAAGCCATTCTGCGCAATATTGCTACAAACACCTAGTTACTGCAGCTCTGCAGCAGGTGAACCAACCTTTTTATGATCAATTTGGTGAAATCATGATTTCATTCTTCTATGTCACTTCGCACTTAAAAATACATTTCTCTCTACAAAACAAACATTCTCGATCGCAAAAATATATGTTGTTGTTCAACCAAGTAAATCCTTCTTCCCCTGGCTATGTAGCAACTGTCAAATAGATACATAGAAGTGATGCAAGGAGGAAATATTTACCAACAATATGCTAGATAAGGCAAGTGCATGAATTGAGAGACTGATGCAGGAAGGGGTGTGTCACCTGCATGACATGTTCTAATCGTTGCAAAGCAGGCTAAGCTTTATATATTTACTATGGGACGATTAACTGAATAACTAAGTTGGATAATACGAAGATTTGTAATTTACATTGCTAGTAAATGGCACAATCTGTGATAGCAAGCAAATCACAGCACTTCACAACTTCAGCGGACATATTAAGCACTACAAAAATCATGAGACTAGCCTACCAAGAAAAGCGTTTTAGGCCCCATAGGTGTTAAGTACAGCGCTATGTACATACTAACACAAAAAAATATAAAACTGTAAATTTCAAGCGCTATTATTACAATAACTCCTTTTTATGGACGGTAAATATCTCAAAGTGACAGACTCCACTTAAAATATATGTTAATTCTGACATTCTACTTCCATCTCTGAGGACTAGAGGACACACAAGTTCAACAGTAACCTAGGTCTGTCAGTTTTCCCCAGGGTTTGTTATGAACAGAAATAGAATGATGGAAGAACAGATTAAGCATAGGTAATGCCAACACGGCTCACCTACGAGTGAGTTAGTATCTTTTAGTCACGTTGTACAGCAGCATGGCTGATATGTAGCATGGCTGAAAATAAAAATAAAATAAAAGCTAAGACGCTTTTTTTTATTGCTGGCAGGACGGGAGGCAACAGCAAGGGGATTATTGGGAGATGCACGGACAATGGAAGGTGTGGAGGAAAAGTGATATGCAGGGCGGGAGAACACAAAAAGGAAGGGACACCTAGATAGTACTAGGAGTTGTAGGCAACGCGGAGGGATGGTGAGTTAGAGAGCAACATGAACTACAAAAGGTGAGAGGGCGGGGGGGGGGGGCAAACAACGTCGGAAAGAGGGTGGGCGGGGGGGTGCAAACAACATCGGAAAGAGGGTGGGCGGGTGGCGGAAGCAACATCGGAAAGAGGGTGGGGGCAAGCAACCTCGGAAAAAGGGTGGGCGGTGGGGGCAAGCAACCTCGGAAAAAGGGTGGGCGGGTGGGGGCAAGCAACCTCGGAAAAAGGGTGGGCGGGTGGGGGCAAGCAACCTCGGAAAAAGGGTGGGGTTAACCACGTCGGAAAGAGGGTGGGCGGGTGGGGTTAACCACGTCGGAAAGAGGGTGGGCGGGTGGGGTTAACCACGTCGGAAAGAGGGTGGGGTTAGCAACGTCGGAAAGAGGGTGGGCGGGTGGGGTTAGCAACGTCGGAAAGAGGGTGGGCGGGTGGGGTTAGCAACGTCGGAAAGAGGGTGGGCGGGTGGGTTAAGCAACGTCGGAAAGAGGGTGGGCGGGTAGGTTAAGCAACGTCGGAAAGAGGGTGGGCGGGTGGGTTAAGCAACGTCGGAAAGAGGGTGGGCGGGTGGGTTAAGCAACGTCGGAAAGAGGGTGGGCGGGTGGGTTAAGCAACGTCGGAAAGAGGGTGGGCGGGTGGGTTAAGCAACGTCGGAAAGAGGGTGGGGTAAGCAACGTCGGAAAGAGGGTGGGGTGGTGGGGTAAGCAACGTCGGAAAGAGGGTAAGCAACGTCGGAAAGAGGGTGAGCGGGTGGGGTAAGCAACATTTGGAAAGTTCAAGCAACATCAGAGAGAGGCGGGTGAGGCAAGCAACACCGTAAAGAGGGAGGGCGAGGGCAAGCAACAACAAAAAGAGGAAGGGTGGGTGGGCAAGCAACAATGGAAGAGATAACAGAAAGAGGGAGGTTGGGAGGCAAGCAACAACAGAAAGTTCAAGCAAGGAAAGAGGGAGGGGGCAAACAACACCAGAAAGAGGGAGGGTGGGGGCAAGCAACAATGGAAAGAAGAAGGGTGTGGGGGCAAGCAACAATGGCAAAAGAGAGGGTGGACAAAGCAAACGACAAATGAAAGTTCAAGCAACAACTAAAAGGGAGAGGGTAGGGAGCAAGCAAAAAACAAGGGCCACAACAGATTTTGGACAAACAATACGGATGAAGGACTGCAGGCGAGTGGGAGCAGGCAACACTGCTGTGTGACGAAAGAACACAAAGTCAGGAAAAGTACACAAGGATACAAGCTGAAAAAGACACACTCTTGTTGAGTGCTTAAACACAAAAATAGTAGTGTCTAAAATAATGAGCAGTGAAAGACACGTGTTCATGGCGCCCATGCAGCAAGAGAAGGACAAATACACAAAGAGGAAGAAAGCCTGTGAAAGCGGATTAACAAGAAGCAAGCAAATGAAAGTGATAATAGAGCTGTTCAAAGGTAAGCAATGGGCAGCCTCTACCCCCAGTGTTAGAAAACAAAAGTTCTCGCAAAAACAGTGCATGCGCGGTCTAGTTGATACCTAAAAATTATGTTTGTAAGTTACTTACAGCTTCTGATTTAGGAGGCACTGGAGGAGGAGGCAGGGGAGCATCTGCCGGCACCGTTGTTGTGAGAGCTTCAGGAGAAGAAAAGAGAGACATGGCACACTTGGCCTGAATGGGTTTTCGGAAATGGTCACATTTGCTCCGCTCGCTGAGTGAGCGTGTTAGGGGCAGCCCACCATGTCTGCCCAGGGCCCACTGATCCATCCATAGCTCTTCGTACGCAATTTCTGCCTTGAGTGGCTGGCGCTTTGTTTCTTCGCTCACTTCTGGAAAAATATAATCGCTTTTGTTGTCAGTAGACTCCAGGTACTGTGGAGAGTCGTGGGGATACGTGGCCCAGTCGCCACACAAGTCCCTGCACCCCTGCAGATTCACTTCACTGTTTCCATGCAAGTTGTTTCCGTAAACACAGACTGAAAGCCTGTGGAAGGACTGCGTCAATTCGTCGCGTGCATAGCTGAGAGAGTTGGGCACGTGGCTGTGCCCGGGACACCGGCTTTTCTTAGGGCTCTTTGAGTCCTCATTCCAGTCAACCTTTACATCTCTCACAGCGCGAGAATATTCATCAATGTCAAACTGCTCGTCGCAGATGTCCTGCCAGTGCTGCGTCAGGCTCTCAGGCCACGACTCACCTTTCACAACACTCTCAGGAAGGCTAAACTTTGGAACTGATAAATGAAGCGGGAAATGCATCGGGATAATTTTGTTGGTGCGCAGCACGCAGCAGACCACCACCGTTTTAGTCTGAATGTTGACAAATTTGTATCGATGGCCCTCGCGGATGAAGTGTAAGTCATAGGGGTTCCTAGGCGGGGCACTGGGTACAGTCACATTTACGGGCAGCCTAGTTTTCTCCACAATGTTGCGGATGGTGTGCTCACCCTCTTGCATTTGGAGTTCAAGGGGACTGCGTGTGCTAAATCTCCCTTTGCACTGGAAAGGAAGGCTAATGCTTTCATTAGTCCTGTGGTTCATACAGATGAGACATGGCATTTTGCCTTTACCCAACTTAGTAATGGAATTTAGCTTGCCAATTCTCTTGAAGATGGTGTTCAACCTAGACTTTTCCTTTGATGTTTTGGCATACAGGATTTCAGCTTGCCCCATCAACGTGAGCTCATCGCCCGTACAAAGGGTGATGTTGTACACTTCAGTGTCCTCATTGGATTCACCCGCAGCAACCTGAAATACATTTAAAAATACAAGTTAACAACTTACTTATATGTATATAAAAACAATATCAAGTAGTCGGGTACATGTAAGCAATAATAATAGGTTTACGTTACAAACTATTTTCTGGGTCACTCTCCAATTTAAATGTATAGAAAGTGTTGCTTAAAAATTAAAAAGGTACATCAAGCTGAATTTACTTCCAATCACCATCATGTGAGTAGTTACAAAGTGCTCATTTTTTGGGGGCAACAACGAGTATCTGCTAAACTTAGTGAAAAACACAGCGGGCACAGCCATAAGCTGTAGTTAAGGTGAAACAACTCCCTTTACCAGCAGCCTGGTGACATTGTGAGATACAAATGTGCTGATGTCCAAGGTAGACCAGTATTAGCTCTGGAACCCACATGCCTTAGGAAAGGAAGCAGTCATATGAATTCCCCCCTTCACCTCCCTGTGGGTAGCGGAAACTAGTACTGCTAGTGTGGTGCCCTCTGAGTACACTGGCTGAATGGTTGGGGGGGGGGGGGGGGGGGGGAGACTAACCATGATCAGTATTTGGAGAAGTGCGGACATGAGAGATAAGGCAGCCAGGGATGCTCGGAGACGAAACAGTGACAACAAAGATCTGCCTCTCAGGGGACAAAGTCGGGAGAGGAGGTTTATAGCAGACCATAGGGACATTGAAAGCCTGGTGCTGTACCTGGCAATGAATGTGTGGGCGATGCTTGGTCTACACTTTGGCATTATATTCAAGACCTATTGTGATAGGGTTAGGGTGTGTCTAAAATGGCAGTTTAGGTGGCGCAGAAGCCACAGATGGCTCAATTTAATGAAAGGGTGGCAAAGATGGGTATGAGATCTTGTTAATGCCTTGAGATGTAGGATAAATTGCACACATAGCAATAAACTGGGAGTCAGATCAGTCTACATGAGGCCCCAAAGAACCAAAAACGAAATTATAAACACAGGTCAGTGAGCAATAATAGGTATAAAAGCACAAATATGACACTAAAACAACAAATAAGCCAGACTGCATATGCCAAAGCAAAGCAGGGGTAATAAAATGCCTAATTAAACTCAAAGAAAAGTTAACTACTGCCATGGTGAACCTCAGGGAAGTGTAAAAAAAAAAGCTCCCTTGGGAAACTAATATAACAGCTCAATCTTACAGCCACACTCAGCGATCTTCCAGATATATATGAGCCAATCACAAACAATCATACTATGAACCAGAAAAATAAATCAGCGCAAAAAAAAAATATTAAAAAGACAGTGGCTTTACAGTTTATTAATAATGTTATGACAATAACAGCTATATCATTAAAAATGCATTGTACAATATAAAAGGCAAGTTAAAAACATTTCTTTAGACAACATATGTAAACACGTGGGACAAAGAAACACAGCAAGAAAGATTAATTTCAAATCAGGGAGCACCACAGTACTTGGACCTATAGATAGATAAATTGTATGCACAAAGCTTTAGGCAAAAACAGATTCTAGCTAGATAATCAAAAGCAATTTGTTTGCATATGTCATGTCATATATCCATGGTGATTCCCAGAGTTAAAGCATCGACGCGTTTCGGTGGGTTCAATGGGGATAACTGCCCACCTTCATTAGGACAAAAATAATATCTTCCCACTTTTTATGGTAAACGTGTCGTTTTTTGCACCGATTTGTTTTTCTGATTCATAGTATGATTATTTGTGATTGGGTCATATATATCTGGAAGATCGCTGACTGTGGCTGTAAGATTGAGCTGTTATATTAGTTTCCCTGGGGAGCTTTTTTTGACATTTGTCTTTTGGTACCCTACCCCTGTGGTGTATTTGGATCCCTCTCTCTTTTTCTCAGAACCTCAGAGAAGAACTGAATCTCACTTGTTGAGACAAGAAGGTAGGAACAATCATTTGGAGAAATGTTCCAAACCAAGAATGACTTGGGGTCTTTCTTCAGTGAATGACCACTGTTTGTAGATAAGAGTTCAGAACATCAAAGAAATGGTCTAAAAGAAGTCGGAATCCAACAACCAAAGTAATACACAACCAGGCACCTTCTCATGCAACAATTGTATACACTGTAATAATATCATGCCAAGAGTGGCAACAAGGTCAAGCTTAAGTATGACTGTGACCGTAACTGTAATACCAAAAACTGGATTGCTTCACTAAAATGCCAGTGCAGGTTGTTATATTATACCAAAACTGAGAAAAAAAATCGAAAGTGTGCACTACCAAACATAAAAGTGACCCACACAGCCAACATCAAATCGCCTGTGGCAGTGCACTATTTCAAGACCATAAGCATAATGTCTCATAGTCAAGATTTCAAATATTATAAGCTGTAAAAGAAATAAAAGGCGTGGACATCAAGTGAAAGATGTTACAAAGAGGAATTAGATGTATAAAAAATCTTGATACCTTGAAACGGAATTGTTTACATGATCGGTTAGAAATGTGTTTTTTTCACAATGCATTAATATTGCTTGATACATATTCAGATCCATGCATACGTTTCTTATTCTTTAGTGTGGGCCATGTATTGGCACAGCAGTGTATTTTCATATTTCGAACCCTTTCTCTTTTTTTTCTTTTTCTCTTTATCATGGCCATACCAGCATTGAAGCGTATGCTTACATTTTGTCATTTACAGGCACATTAACCGGACTAGCTAAGTTTTTTAGTACAGTTATCATGAGTCCCTTTAATCTGTCTCCAACTATAGAACTATATTTGTCCGATCACTAAATTTTGCACAGTAAAAGGGGGCAGCCATATTTAACAAACTTGACAGGTCTTTTCAAACATGTATTAAACGCACAAATGAGTCCGGGTATGAAATTATAAAGATTCTACACAGATCCCTAAAAACATATTCAAACTTCAATCAACAACCAAAAGAAGTTTTGATAGTCCAACCGCACTGTAAGAGTCTGAAGACGTAGGACACTTGTTAACCCACACTTTTATTTATGTACAAATAGTGTAAAACATTGATTCATACAATGTATCATTAGTGGTCTTCGATGGCTGTATCCCACTGGAAAGTAGAGGGATTGCGTTGGATCCTGGATCCACAGCTATGTGTGGCCAGATCGTGGATCCGGCTGACTGAGGGAAATACGCTGAATTCAGACTGGTGTCACTTTTCAGACAGTGGGACACAATTCCGGCGGGCCGGCATTCTGTTTGGAAACAGCAACGTGACGGCAGAGAGGGGGCTTTCTTATTCTCACTTGTAGCTGGGCACAAACAAAGGCATGATTTAAAGGGCCATCAGTACTTCTTTTGTTGAAGTATCAACTTGGTGGGAGTCATCTGGAGCCTAACACCTAGACATTAATGCAGTGGAAGGAAACAAAGGCACATACCTTATCACAAGTACTTTAGAGAAACTGTGACTTAGCGTTAGGTTATTGACTTTGTTCGTCTCCCCATGTAAGGGATGTGCACACGCTGTAAGAATGCAAGGTTTATCTGTGTGTATAAGTAATTACACTAATTATGATTTAAATGTCACATACTAATTATTTTTTTATTTTGCTCTTTTTTATCCCTTCACATCTCTGTGTTGGGTGTCCGAGCGCTTTACATCACACACAGAGACACAGCAATTCATACAAGTGTGTAAATACATGTACAGAAATTGTTACTTAATAC
Organism: Lissotriton vulgaris; assembly: GCF_964263255.1. Lineage (NCBI taxonomy): Eukaryota > Metazoa > Chordata > Amphibia > Caudata > Salamandridae > Lissotriton > Lissotriton vulgaris. The sequence continues at coordinate 1,461,371,488 of NC_141691.1, forward strand.
AAAGAAGGTTATAAGATGTAGGAATCACTTATTGACCATACTTGTAGAGATTTTATATGTTATGAGTATTATGCTTTTTATTCCATCCCACCTTTCTACAGCGCTCATCTTATCAAACCTCAATTACTGTAACAGACTGTACGTCACCTTACAACAGAGACTGTTCAGAAAACTTCAGATTTTACAAAACACGGCTGCTCGCCTTATTTTTAACATTCCCATATATCAGTCAGCCTCCCATGGACTCCACTGGCTGCCAATACAGAGTAGAACCACTTTTAAGGCTCTTTGCATTGCCTATCAGGCTTTACACAACATTGGCCCACAATTTTTTAGACAAAAGTTCAACTGGTACAGTCCTGCCAGAACATTGACATCAGCGGAGAACAGACTTGTAGTAGTGCCAACCTTTAAGAGACCATGCTGAGGAAGACCCCGTTTTGTGATTAGCACTTCAAAGATATGGATCTCCCTCACTCTGTACCTTAGGACATCACCTAATCTTTTTCATTTCAGGAAATCCTTGAAAACCCGGCGTTTTAATCAATAAACATAAGATAGTTGTGCTTAATTTTCAACCATCCTGTGCTACTTTTCTCCGGACAGCACCAAAACAGTTTTGGGTATTTGAGCGCTTAACAACCCATAATAACATAATTATGAGTGAACAGTTGGGAGAAACACAAAGTACAAAGTCAGGATACAAAACGTAATGCATTGATTGGGTTTGTTTTTACAAAAAGACTTCACTCGCAGAGGAGCCCTTCTTTACAATTTTAGAGTAACAGCAGATTGAGGAAAAAAACGAATAAGGATCTAAACCCAAGACTTACAGTCTGCATCTAGCTCTTGGATGCCGATAAGTAGATTAGTGTGCTATATTAGAAGAATTGCAACTTATGAACTGGAGGTAACAAGATGAGCTTGGTGTCAAAAGCAGTAGGCCACTTACCTATCTACATAATATACAAATCTGTGCTCTGCATGTTCCATGATGTGCTTTGCAGCAAGCACATTAACCCTCTACACTACTTTGAGTCAAAACTATAAATGGACAAAAGACACAACATTCCTAGTACTGCATTAACTACCAATTATCTTACCTTAAATTTGATAGGCGCACAAAGATCATTACAACAGGTGTATTAATCCTGTAAGATATTTTGAAATGCAGCCTTAGTGACCAATTAAGTAAGCTAGATCAGTGTTACTGTCACATTTGTCCTTGTTGCCAATTTCTTTGCAGCTAATTTCTTTTAATACATTTATACATTGACTGCCAGACTTTGCTTTTCAAACTCTGCCTCCTCTGCTACACTGTGAACCCCAGCATATGGGTTCCCAGAGTACATTTTTTCCAACTCCAGCACTGCTGTACACATTTTTCTAACATTGTAGCATATACTCATCATTAGATCATGGACCACAGGTCACATTTCAGGAGCTTTTAGCAGCTTATTAATTGAAAGTCAGCACATCACAAGATGGTGGCTCTGGTCGCTAGGAATTGAACATACAGTCCAGGACATGTGACAACCAGGGCCGGACTGGCCGAAGAGGGCACTGGACGTTTCCCCGGTGGGCCGCTAGGGTGGAGGCCGATTTGGGCCCCTGGGGGCCGTTTCTGTTACAGGGCCGTTTTTGCAGCATAGCTGCAAAATCGGCCCCTGTAACAAAATCTGCTGAAACCGGCCCTGCCAAACAGCTCGGCTGCTCCCAGGGGGGGGGGGCGGCCAAGCTCTTTGCCAGGGCCAGTTTTGGTTCCCAGTCCGGCCCTGGTGACAACCGCACGCTGGGTGCCGGACAGGGCTTTAGGTGGGCCGGGTTTTACCAGTGCTCAGCAACAAATGCTAAAAAGCAGGAGCTGAGATGGGTCCCTATTGGGCTCTCCATTTTTTACCCTCACCCTCGGGGTGAAAAAACAAATCTTAACTCTGCAGCAGTGCCAGCCTTCACTGCCTTTGAGATAACTGCAAAGAGACTCGTTATAGTTCTTTCACAGCCTCATCATTTCAGAACTAAAGTATTTTCAATATTCTATACAAGGAAGCCATAGGTGTTGCTTATGTATCTTATGCAACTAACAGTTATTGAAGAAGCCAATATGTGAGAAGTTGGCCTGATATGTGATGTCCACTATTCTAGTAGGCACCCTGTACCAGTCCAAACAACCGTTATGGTGATGGTTGTAAAGTCAGCCTTATAGACCAGCTATCCTAGTGGTAGCATGGACAAAGCAGTCTTAGGCTAAAACTTCAGAGAGCATGTGAAGCCAGCTGTTTTACCATATGTAACCCCTTGAATACCAAATGAAAGGACACCACACAGGTTATATATAAAATATATATGTATGTATTACTAACACAACCCTTCTGAACTCTTTATGAGGTCAGAGGCACAAGCACATAACAAGATACTTAATTATCATACAATAAGTTGCACAAAATACAGTAGGGCCCTAGGGGTACGCAAAACCATATACTAAAATAGTGGTATAAGTACCACGTCACAAACAAGGAATAGGCCTAGGGAATCGCTGGGGCTACGCTGTACTACCAAAGGTTAGGAAGCAGGAGGCCCACGGGATGCGTATGCAGTGTCTAAACACGCACGCGAGTTACCATAGGGATACAATGGGACCAAAAGAATTAGAAACTAGTTCTTTTAGGACACTTCCGGATGGACTAGGAGAAAGCTACTGAAAACTAGGACACTAGGATAGTCAATACCCACAGGAGCAATGGAGTACTTGCGTTACCTCACCCACAGGAGGTGCATAGGTGTCAAAGTGTGTCAGTTTTGTCGTTGAATCCTATGGAGACCTGTGAAAAGATGCTGCAGGCGACTAGGAGAGAAGTGTCTGGTTGGATCCAAGGGCGGATCGAGGATGAAGAGTACCTGAAAGCAGAGGGGACAGAGTCTGGGTCACTAGCCAGTGACCAGGAAGGAACCAGGAAGGAACCAGGCTATGTCGTGAAGCAATCAGGTGATGTCGTGAAGCTTGTCTCTGCAGCCACGTGGACCAGGAGGTGTCGACGACAACCAGGGGCTGGATACGGACTGTCCCACGAAGGATCTCGCTGTCGGCTTCCGGATTGTAGTCAACAAGCCTTGGCAAAGGCAACCCACACAGGAATAGAAGATGGCTTCTGTTGCAGACCAGCAAGGTCTGGGGGGCTTCTCCTTTTCAGGGAAGCATGGGCCAGCCTGGAGCAACCAGGCCAGCGGTGTAGATTCGAAGGTTCGTCGTCACAGAGGCCACTAGCCAACGGGCAAGTGACCGGACAGACGCGTCGAACACAAAAACGCTAGCAGACCCCACGCGGCACTTGTGGAGTGTGGAGGGCTGTGCGTCAGTGTAGAAGGTGCTCGGGGCTGGGGCTTCTCAATCCTCAATGCACAACTTCGAGGGTGCCTCGGAAGCTGCACAAGTAGCAAGGTGCAGGTTTTTCAAGATGGCCGGTCCCACGTCTCTCGTCGCCTCCACGGGTCTCAGCTTGCTGTGGCTATGGATCGGGCTCAAGGAAGTCTGGAAGTCTGATTCTTGTCAGGCTCTGTGCTCGGGCTCCGGCGGGAGCGTCGACAAAGCAAACTGCAGATCACTGGATGGTGCCTGTTTGCACTGGGTGGTCACTCCTTGACCACAAGGGAGATTCTTCAGTCTTCTAGTTTCAAATAGAATGTCGAAGGTCCAGACTTTTGTTTCAAGTTTCAGTTCAGGATAATCTAATGTCTCTAGACTCAGCTCCTACCTTTATACCAATCAAAGGGGCTGGATTACCTGCTAGGTCCCTCCTATGCGTGGGACCACGGAAGGGGTGGTTACACCCCTTTCCCTTTGTCCTGTTTCGCGCCAGAGCTGGGGCTGGAGTGCCCCAGCAACTGGTTTGAACCGGGCTATGCATGGGACACCTTGTGTGCCCCAGACAGTGTCTCATTTCATTCAGCCCTTTAGTTTAGTTTAGTTTAGTTTAAAGGAGCTTGTAGAGCGCCTGGTGACGCCTCCCGGCGTGTCCCCGCGCCTCCCTCCCTGCCCCAATACACTATGGCCTGTCTGGGGTGGTGCTAGCACCTCCCAAGACAGGAAACCTATTGTCCAAGCCTCCCTCGCTGGAAGGACTCCCAGCAGCAGGAGGTCAGACTTGTGTTTGTGGCAGCAGCATCCATTTTGTGATGCTGAGGCTCTGGTTAACTTTAACCGGGATTAGAAGGAACAACATGTCTTCTCCCTCTAAAAGGGTGGAATGCTACCCCTATCGCCAGAACTGGCGAGGGGGTAGTATTCCAAAGCGTATGACACCTTACACGACATGTTTTGATAAAGCCAAACCAAAGTTAGCATTCAACGGCGAGGATGATAATGCACTTAAGAGTATATGGTATGGCTATATCATAGAACAGCTATAAGGACATGGTTCTGAAAGCTTCAGACAGGCTCAGCTCATGCTAGAGCACCATCTCACATAAAACCAAGCACTTTGCCTCCAGGATTGTTAAGGCCTGCCATAGGAGTGACTTATAGGTGTATATGTGTCTATATATAAGGTTAGATATAGGCATACTATATCTAAAGCAAAGGGTGATTACACCACCTTGCCCCAGCTGAGTGATCAGCCAGTTGTGTGAATTTGGATGGCCAGCCAGGGGTGGCATAATACATGCTGCAGCCCCTGGTAGTCCTTGGATGCACCTATGCCCTGGGTACCTAAGGTACACTGTACAGGGGCTCACAAAGGTGATCCAATACCCAATTGGATATGTACCTAAAGTTCATGGAGTCCATTTTACAGTGAGAGCAGATAGCCTGGGGCCCTGATTAGCAGGATCCCAGGCCAACTAAGTCGAAAACCAGCTAAACACTAGGCAAAAAAATCTAGGGTAACCATAGTCAGGTATCCACCTTCCTACACAATAGTCTTGGCTTGTTCTAGGTGTAATGTTACTTCCAGTATTATATACTTGAATGCAGTGACAGAAGTAGCAAAATACCAGTTGGGCCGCACACTATGCTAAGCAGAGATTTTTAGCTTATGCGTTTTATGCCACACCCTTAACTGCATCGACCACGCCCCTTGTAGAGACCCCTCAATTTCTTCATCCCACTTAAAGCCCTGGTGCCGGGAATGCTGCAGGACGGATATCCAAATTCGACCCCCCTCAAACACTAGATGGAAATCGGGAGACATTGTGCCATTTCCCCCGAGTCGCATGAGCTTCCAGACACGCACACACTTGGTCATTTTTTTTATCTTGTTTGTATTCCTGAAGTAATTCAGTTTATTGGCTTTGGCACGCTGAACACACAATGCTGCAGCTTAGTAGGTCAGCGTCATTGACCATAATGACGTTCCTTTCAGAATGGAACACTCCGCTAGAGCAAAGTCGATTCAATCAGAACGCCCCTGGCCTGCATTTCAGTTTCAGTCCCTGCATCAGCAAGGTTGCTTCAGCAGCCCAATTATAACGTGTGCAGTTGTAGTAAACATTACGCAACGCACCTGGTACTAAATATTGCGGCGAACCACTGGCAGTGACGTGAAAGATCTCTTAACAAATTCTTTTTTCTATGACGTGGAAGAGGACGATGGAGAAAGACTGATAAGTGACTGTCAATTTGTTTTATTTTTCAAAATTTTGCCTATACGCTTTTCTTTTCTTCCAATATGGACGAATTTTACTTAATTTTATTTTCCCAAGTCCAATAATTACTATTGTGAAAATCTTCTCAGATTGACTTTACCCTCTAACGAACGACATCCGTCCGAAAAGCATTGGGGTTGAACATTAAGGGAAAAGGATATGGACATTGGCACGACAGTCATCGAAAGGAAGTCATATACAAATAAAAATATGTTTCAATGAAATACAAATGAATGAAAACAAATGCAATGAGTATTTCTTGCATTATTTTACTGGAATAGATTATGTTGATTTGGGAATGCAATGGAGCAAGATACAGCAACTGGAGCAGTGCATCAGAGGGACGGTTTGTTGAGTTGGATAACTTGGTATAACTAATGTGTTTGGCATTCAAGGACAGAGGGTGCTCCCAGACGGCACGCAGTGAACTGACTATTTTGGAAGAATGATTCTATGAGAAACTGGAGTGCAATATACGAACCTTATACATAGAAATATATTTTTGTCACGTATGTGGGCGGTGTAAATATGACATTTAACTTTCCAAGCCATAGGTGCACTTTACACACCACTTCACAACGGACTAGTAAGGAAGTTACATAGACCAAAGAGGAAGTTTAAATTTAGAGAACATGCATTAGAGCAGTGGCAGCTGATATTCGAAGGCGTAGTGGGGTGGGGCACGAGGAGGGAACAAAATAAAAAAAAGATATATATACACTTACCTATCTGCCGCTGCCGCCACCTCTTCTCGGTCCTCTTCCCCGCTTCCAGGGCAGGAAGCAGGATGCACTCCGCTACCAGCCTCCTGATAGCCAATCACAACACTGCAATGCAGCGTTGTAATTGGTCTGAGTGCCATGGATCGGTGCTCAGCCAGAGAATGGGAGGCTGGGCATGTTCTCCATGCAGGCTGTAATGCCTGAAAGTTTGACCGGCCCCAAGAGTGCAAACTACTCCTCCCCTCCCCTGCTCTGTCGGAGGAACAGCCCCGCCCCGTCCCATCCAAAGTTGCAGCAACAAGGAAAAAATAAAATGCTAATAACTTAAGAGTTATTATCATTTTATTTTTCCTTTAGTGACACTGCTTAAAAGCAGGGGGGGGGGGGGGGGAACCCTCCTCCGCCTTAGCGAAGAGCAGCCACTGTATTAGAGGGGAAGCACAGGCACTATGTTACTGTCCCTGAGATGTAAGCACTGCATACAAAGACCTGTAAGAAGTGCGCATTTGAGAGGTATCACAGGACCAGCAAGGGCCAGCGACGACCTGTCAGATCTGAAGAAAGACAGACATACACACTACTGAAGAGACAACGTTCTGCAAGAGCCGGAAAGCTAACGAGACTAATATCTGGCTAACTGAACTGGTTCTTACTACGGCATCAATCATAGACCCATGCAGTCAAGTGCAAAAACACGAACATCGTTGGCAAGGGTTTGGTTCTTCTTTGTAGGAAAATACAATGTTTAAGGAATTTCAACCCTATGGCTCTGTGTATGTACTACTGTGTTTAACAGATGTATGGACTATTTAACTCAGCCAAACACCAAAGGATGTGCCAAGCAAGCTCTGCAGGGCTACTAAATAAACTGTTAAACTTCAAGCAATCCAGGGGTTAAAATAATGAGACATTCTGTAAAAAAGCGGTAAGATAGAAAATTAACCTAGCAAGAGTATGAAGGAAAACCCTGCGACTGAAGCTGCATGTGAAAACTAAAGCATAACTTAACACATTAGGAGAATACACATAAAACACGTTTGTCTGTCAATTAGCTTGAAATGCCAAGAGCTAAATTGAGATACTTCTAACCGGACGATTCATGACTTAGTGTTTTTCACCAACTGTCTGGTTAAAATTTTGTTAAACAGGAAAAGGCCCCATTCCAAAATAAGGCTGTAAAAAGTTTGACATATAATTCGGTTTTCCTTGTATGATTGGAGAAGATATTTAACTTGTTGGAGATAGATAAAGAATGCCAGGAGTACATCTTGAAATCGACCACAGTCAGGTTTCCAATTATAGCTCACCCATACGATTATTTGCGGAGACCACTAGAAATGTTTACTGTCACAAAGTGCGGGGAGCTATGAGGTGCCAGCTCCTGTAGACCACGTCTCGCAGCTCCACATGACCGTTGTGACAGGACAAAAAAACCCATCAAAACGCAGTTGGCACTCTCCAAATCTCAAATGCCTAACCCATTGGCAGGCCATGTACTCATATTCTGTGTCAAATTGCAGGAACACAATCAATCGTCATGAAGCCACAGCCGTATACACGTTTGCAGTCACTCACTCGGAGGGTAAGCACAGTGTCTACTAAGGTTCAGGAATTATTCCTTTCTATGACCTTGTATACTGGTGATGATTCCTGGTACTTTGTGGGAATTCTTGGCATGAGGTGCCCATCCCTGCCGCAGAAAGCAAGCCCTGGTAAAATCGTGGTAATTCACGGCATTTTGTGGGCATCGTTGGCATAGCAGAACCTACCCCTGTCATGACTGTGGTAGTGCTTGGCATACTGTGAACATACTAAACATAATGTTGCTCTTTCCCGGCATACTACTGATAGCTCTCAAACTGTAGCCAATTTTGGCAAATTGTGGGCATTCCTGGCTTAATACTGGTCACCACTAACATAAAAGTAGCCATTTTTGGTATGCTGCTCCAATCCAATGAACATATTTTCCCTTTGGCGAAATATCGCCCTATATGCTCTATGAAATAAGATTTTCTTTCTTTTTCCACCCTGAAAATGCACTTTATGTTAGCTCTATCTTTCACCAGGAGTACACTCATTTGTGTATTCAGGATGTGACACTATGTACATAAGGGTTGTTAGCTTGTGTGTGTTTACTGCATTTTGATCCTAGAAGGTCAGGTTCCATCCTCAAGTCTACATAAAAAATGCAATATACCACACAAAAAGATACCAAGGGTCTTCTATAGTTTTGTCAGTATTCGGTACCTATTTTTAGTATCCAAAATGACACATACCAAAAAAAGGATATTATAAGAAGTTACAAAGGAGAGGAAAGAAGAGGAACGAAAGTTCAAACGATGAACGAAAAATGTACCCATCAGGTTGGACCATCAACCAAAAGATGAGAGTTTTTAAGGCTGTAAGGGCAAGTTGCAGTGATCAGATAGTGTGAAAAGTGTAAACAGATAAAGTGGTGATCTAAAAAATGCCTGCTTTGTGTGCGTGGGTGAGGAGCTTGAAGGTGATCCTCTTGTCAAGGGGGAGCCAGTGTAGGTCTCTCAGGTGGGGGGTGATGTGGCTGCGGCGGGGGACATTGACGATCAGTCGGGCAGAGGCGTTTTGGATGCGTTGAAGTCGTCGTAGGTGTTTGGCTGGGATTCCTGCGTAGAGTGAGTTGCCGTAGTCCAGTCTGCAGCTGACGAGGGCCTGTGTCACCGTTTTCCTAGTTTCGATCGGGATCTATTTATAGATCCTGAGGAGCATGGGGAGGGTGTGGTAGCAGGAGGAGGAGACGGTGTTGACCAGTTTCGACATGGAGAGGGAGGAGTCGAGGATGAATCCTAGGTTGCGTGCGTGGTCAGTGGGTGTTGGTGCTGTTCCCAAGGTGGCAGGCCACCAGGAGTCGTCCCAGGCTGAGGGGGTGGGTCTGAGGAGGAGTACCTCTGTCTTGTCTGAGTTCAGCTTTAGGCGGCTACTCTTCATCCAGTCGGCGACGGCCTTCATTCCCTCGTGGAGGTTGGCTTTGGCGGTGTGTGCATCCTTGGTGAGGGAGAGGATGAGCTGGGTGTCTTCAGCGTAGGAGATGTTGATGTTGTGATTGCGGGCTACTCGTGCGAGGGGGGCCATGTAGATGTTGAACAGCGTCGGCTGAGGGATGAGCCCTGGGGGATGCCGCAGATGTCGTCGGTGGCTTCGGATCAGAAGGGTGGGAGGCAGACGCTCTGGGTTGTGCCGGAGATGAAGGACGTGGTCCAGTCAAGGGCCTTCTCTTGGATTCCGGCTTCTATGAGTCGTGTCTTTAGAGTGCGATGACAGACCGTGTCGGATGCGGCGACAGGTCCAGGAGGATGAGGGCTGATGTTTCGCCGTTGTCTAGTAGGCGCCTGATGTCGTCTAAGGCTGCGATGAGGGCTGTCTCGGTGCTGTGGTTTCGTCTGAATCCGGACTGGGATGGGTCCAGGATGTTGTTGTCTTCCAGGTGGCGGGCCCATTGTCCGTTGACGATTTTCTCGATGACCTTTGCCGGGAACTGGGTCGGAAGTTCTTGAGGTCCTTGGGGTCCGCTTTGGGCTTTTTGAGGAGGGCGTTGATTTCAGCGTGCTTCCAGCTTACCGGAAATGTCGCTGTTTTGAAGGAGATGTTGACGACCTTCCTTAGTTGGGGTGCGATGGCTGCGTCTGCTTTGTTGAAAACGTGGTGTGGGCACGGGTCTGACGGAGATCCTGAGTGGATGGAGTTCATGACCTTGCGTGTCTCGTCGTCGTTGGACCAGGAGGTCAGGCGGGTGGAGCTGATGGTGTTCGCAGGGGAGGTGGGGTCTGGCGTGGTCAGGGTGGTCGTGGTGTTGAAGCTGTTGTGGATGTCGGCGAACTTGCGGTGGAAGAAGATGGCTAGTGAGTCGCACAGTTCTTGTGAGGGCGAGATGTCGTTGGTACTGGCGCTGGGGTTGGAGAGTTCTTTTAAGATGCTGAAGAGCTCTTTGCTGTCGTGTGCGTTGTTATCCAGGTGGTTTTTGAAGGAGGATCTCTGGTCTAATCTGATGAGGTGGTGGTGTCTGCAGGTGGCATCCTTGTGGGCTGCGTGGTTGTCCGGTGTGCGTTTGTGGAGCCATATTTTCTCCAGTTTCCGGCATGCACGTTTGGAGGTCTGGAGCTCGTTGGTGAACCAGGTGGCTCTCTTGCTGGCGTGGTTGTTGGAGGGTTTCTTGAGCGGAGCGAGGGTGTTGGCGCAGTCGTTGATCCACTGTCTGAGGTTGTGGGCTGCGGCGTCTGGGTTGGTGGGGTCGGTGGGTGGGTTCTGGGCGAGGGTGGTAGTCAGCTGGTCTTTGGTGCCTTTGCTCCAGCATCAGCGAGGTAGCTGTTGGGTGTGGTGGTGCGTGGTTAGTTTCTTGAAGGAGAAATGGATGCAGTGGTGGTCAGTCCAGTGGAGTTCGGTGGTTTGTTCGAAGGCGACGTTGGTGCCTGCGGAGAAGATGGGGTCCAGCGTATGGCGGCGGCGTGGGTGGGTGCGGTGACTAATTGTCTGAGGCCGAGGTTGGCTAGTTGGCGATCAGGGTGGTGGAGTTGGCGTCGTTGTTCTCGAGGTGGAAGTTCAGGTCCCCGAGGAGGATGTAGTCCGTGGAGGCGAGTGCGTGGGTGCTGGCGAGGTTGGCAATGAAGTGGCTAAACTGAGCCCAGGGTCCGGGGGTTCTGTAGATGAGCGTTCCTCTGAGGGTGGTGTTGGGGTTGGTGTGGATCCGGAAGTGCAGGTGTTCGGCGGTGTTGAGGGTGTCGTCTGTGTGGGTGGCGGCCTTGAGGGTGGACTTGTAGACAATGGCTATTGCTCCTCCGGTTCCGTTGGTGTGATCCTTGTGGGTGATCTTTTATCCCTCCGGGATGGCTATGGCGATGTCGGGTGCCAAGGAGTCGTTCCACCAGGTCTCGGTCAGGAAGGCCACGTCTGGGGCGGAGGTGTCGAGCAGATCCCAGAGCTCGACGGCGTGTTTGCGTGCGGAGCGGGTGTTGAGGAGTATACAGCGGAGGTGGTTGGGCCCTGTCCTTGGATGTTTGGTGGTTCTGTTGCAGGTGAAGCTGCAGGTGCGGCAGTAGAAGGGTCCGTGGGCCCATTTCGGGGCAGCTTGGAAGCAGGTGTGGTTTTGGCCGGCATTGAGTGCGTGGAGGCTGCTGCCGTCGTAGTGGAGTCTGGTGTCGTGGTGTTTGCGGGGTCCAGGGTTCTGGCGCTGGGCGCGGTCCGGGCTTGCCACAGGCGCGCCAGTGGCGTGCCCGCACAGCAGCCTCCATAAGTAGGGGGTGGGATCAGCTGGGAGGCGGGTGGGGAACAGCCAATGGGCGCGGGGCCGCAGGGGACGCAGTGGCGGAAAGGCGAAGGGAAGGAGGGGAAGGGGGCGGGGACGCGGGGGGTTGCGGCGGGAAGGGGACAGTGCGAGCGAGGACACGGTCAAGCCGAGGGGTAAAGAAAAACACGAACAGGCACAGTGGAAATGCTACAAATGCGCTACAGAAGTCACACAGCAGTACAGTGACAAAGAGAAAAAACAGGAGTGATGCCAATACCAGAGCGGCAAGTAGCAGCCCAGGGGGGTCTCGAACCCTGGAGCGCTGCGGGGACGGGCGCAGACAGGTGGTGCTGCTCGGTGTGTGGGGCGACCGGCTCAACCAAGGTCAAGGGTCAAAAAGATAATTTATCACAGCCAGTTTGAAAATAAAGCCTTTAAAATATAATGTTTCCTGTAAAGGTAAAAGGTTAAAGGCCAGGGAATACTTAAAAAAAAAATTGTGGCTACCTCACCATGCTATCCTAGCCGTGGCTGCTAAGCAAAGGTAGTACACACAAAAGAGTGCACGGCTACTCACGTCTGCTTTATAAATTGGAGAACAACTTTTTATTTCTTCAAAATCAGGGATGGGAAGCAATAGTTACTCCTCAATGTTGTCTGTTAATCCACTAGTACCACAAGCAGCTAGAGCTAATAATGGTACTAACAATCTTTTAGGACTGGAGTCAGCTCCAAATGCAACAGCTACAACGAGAACTAGGATTTCTACAAAAGGGCGGTGCGGTATAAGCTGCGCAAGCTCGGGTGGATAAGTGCCTCTGAGCCTTTAATACTAATTTGATTCTAAGGAAATCTAAACAGCCACCACCCGACTGTTAATTCACAATTGCAAGCAATTGCATAAATATAGATATGGTTAGGATTCCCTGAGCATACAATATGTGAATCTATTTTATACAATGAAAATTTTTCAGTACACAAATTCAAGAGAAAAGTTAAATAGCCTTCAATCTGAGTCCGTAATTCATTTGCTTTATTCTTTTTTTGTAATTTGCCACAAAGACTTGTTCAAATGTTCCTTCCACTTCCAGATAATTCAAACAATATAATCTTCCAAATAATGTGAACACTACAGCCAACCGGCGTGTTTCGTCATTGGAGCAATTTTGTCCAAAAGACTTACCCAGGGCTGCAATACATAAATATGTATAATCCATCATCATCTACCCATTCTCCACGTGGGGAACTAGATCTAACCTCCACCAATTGGAATCAAATAAAGCTAGGAAACCGAGAAAAAGTATAGTTTACCAGTCACCCAAGTGTGATAAAAGCCTACCCCTGAAACCATATTACAAGAGATTCACACTCTTAGTAAACTACCCTCGTGCAGCGCAGCGTGAATTACACTAAGCGAGTGTACCTTTATCTAATTCCACCTATTCATATTGAAGCGACTCCTACTCACTTGAAGCAACTGATTTTTTGTTGTCCATTTGATCACTATTCACCAAAGGTTTTTAGAAACTACACAAATGCAAATATATATATATATATATATATATATATATATATATATATATATATATATATAAAAGTCTCGACAAGACTACCTTCTCTTTCTGAATATTCTGGCCTAGAGTTAGAATCAGAAATCAAAGAAAAGAAAAACAAAAATGTTTTCAAAAGACTTAAAAAGTGTGAAGTACCAGAACTAGTGGGGCTCAATTAAGCTAATGACAATGTTTGTTTCTCTGTTAATTCCACCAGCCCAGATATAAACCTGCGAAACTGGGGGAAAAGCAAGTTCCCCAGTTTCGCAGGTTTATATCTTGGCTGGTGGGAAAAGCAAGTGGTGAATGACATCTCCCACTTTAATGACCACGTCGTCCTCTGGGTTCGCTACATTGACAACATTTTTTGCATCTGGAACGTTACAGAAGAGCAAGGAGGGAATTTGAAATCATTCTCAATGATAACTCACTGAATTTACAGTTTACGAGTCACATGGACAGGAAAAGTTTAGACCTCCTTGATCTCAGATTGACTATAGTAGAGAATAAATTGACAAGCGTTCTGTTCCGGAAGGAAACAGCAGGCAATAGCCTGTTGCATGCGGGTAGCTGTCATCCGGCCAATTTAATCCGCAGCATTCCCCTAGGTGAACTCATAAGAGCGAAAATAAATTGTAGGTCACAATTAGGGTATGAAACTGAAAAGAAAGTAATGACACAAAGATTTCTGGAAAGAGGATACAGTAAAAATGTGGTTAAACAGGCAGAGTTGAAAGTAGAGCAGTTGATAAGGAATGACCTGTTGATTCCTAAACAGAGGAAACACAAAGAACAGATCAGATTTATCACAGATTACAGTTGTCAATCATGGGAAGTCAGGAGGAGTTTAAAGAAGTTTTGGAATATCCTTACAATGGATAAAGATTTTACAGAAGTGGTAGGTGAAAATTCCTCTCTGACTTTTAGGAAAGCAAGATCACTGAAGGATACACTAAGTACTTATCTGATCAAAGAGAAGGCAAAAACTAACCAGATTCAGGGATTTTTTATTTGCAATAAGTGCAAAGCTTGCAAGAACAGCGCAAACTGCAAGAGCTTGAAAATCTCAGCAGGATTAGCATCACACAAAATGATGAAACACGTGGGCTGCAACACAGGGTATGTTGTTTAAGCACTGAAATGTCCATGTAACAAGTTGTATATAGGCAGCACAATAAAAAAGGCCAAACTCAGAGTACTCGAACATTTGAGGGCAATCAAAAATCTAAATCAACAATATCCGATTCCACGCCATTTTGCAGCTACACACAATCAAAATCCAAACCTGTTAAAATTATATGTACTCGACCACATTCCACACAATGAAAGGGAAGGCAACAGAATGTTGGAGTTGAGAAAATGAAAACTTGAATCCAAATTTATTATTAAATATAACACCACACACCCATTTGGTCTAAATCTGGAAGAGGAGCTTTCAGTTCCCCTGTAAAGTACCAGTATATGGATGTAATATGAAGTAGGCTGTCTCTGCTCAAGGAATTATATTCTTTGATTTTAAATGGTTTTTATTGTTAGTAGCACTGAAAATGATGTAGTTATTAAAATGTTGCCCCCTTTTTTCTATTTCTAGATATGAAGAAAGAAAGATGTATTTACTTCAGAAGATGATTGCCCACTTGGGCGGTATTTCGTAGAATGTGCAGCAATACGTAGCTCGGTGTAGCACTGTATATAATAGCAAATTACATGTTGTGTAAAATATGACCACTGGGGCTTAATTGTTGTCTTTTATTTCGTTGCGATAAAACTTTATTTCGGTATAGCATTGTGCCCACTTGGGCTTTATTGTATAACAGAGAAATATTTTGGAAATAATGCAGTGGCATATTTAATTTAATTTCTCTAAAATAAGAAAACAAAAAGGTTTCTTTGTTCGCATTTAAGTTGATGAAAATTTACAAACATGTCGAAAGTATTTTCATTAAGATTGCACCTTTGAAATGATAAATACCTCAATCTTTATTGACAATGCAACAATGAACAGGCAACGAACAGTGTAACTCTTTTATGTTTGTTTATCACGGGCACGTCATGAAATGTCTGTACCTTTAAAAAAAAGAATGGCCGCCAAGTAAACCTTACCCGTGGGAAAGAAGTGCGGAAACTTCGAAACGCGTAGGGTGTTTCCCTTTTGTGCCAATAATTCACACTGAGCACTAATAGAGGCCTCGGATCTGGTTTGTCTCAAACGTAAGGAGTTATTACCAGGAGTTTTGTGCAATTTTAGGGGTTGGCGACCCCGCCGAGTGCCCACCGTCACGAGAGGCTCGGACACGCCAAAGACTGGTGTTTGGAGATATATATACACTGTAAATATATTTGCATGAATATTGTTGTGTCTGCAGTCACAAATGCGTAAAAAATAATTGTACCTTGTATCCCCAAAAAATAATAGTGACAAGAGATGGTTGCACTGGAACACACTGTTTAATGGTGAATCCTTGCAAATACATTAGGTTGGATTTTATCAGAAGTCAATATATGAAGCGCCATCAAAATAACATTGCAAATTTCAGCAATTTCGCCAGGAGCAGTTTAATGTAGTAAGGTAGGTCTACAAGAGATGCCAGCTTCCTTGTAAAGCTAACTGCTACCACTTGTTTTCCTTGGATCAATGTGAAGCCAGTCTTGGGGCATTCCCTATGCAACCACAGATATGCATCTACACATTTTGAGAATTGCAGTGGGAGGAATTATTATTTTTTTTTTTAGTTTTATATAGTGCTGGCTAGACCCAAAGGTAACAGAGAGCTTTACATGTTTAGGGAATAGGTTAACAACATGTACATGACGAGAGTCAAGTGGGAATCACAGGAGGTCATACAGAAAAAAATGCACAGGAGAACAGAGCATTAAAGTAGACACAGTGAGAGCACAGTAATATAGATCAATCAAGCAACTAGGTAATGGGGATGAGGATAGAGTCTGAGTCATCATAGACAGATTGTTAGGGGACTTCCGACATGAATTGTCCAAGAGAGTTGGGCCTTTGAGAGGCGCAAGTCATGAACATGACCTAGTTGAAGTAGTTGTTGAGTAACAGAGATTTGAGGCCCTGTTTTAAGCAAGAAAAGAAAAGGTTGCAGCACAGTTCCTTAAGGAGTGAGTTCCAGATCTTGGGGGAATTTCCGGAGAAAGAGTATGTCAGTCACGATTATTTTTTATACGTTTAGGGGGTAGGAGAAGGCGCAAGTTGGAGCTTCTCAGAGCCCAGTTTTTTCCTGCTTGTGATAATTTAGATTCTAGCTATTTGGAGGTTTAAGTATGTAGGACTTTGTGGGTGATGCATGCTGTCTTGTAGATGCACCTTCCTTTGATGGGGAGCCTGAGTCATTTGAGAGCAGGATAGATGTGGTCAAACCGTTTCGTTCCTGTGACAAGCCTGGCAGCCGCGCTCAGGATTGTAGTTAGGGGCTGAAGGTGGCTTTTGGGAGTCCCTGTCAGGGTGGCATTTCGGTAGTCAAGTTTTGAGAGGAGTAGGGATTGTACTAATGTCTTAAGATCTTCAGGATGGATGAACGGTTCCATTTTTTGGAGAAATTTTAGTGTATAGAGCGCACCTTTGGCAGTGTATAATATGTGTTCTTTCATTGATAGGTCTGTATCTAGGGTGATACCCAGGGATTTAGCAGAATTGGATGGTGAGATAGGGCTGATTAGTGCATCCAGGTTTTTGAGCCATTCTTCGATAAGTAGGATTGCTCCTTGGGGAGAGGAGTAAGAGTTTAGTCTTGTTGGGGTTCAGTTGGAGGTAGTTGGTACTAAGCTAAGTTTGAATCTTAGTTAGTGTTGTATACAGCTGTTGGATGTCGCTAGGTGAATTTATTCTGTAGTAGAGTTGTGTGTCATGTGTATATAGGTGGTATTTGATACCAGCTTGGTTTAGGATAGTTGTGAGGGGTTCCATGAAGAGATTAAATAGGGCTGGTGAGAAGATGGAACCTTGAAGTACTCCTTGGGCTACTAGTGTAGGTTTCGAGAGACATTTGTCAATATCTATTTGCCGGGTGCGATGTTGAAGATAGGACGTGAACCATTTCAGGACCGTGCCATTGATACCAGTGTGGTTCTGGAGTGTCTCCAGTAAGGCTTTATAATGTACTGTATCAAATGCTACTGTAAGGTCAATTTAGTATTAGGAGGCAGGAGTTGCCTACATCGAAGGCATTGTGTATGTAGTCTGTTATATTGAGCAACGCAGTTTCTGTGCTACAACCTTTCCTGAATCCCGATTGGAAGGTGTCCTGAGGGCGAATTCTTCGATGTTTTGTTTAAGTTGAAGTAGGACACATTTCTCCAGCGTTTTGGATAGGAAGGGAAGATTGGTGATGGGTCTGAAATTGTTAAGATCGTTGGGGTCAGCCCCAGGTTTTTTTTAAGTATGGTGGTTACCTGGCCAAGTTGGAGGGGTACGGTACTTGGCCTATTGAAAGAGGCATTTATGGTTTTTTCCAGAATGGGGAGATGAGGTGGTTGAGTTTTTTTAACTAAGGTGGAGGGGAGAAGATCAGTGAAGTGGGAGGTGGGCTTGAATTTAGAAATGATTTTGAAAATGTCACCTTTTCTGTCATGAGTTTGAAGTCTGACCATTTAGCAATATTCTTCGGTTCGTGGAGTTAGTTATTTGTAGTATTTTGCTTTGTGGCGTCCGTCTGGTCTTTGGTTGATTCCTGGGGGAGGGTGGGTGGGGGGGATTCTATGTTGATTTGTGTGTTGGTAGAGCTGGTAGGGAATGGGCATGTTCGATTTTGACAACTTTGTCATAGAGGAAGTTAGCTATTACTTCGTAGAGTTTAGTAGTGGCTATTGTTTCTTGTTGGGAGGTAAGCATGGTTTGTTATTTTATTATGTTAAAGAGCTTCCTAAGTCGGTTCTTCTCATGGTCGAGTTGATTACGAAAGAAGGTGGCTTTTTCTTTGAAAATGTGTTTCTTATAGGAGAGCTGCTTGGATCTTAGGAGTGAGAGGTTTTCCAGTGAGGGGTTCAGTTTCCATAACCTGTCGGTCTGTCTAAGTTGCCTTCTTTCGCTGTTGAGGTCAAGGTTGTACCAGGATCTAGATTGGATTTTTCTCTAGCTCTTTAGTTTGAGTGGCGCAAGTTGGTTAAGAACATTGGTCACTGATGAGCTGTAGTAGGCAGAAAGTTCAACAACAGTTTGAGAGAGGAGCTGCGAATGCAGCTTGTCATTGATCTTGGATTATAGCTCCATTTATGAGACATGCTTGATGTTCCTAGACCGGTGCAAGGGTCTGGAGGGTGGTGCTGGGAATGATGTGCTGTGTAGATTGAATAGAATTTGATGGTGGGTCGACCAATCAGTCGGCAAGATGGATTGAATGGAAACAAGCTTTAGTAATAATCACATCTAGGGTTGAGCCGTTTTGTGGTTCGGTTCATTACAAAGCTGTTTGAGATCGTTTATTTCTAGTAGGTTAATGGTTGAGTCTACGATGTAAAATTCTATACATGTTAATATATCAGGTCTGAGGTTCCGTGACAATTTGAACCCGTGTTTTCAACATTGTCGTAAATACATAATTTTGATATCAGTGAACCGCAAATGATCCATTTAGCATATCCTAGTGTTTTCGCTATGCTACGAGCAAGAGCACTCTTGTTATAGACAACATACTGATCTACCCATGGCATCCATCTTAGATCACGGAAGCCATTTTGTGTTTCTTGCCCTCACGTAGACAATGGACACGCAGTTACCCCTTTCACCTAAGGACACGTAAGCTTTAGCCGGAGATTCACCTTGCTAGTGACACGTGCACCTTAGAACAGAACACGCCATGGCTGCATGACACAGCAGATGCTGCCTCCCCAGCCCGAGGCCAGTCCTGCTATACTGGTTCTTGTGTTCGTTGGCCTGATCATGATTAGGCAGCCGAAGCTGGTAGCCTTGCCCATTTACGACCCACAAACATCTCTTATCCTGCCTTTCTATCTTCTGCACCTGGCTCTGCTCCTTTCCTTCTGGGCCTTTATTAGGGGGAGGTAACGAAATTTACGATGAGGCGGTCCGGGTCTTGAATGAAAAGTTGACATGGGATTATGATGGAACAGTGGGAACCCCTCGTTCGTAATGTTTTGACATCAGATATTGTTGACGATTCCTGTGCAACGCCAAATATTTATTGTTTAGGACACAAAGGTTTGGGAATGTACTAACATGTAAAGAATTTGCCTCAAGCCCAATTTTTAGTATATAAGGAGCAACCCTCTTTGTACAAATCGAACAGGCTCCTAGATTCTGCCCGTGTGTAGTTTCTGTGACTTCTGTGTCCCTGCAGTAATAAACCTTTGGTCTTTGACGCCACCATCGAGAAGCCCGTGTTTCTGTTTATTTGTGCACCGAGACAGGTAGAACTCCGGGGTCTTCGGGTGTTATCCCTGACACCTCTGGACGGAACCAAAAAGTCCAGAACTCCAATTGGCGCCCAACGTGGGCGACGTCATTCGGTACCGGTCCAAAAGCCTGAAGAGTTCGAGAAGCTTCGTGTGAAGATTCCTGAGGGAGGCGCCCCACTTCATCGATCCCGGCATATCGCAAAAGTGGCCCGACGTTCTCTTCCACGAGGGTTCCCGTTCAGGACGGCTGCAGTGGTCCGTTGCCTTGACTGTCGCCCTGTCTTGGACCCGAGGTGCAGTCCTTAGTACGGCGAGACGTGACGGGTTTCTCCTTGGTGACGTCTTCAGTGCCTCAGTTAAGTATTAAGTGGTTGCTAGTTGGTTACTTCGTAAGGGTAGTTCCTGTTTGGATAAAATCCTTTTAGTTCTTGGTTTGGTTTGGTTTCGTAAGATTATCACTGGTTGTTCTAGTTACGATAATCATTTGGTTTAGTTTTGGGTATCGATACATTTGTTCGCTTTTGGTAGGCCTAAGTTCTTGGTTCGAGTGCACATTTCTGTTCGTGTTTTTGTTTGTTCTGTGTTCCGGGTTATAAAATGGTAAGTCGGAAAAATTGTATGTTGTCGTGTTTTGGTTGCAACAGTGATTCCCGGTTGGAAGACTCATGTCTGGTTCCTCCGATCGGGACTCCTCTATATGATCTTTATTGTAAGTTTGGTGTGGGTCCTATATCGTATAATGAGGTATGGGTCCGTTATACAGAGAAAGACGGTGTCCTTAGTTGGCCACTGCATGGTAGTTTTGAACCACAAGTTATTGACAATTTAGAAACAAAATTGTTCAAGAAGAAAGCCCGGCCGGCAATGTTTGATTCTCTTCGTTATTGGTGAAAAGAATCTAAACAGAGAGAAATTAAAAAGCTGAAGAAAGAACAGAAAGAGCAAGAGTTGACTTTAGAGCAGTCTGTCAAGCAGCTGCAAGTCAACGAATCCGAGAAAGCAATGGAGGTGGCCAACAGAGAGCGTAATTTAGCGATAGACAAGTGCTATCCTGCCTTGCCATCGAGTACAGCTAAGATAGTAAAGGACCCCTAAAATGATCCTCTGTTGTCTTACTTGTTACGGTCACCTCCACCGTATGCACAAGGTGCTACGGCTCCACCTTTACCGGTTGCTGGACAACCTGGTATTCCTGCTCCTGCTCCCCAGAATCAAGCTCCTGTACCTCCTGTGGTCAATGTTAATGTTCCTTCGGCACCCCCTCTTCCAGGGTTGCCGGCTTCTTTGCCTATACCTGTATCACTTACACCTGCTAGTTCACAGGCTACTTTGCCTATTACTCCTACTGTTTCTGTCCTATCCGTTCCAACTGCTACTGTGTTTTCTACTTCTGCTAGTATTATGACTCCACTTTCTGTTCGTCGGAGAATCACTGATTCTGTCTCGAATATTCTATCTCCCTTCTATAAAACTCTGATTAAGACTCCTACTTCTGACTCTGTACAGAGACGTAGTCAGCGTCCCAGTACTGAAGAACGGGGAATATTAGATTCCACAGCTCTTAGATGGATTTCGAAGAGTAGGAGATATAGTACTAGAGATGTGTTAGATACATTCATGCAATGGAATGAACCAACACAAAGATATGTGTTCGACGAAATGTGCTCCCTTTTACGTGATGAATTAGAAGAAGATGACTCTGAATCAAATTTAGAAGAATTAATTAGTGTTCAGAAAGAGTTTGCTGCTGGTACGATAGTTGGTCAGAATATAAAAGAAGCGATGGAACTAATTTTAAGTTATAGGAATGATCCATCCCTTCGTTCACCGAGGGAGTTAGAGAAGAGTAGTACGAAGCAAAATCGCCAATATCCAATGAGGGAGGTTCCTCCAATTTGGCGCGAAGCTGTGCAAGCTGATGCGCTCAATGGTGTTGTTGCCGCTCCGGCGCAATTCCAGAGAGTGTGGATACACATTCCGTGGAAGCGAGCTGAAGTATTAGCAGTAAAACAGGCCTTGCCAGATCCGCGTAAAAATCCAGCCGGATATTATAAGGAGTTAGCACAGACAGTTGAGGCTTGTGTGATGAATCTAGCGGACATTGACATGTTATTTGGGAATGTAGGTCCGCAACCAATTTGGGCTAAAATTCGTAAAGAAAATCATCCAGTTGCTCTAGGTGGTGATTGGGCAGCTATAATTGCGGCGGATGGTCAGCAGATAGGTGGTTCCAAACCCGAACCTCTAATTGCTAATTTGCCCGGTAGAATAATTGACTTAATGAAGACTCTGATGCCAGCATTGCGCGTTAACTGGGACAAGTTGTCTGCATGCAGGCAAAAGAAAGATGAAAGTGTTTCCGACTTTTTCACAAGGTTCGAAGAGACTTTCGTGGATCACAGTGGTCAGGATATGAGCACAGAAGGAGGACAGAGACTATTCGTTGATAAATTTGTACACAATTTGTTGCCAGAACTTAGTAATAAACTGAAAGATTCCGAAAGTGCGTGGGCTGTCTCTACGACTGCGCAAATTCTTGCAACTGCCCAGTACTATGAAAATAGGGATAAAGAGGAGAAGGAAAAGTCAGAGAAGAAGACGAAAGATTTAAAAACTAAAGTTCTTTTACAGCAAGCATATCCGCCTCGCACGAATCAGACTAATACACAGCAAGGGTCATATCAAAGGACAGATTATGGTTCTCAGAGACCGCAATACCAATGGAATCAGTGTGCGTATTGTAAAAAAGAAGGTAATTATAAAAATGAGTGTCCTGTCTTAGCGCAAAATAATGCTGCAGCAGCCCAGAGAGGTCGTGGTGGTTTTGTGCAAAATTCTAGGGGTCGAGGACGAGGTGCTATGCCTCCACAAACGAACGATCGCCCTTCTAATCATTTTGATCAGCGAAATGGACAGTCTGCTCAACAAAATAGATCTCAACAGTATCACGTTGAGGACTATTGTGAAACTAATGAAGGATTTCAACAAAGTGAGTACTAGGACAGCCATGGACAAAGAGAGGGAGTAGTATCAGTTCCAGTGGATCAGAGTGGGCCTTATGTCGCAGTAGCAACATCAGGTGTAGTCGAACCGTTTCTGTTGGATACTGGTGCAGCAAAACAGTTCTATCATACATGAGAAACTCCCTGACGCACCTTTGTCTGGCTTAACAAATGTTTCTGTAGGTTTTTCAGGCGCCCCTGTTTACAACCCTGTATCTGGTCCTTTGTCTATTTCTGTTGGACCTCGTCAATTGAAAGCACCTTTGATTTTGACGACAGGTTGTAATGAAAATCTGCTTGGTTTAGACTTGTTAAAACGACTATATGCGACATTGTACTGTTCTCCGGAAGGAGTACAGCTTACGTTGGGTAAAAGAATCACCTCTCCAATGTACTTGTCGATGGATGCCCTCCCACCGGAGCTGTGTTCTATCCCTGATACTCTTTGGGCGACTGGTCCTAACGATGTAGGTCTTTTAGAAATTCCACCATATGTAGTTACTTTGAAAGCGAATGTCAAATTTCCACGAATCCCACAATACAAAATCTCTAGTGAAGGTCAACGTGCACTTTTATTGATTGTGCAAGATTTGATTAAGAAAGACGTGATTGAAGAAACTAGAGGAAATGTCTTTAACAGCCCTGTATTGCCAATTCTGAAACGTACTGATCCTTCAAAGCCTCCAGTCTATAGGTTTGTAATAGACCTTAGGGAGGTTAACAAGATTGTGATTCCACAGTTTCATGTGGTTCCAGACATCACTGCACTGTTAACGTTGATTCCTGCAACAGCCACATGGTTTTCAGTTATCGACTTGAAGAATGCCTTTTTCAGCATTCCGATAGCCGAGGAAAGCAGAGATATTTTCGGCTTCACTTTAGGAGGTCGAAGCTTCAGGTTTAAACGTGCTCCACAAGGGTATTGTGAAAGTCCGTCCATTTACAGTCAGGCATTAAAAAGTCAGTTAGATTCCTTTGTACTTCCTCCTGGTTCTGCTTTAGTGCATTATGTAGATGATCTTCTAGTGGCTGCCGATGACAAGGAAACTTGCAAAGCAGCTACAATTTCATTATTGCATCATTTATCTAATCTGAATCACAAGGTGTCACCTTCGAAAATGCAATATTGTTGCCAAGAAGTGACCTACCTAGGTCATCTCTTGTCAAAGGAGGGAAGGAAGTTGACCCCAGAGAGAATAAAAGCAATTACGCAGATGGATGTTCCCCGCACACAGAGAGAAGTACGTGCCTTTTTAGGTATTACCTCTTACTGTAGGCAGTGGATCCCAAATTTTTCTCTTTTAGCAAAACCATTGGTAGCTTTGACTGGGAAAAATGTTCCGAGTCCAGTGCCATGGTCTGCTGAATGTCAGGAGAGTTTTTCTGAGTTACGAAATGCACTATGTTCAGCTCCTGTATTGGGTACACCCGATTACAGTAAGCCATTCACGCTCTATGTTCACGAGAGAGAAGGTTGCGCGTTGAGTGTTCTGACACAGAGATTTGGTGATAAACAACGCCCTTGTGCGTATTTTTCATCAACATTAGATCCGGTAGTTAGAGCGTTGCCTAGTTGTTTGAGAGCTACAGCGGCAGCTGCAGCCTCCATTCGACAATCTGCTGGTTTAGTGATGAATAACATGCTAGTGGTCATGGTTCCTCATGCTGTGGACACACTCATGAATCGAACCAAGACACAACACCTTACCAGTGCTAGATTATCAGGCTATGAGCTGACACTGTTAGCGAGTCATATACAGATCAAAAGATGCAATGTCTTGAATCCAGCAACATTGTTGCCGACTAATCAGGAGTCGAGTGATTCTGAATCCCATGATTGTTGTTTCAGAACCGAGGAAGAGACAAAAGGACGAATTGATTTAAAAGACACTCCGTTGTCAGATCCAGATGGCACGTTGTCTGTTGATGGGTCTTGCTTTAAATTGGAGAATGGTGATGTGACTGCTGCCTATGCAGTAACGACTTTGAGTACGATTGTGGAGACCGCAAGAGTGAGTCAGAATTCTGCCCAAGCTGCGGAATTAATTGCGCTAACAAGAGCGTGTGTTTTAGCTAAGGGAAAGAGAGTGAATGTGTTCACAGATAGTCAGTACGCGTTCGGCGTGGCCCATAGTTTTGGCCGTTTGTGGAGAGAGAGAGTTTTCATTACGTCCCATGGGACTAAGATTCAACATGGTCAGCTACTTAACGACTTGTTGGAATCTCTAACCTTGCCGACTGAAGTTGCGATTGTGAAATGCAGCGCTCATAAAGCAATCACGGATGATGTTGGTCGTGGGAATGCTTTTGCTGATGAGACCGCTAAACAGACAGCTAGAAATATGATGAGTAGAATGTATGTTGCTACGTCTGCAAGATGGATTTCGGAGTCTGGAATGTGTGAGGACACAGTAGAAAGCGTGAGAGAAATTCAGAAGGAAGCGACTGAGGAGGAAAAGCTTGCATGGAAAGAGAGTACGGGTAAATTGGACTCGAGTGGGTGTTGGATTGATTTGTCGGAACAACAGCGTTGGATGCTGCCTGATGCGTACGTGCTTGCAGTAGTAACAATGGCACATGGAGCAGCGCATATTAGTTCTAAAGGGATCTGTAAGATGTTGGCTCCAGTCTGGAAGAATGATGGGATTAGTAAGTGTGCAGAGAGAGTGGTGAAAAATTACATGGTATGCTTGATGCATAATCCTGGAAAGGGAATTCCCACACCCGCTGGTCACTTCGCTCCTCCTTCCTGCCCCTTTGAAGTGATCCAGTTAGACTTAATTCACATGGATCGTTGCAACAATCTAAAATACGTCCTAGTGGTAGTTTGTGCTTTCTCCAGATGGATTGAAGCTTATCCACTGAAGGACAATACTGCCTTGTCCACTGCCAAAATTCTTCTCAAGGAATACTTCCCTAGGTATGGAATGCCACGGATTGTATGGTCAGATAACGGAAGTGAGTTCGTAGGGAAAGTTATGCAGAGTGTGTGTGCCGGTTTAGGGATCAAGCAGAAGTTTCACAGTGCGAACCATCCCCAGTCTGCTGGTTTAGTTGAGGGTTACAATGGCACCCTCAAACTAAAACTTGCTAAAATACAGGCATCCATGGGTTTGTCCTGGCCAGATGCACTACCCTTGGCTTTGTTATCCACGAGAGCGACTGTGCATTCTAGAGTAGGGCTTAGTCCTTACGAAATAGTTTTTGGTCATCCCGCTAATGTTTGGGGAGTGCCAAGGCCAAAAGAATTCTGTTCTCTGGAATATCCAATGTTGATTGATTACCTTTACGACTTGACTGCTAAATTGAGTCTTATTCACCAACAGGTTTTCGATGCATTGCCAAAGCCACCGGAGAGTCCAGGTCATCAGCTGAAACCAGGGGACCACGTTGTTGTACGGAATTTTGCAAGAACGAAAAATCTTCAACCCAGATTCGTTGGCCCCTTCCAGGTGCTGCTAGCAATGAGAACTGCTATTCGTGTGGCCGGACAGAAGAACTGGATTCAGACGACGCACGTCAAACGTGTGCCCCTGCCACTTCCTTACGATAACTGGGTGAAGAAGGGAATCGGTGCCTCTGAGTTTGAACAAATACCCAGGTTTATCCCTTTCAGCGATGCCGAACTAATAACTGACACATCGAACTCTGGCTCTCCTCCTGAAATTGCTCCTTTGAATTCTGAACATTTGTCCTCTGCATCAGAAGAAACTTTGCCATCTGCGAACTTAAACATTGCAACACCTGCTGAAAATACACTGTTTCCAGATCAAACAGCTCTTGCTAAACTGAGATACAATTTACGATCTCGCAATATGGACAAATAAAGTAGGAAACTGCCTATTTTTCAAGTTTAAATTTGAATACCGTACATTGCCTCCAGCCAGGAAGTTTGCATTTTGTTTTGTTGTTTTAAAAATTGCCTTGCCGTCTGGGTAGCCGTAGGGTCGTGGCTGTGTGCCTAGTTGAATCTGCGGGGGTCAGACACAAGGTCGATCTTTCTGTTAGTTCTGGGAACTCCCAGGGCTGATAGAGGCATTTTCATCTACGTACACATCATCAGTGGTCGCGAGCGGATTGTAGAAGATCGAGCTTCCTGAGCTGCAACGAGAAAATGTAATTTATGTTCGCAGAAATAGATTATACAGAATTCTTCACAGCAAATGCTTTCTAATGCAATGTACAGTTACGTTTTTAATTGTTTTGATAACGTTGGTGGGTGAAATCGTCTTTGGTGTGAATTTGATTTTCATGCCGGTAACTACAGTACCTCCCCTTGATCCTGCTACTTCTACTGTTTCTTCTATGCATTCTTTTCACTCGTTTCCTGAACACGAACAAGCTCGACGCTCAGAATTCATTAACACATTTGTACAGCTTCTGCACCAACACCAACTGGTAGTTAACACTACAGACTGCTGGGTGTGTGGCTTGATACCCCACACTATGGATAAAGGCATTCCCTATCTGGTTTTGCCTTTTAGCTATAATGGATCATTTCAGGCCTTTCAGACTATTTTTGCCTATGCCCTTGAGACCTATCCTCCGCGTCCACCACGTTCCACTAAATACAACTCTGCCAACAAAGCTTTAGTCCAGGGAATTATTGACATGATTAAGGACGTCAATAATACTCCATCTTACCCTAGAGACGAATTACGGGTATATTTGAGTTGGAATTCTACAGAGTATCGCCTTAGTTTGGGAGAAAGCAAGCGTAAAAGCTCCACTCCAGTCTGGGTCGTGCCCCACCGAGGTCAGGTCTGTTTGACGTAATACTTGCAGATCGAGGTGGGGTATGCAGAATGATCCAATCGAGCTGCTGTGTTTTTATTCCCAATAACGCTCCAACTGTCTATGAGGCGATCTCTAAGCTACACAAGATTTCCGACTCTATACACGTAGACAAGGGAAACTGGTCCTTCATGGAGTGGTTTTGGACTCTGATATCAGCGTGGGGATGGAAGGTTCTGATGGTCATTGGTGTCATCCTAGTATTTCTATTCTCATGCTGCCTGATTATCCAGTGTGGTCCCGCTTTGTGTAGTCTCTGTGCTGCAACATGTTTCAGAAAACCACCTGCGTTTGGAGAAAAGGCGCGAGAAAGAATGATGATGCAGCAACATGTCACTGACCTGATGAGCATAGAGATAGACTCGGACATAGAGTAATTGCCTACGTTAGGGCAAAAGGAGGGTCTGAGGTTCCGTGACAATTTGAACCCGTGTTTTCAACATTGTCGTAAATACATAATTTTGATATCAGTGAACCGCAAATGATCCATTTAGCATATCCTAGTGTTTTCGCTATGCTACGAGCAAGAGCACTCTTGTTATAGACAACATACTGATCTACCCATGGCATCCATCTTAGATCACGGAAGCCATTTTGTGTTTCTTGCCCTCACGTAGACAATGGACACGCAGTGACCCCTTTCACCTAAGGACACGTAAGCTTTAGCCGGAGATTCACCTTGCTAGTGACACGTGCACCTTAGAACAGAACACGCCATGGCTGCATGACACAGCAGATGCTGCCTCCCCAGCCCGAGGCCAGTCCTGCTATACTGGTTCTTGTGTTCGTTGGCCTGATCATGATTAGGCAGCCGAAGCTGGTAGCCTTGCCCATTTACGACCCACAAACATCTCTTATCCTGCCTTTCTATCTTCTGCACCTGGCTCTGCTCCTTTCCTTCTGGGCCTTTATTAGGGGGAGGTAACGAAATTTACGATGAGGCGGTCCGGGTCTTGAATGAAAAGTTGACATGGGATTATGATGGAACAGTGGGAACCCCTCGTTCGTAATGTTTTGACATCAGATATTGTTGACGATTCCTGTGCAACGCCAAATATTTATTGTTTAGGACACAAAGGTTTGGGAATGTACTAACATGTAAAGAATTTGCCTCAAGCCCAATTTTTAGTATATAAGGAGCAACCCTCTTTGTACAAATCGAACAGGCTCCTAGATTCTGCCCGTGTGTAGTTTCTGTGACTTCTGTGTCCCTGCAGTAATAAACCTTTGGTCTTTGACGCCACCATCGAGAAGCCCGTAATTCTGTTTATTTGTGCACCGAGACAGGTAGAACTCCGGGGTCTTCGGGTGTTATCCCTGACACCTCTGGACGGAACCAAAAAGTCCAGAACTCCAGGTCCCTCACTAGCATTCCATAATGTTCATTACATAGTTGGTAATAGCAGCTGAAGGTGTCCATAAGGAAAATGTTTTTTTTAATCGCTAATAACTGTACAAAACTTTTCAATAAAATGATGTCTTCATGAAAGTTCAGGCCCCATCTGGGAGCACATTCAAACTTAAAATACAAGCCACATCCAACTTCAAAAAATGAATGCTGGTCAAACCCAAGGAAGCAACTGCCCAAATACATCTAGCTCAAAACAACAATGCCCATTGGTGTATGTCCTCTAAAAAACGTGAAAAAGTAATTCACTGCCTAACAAAATCATACAAGTAAGGAAACAGGTGAAATCTGACATCAACACCTACAACATAAAGGTGTGTACCTTTAGCATGAGAATGTAAAATACACATAAGTACACAGAACACATATCAATATAGATCACATTGCATGTATGGCATTTGTAAGATATGCTGCTAGACCTCACCGAAATTGCTTTGCAAGTTAGAAATGAGGCATAACAATGGGAGTGGTCTGTCAGGGTGAAGCTATTCAAATGTACACACCCACTATTTATGAGAGGTGTGTTGATGGTAGGAGATATATGCTGTTGTTTAGATAATGGGGACCCCCCCCCCCCCTTCCCCCACCTCTAAACTTTAAGGAAATTCACAAATGCTTTGTAACACACATCTGTTTCCCCCAGGCAGTCCTAAGTAAAATGGGAAAATTGGTGGAGTAATTGTGATTGGCATTATGTGAGGGAACTCCAATCGCCTCTCTTTTCACAGGGTGGGGATGGAGAAGAGACTGTTGTAGAAACATTTTGGTATTAGAAAAACATGTTTACTTGGTTTTTTATTTTTCAATTTCAATAACCTACATTTCAATGCTTGCCTGGTTTTGAGAATTGAAGGATGAGGTATACCTAAAGAAAGGACTTCGGTGTAACGTACAACTTTCATAAGTTACACCATTTTTGTAAACTGGTCACCTTTGGGATCTCACAAGAGAGCAATCGCACATGACACTCCCGTGAGGATTGTGTGAGACAGCCTGTGGACATGGGGTGAGTCAAACCTAGCGTATCAGAAAATGGATGTGGATTGTAGCTGAACTATAGGGAACTATGATAAGAGCACCACTTGGGGGTTACTTGCTAACTTAAAATAAAAATAAGCACTCACCTTTGTTATACTACTGGAAGACAGTGTTAATTACTAATAAGAAAATCCTTTAAGAACTGTCCCTTTAACTAGAAGAAATAGACCTCAGTTCCTTTTCAATGTCTTAACAGCTACGTTTTTTGAACTCTAACGAACCCACTGACATTGCAGCAGGTGGCAAAGGAGGAAGAGTTGCTGGACTCGAAACGCGTCAAGCATGAGAATCTTTTAATAAAAGAACATTTCAAGTGGTGCTGGTGTGGCCCGAACAGCGTTGTGAATAGCGCACGTTCCGTTTGGACATATATATATAGATATATATACATACATACATATATATACATATATATATCTCTTAAGGATGTTTGTCACCTTTGCAGAGGAGCTGTTTTCTAAATAGTTTTCAAACAGAGTTCAATGTTTGTATTCAGTGGCGTAGCTAGGGTGTAGAATTTTGTGCCAAGTCCAACCTCAATTACCAAATACCCACCATTGACCACTGCTGAGAGTTAAGCAGCCAGTTCATCGAAGACACAGAGTGGAAGAGAGACATGACTACATTTTGCAGTGATTTACAACAGAACCAGGGACTTTTCTGTATTTATTATATTTTTCATAGACCTATTAATGTGTATTAAAGAATTCAGTTACACATATTCTGAGATCATGTAAACATGTAATATAAGGATTCTGGAGGGGTGAGTGCTCAGTGTGCTGGGTCGCCCCATGCCCATTTCATCTCTTTTCTCCCCTTCATGGCTGCAGCTTAAAGTTTGCAAACCACCTTTATTTTATCTGAAAATTGCTCAACTATGCATGCATACTTGCTGTGTTTACCACTTTTATCCATGTAGAAATAATACTTTGATTTCGAAAACGACTGCATTGAAATACCAATATAAATATATATTTTAGATTTCCAGTTTAGAGTAGTTGAGTGACTGGCGGGTGAGAGTGTGAAGACATATTCCCACCATTTATCATACAAATGCATGTAATATTGGCATTTGTGTGAGGGAAGTCTCTACTATCTCTCTGCTTAGTTTATAACAATTTTAATAGGTCCTGAATGAAAATGGTGCTTTATGATGCCTGCTTCTGATCTGATAGCAGCACAGTTCGAATCTTATCTGCTTTTGGTGCAAATTAAAGTTGAATTGGATAATCAGAGGGAATAGAAGCGACAGAAATGTACAGTGGCAGTGCTGCAAGGTTACCAAGACAACCTCGTGCTGTTTGGTAACTCTTGATATTGCTGCCATGCTGTCACTAGATCTGTAAATAGCTGCTCACTTTATGACGTGGGTCTGACTTTTTGTACTGATGGTGAAAATAAACATGGACTTGCGAGTTTCAGTTTGCAAATGTCAACGTCTTCATTAACTATGACAGATCAAAATGCGCCAGTGCGGTTAAGTGTCCCCCACCTTGTGTGACAATTTCATTCAGTGCTGAATTTCTAGAGATCTTTGCATTAATGGACTTGTTCTGCAGTCATTAAAGCTAAGCCATCCGACTTGTAGTCGTGGAACTGGAGGTCTTAGGCATGGAGTGTCCGTTAAGTATTTTATTTGTGCCATTCAAAAACTAATTTTTTACCACTATCTGATTTTAAGGCCAACTTCTGCAGTTGTACACTGGTAGTTTGCATTTTATTTAGATTGAACCTCCACTGTATCATCTTTTGTAACCTCCCTTGGTACTAGCCCCTTCACACGTTTAACACGCATTTTAATGCAATAGGTCTCGCATTTGCGAGCTTAAGCTCTTACAATACCTTTTATTGATGTGTTTTTAAAAGCAACACATATATAAAAGGCATTACTATTTTTAATGCTAAGAGCTCATACTCGCAAATGCGAGAGCACTTGAATGTTGACGGCACCCCTTTTTGTAGATGGTGCTCGCATATTCAGATTACAGTGAGCAGCGTCTAAGCAAAGGGGTGCGGCCAACATTAAATTGAAAGCACATATGGTGCTTTCACCGAAAAGGATTTTAAAAAATTAATTTCAAAAGCTTCTGTAGCACAGTCGCTAAAGTGAAAGTGGACAGCGCTGTAGATTAACCTGTTTACCACGGCGGACATTCCGCCGAGGTGCGGGCGTTCTACTGAGTGGGTGGGGCTGCATCAGCCAATGGTCGTGCGCAGCACCCAGTGGCGGACGCGAGCACGGAACGGGCTAAATAATCAAATAAGAGCACCACTATAGTTAAAGCGGACCACGCTGTAATTTGAATAAAAAAGACTATTAAAATGAAAGTGGGCAGGTGCTATGATGTCCTGGGTGGAATATGGGAAGAGCATTAAAGAAAATAGTGCTCGCCAACTTATATGGCAGACCATGCAATAACACCAGTAAAAGGTCCAGTCATTATGGGAGGTAACAAATGTAGACAAGGTGGTATCAAGGAGGGACTTACAAGCCTCATAACGACTCAGAAGCCAACAGTTACGAAGGACAATGACACAAGCCAATTAAAAATATTGGCAGACAGTGGGCAGGGATTCAAATCCATGCTCCAATACAGCATGCCTCGCAGCAGCACATGCGTTGCCCATGCTCTACCTAAAAAAATCACGTCAAGCAAATCACAAAGCAAAAATTAGCGTGGAACAAACTACAGGAAGGAAATTACATGTAGTAAATCACGAGTGGGACCAAATTACACAGAAGATAAGATCACAATGAAGTAAATCATATAAAGCATTGTTGTGGGGGTGTCATTTGTAGTAAAGCGGAATCAGCCAAATTAAATTTTTCTTGCTGGAGACAAATACATGCATGTATGAATGAGTCTGCCTATACAGACTTTTTAAGAGGACTCCTGCAAAATCTACTAAGGTTTAGTACTGTGACACAAAAAAAATACAGAAATGTCTCTGCGCCACATACTAATGTAGTTATCAAGGGCTCCTGGAGACAAGGAGCAAAGAAGGAGTAGCACAGAGGTTGAAATAAGAATATCATTTGTAAGCAGAATACTGAGTGCCCAGAAGGACTTTCTTGCTGTCTACAAAACAAATTTGTACATTTCTGCTATTTTGAGTGGAGGTGGGTGAGCCACTGGAAGCTCGATCCAGTCTCGAGCCTAAAGCATGGAACCGGCTCAACTAGGGGTCTAGTTGGAACCTCAAGCCTATATCGAGCAGAGCTTTAATGTAGCTTCTACTTGCCAAGCTTGCTCTTCATTCATGCAGAAAGAGGTAAACAAAACATATGAAGTAAAAATGAGAGACAAGCGGACAACTCTTTGGTGCCTGATTTGTCCAAGGTAAAACCAGAAAATCTGCATCATCGCAGCTTCCTGTTCAACTAAATTGTGTGATCTTGGGACAATATTTTATTTGGCTGATCCTCCTTTTTCTTCACTCTCACAAATGAAAGCACCTTCATATACATTCATTTACAACACCAGCTGTACGAAAACGTATTGTGTTTGAACTAATAGCGAATAATGTCACTATCTGTGAGAACACTTGTCACGGCACATACACTTGTCACCACACAAACACACATATACACTCATGAAGACACACACAAACAGACCGTCTGCATGAAGCACCATGTAAGAATCGTCCCAGCGTCAAACAAGTAACTTCAAGTGAAACTGAAGCAGAAGAGCACAGCTGATGCCAGCCCTCGCCGAGTCACCCCTTCAACTGAATCGCAGTAAAGACATCTCAGGGGACGTAAATGGCCAGAAAACACCAATTTGTCAGTCTGGTTCAGAATCCAACTTGTAAACTAGTGCGCCTCATATACAACCTACCGCGTATAATGCTCACTTACCAGCGTTACTTTTTTTTTAAAAAAAAAACATCATTATGTTTTTTATGTATAACATACAATGCTAACTTTACATAATGCACGAGGCACTGCCGTTTATTTTTGCCAGACAAGAGGCGTGGGTCAGAGGAAGACACTCGGGTAATTTGGGCAAGATCACACAACACAGAGCAGCAGCAACTAACTTGCAAACCCGGATCTCTGGTTCCAAATAGTGCAGTTTAATTATCAGATCACTTCTGCTCATTATCACAAGAAACCAGACACACTTACAGCCTGATTCATCAAGCGAAATTGCGCTCGCAAACGACCAGATTCTGAGAATCTGGACCTTAGCGAGTGCAATTTTTGCATTTGGGATTCATCATCCCAAAAGCAAAATTCGCTAATAAAGAATTCGCAAATTTGCGAGGATTAGCATTTAAGGAATCTCTATTAGAGATTCCTTAAATGCTATTCATGAAACATATAAAAATTGCGAATTCGCAATTTTGGGCCGCTATTTACCGCGAGGTCAAACCTCGTGGTAAATAGCGAAAACTTAGAAAAATGCATTTAAATGCATTTTTCTAAGTTGCATGTTACACACACACATGTCCTTTGGACATGTGTGTGTGTAACATCTGTGTGAATTTACATTTCAGGGGTGTTACAGGGTGTCCTTTGGACACCCCTGCACCCTTGAAATCGCAATCTCATTTGCGATTAGCTAATTGCTATTCGCAAATAAGGAATGACTCCCCATTCATTCCTATGGGCTAATCGCAAATAAGGAACCTGTAGGAATCGCAAAAAATATTGCGATTCCTACATGAATCCCGTTTTGCGAGTCTGGAATAGCGATTCCTTATTAATCGCTATTTCAGACTCGCAAAACTTCACAATGATGAATCAGGCAGTAAGAAACTTGAGGGTCATTGCATAAATAACAGGTAAAAGCTTCCTCATGCACCCTACTCACTGCCGCTCGACATGTTGCGTGGACCCCATCTACCAGCGACATACTTTTCCACTGAGTGACTGAGAAAAAACCCGTGAAGCACGTACACATATCCACTGGGTCCGTACACATCAATAGTACAGAAAATCACAGAGCACATACTAGATTACATAACATCGGAACAGGTGACAGCCAAAACTGGGGTCCAGATAGCGGACCGGAGGTGTGAGGTGGCGCTGTCAGGAGCAGCAGCGCAGAGGGGGATATTGGCAGCAATGGATTCAGTAGCAGAGCATAAATTAAGTGAGACTGTTAATATTTTGAACTGTTTTTAAGTTGCCATCTATTGTTATATTACCAGCTCGCTGAACACTCCCCCAGTCAGATGACCATGTGGAAACGCAACTTGGTTCCTGTCAATAGTGGTACTGTTTTTATTTTATAGATCAGCATTAAGAGTACCGAGATGACACTGCAGATTAAAAACATTTGCAATACAATAGATCTTGCATTTATGAGAGTTTAAGCTATTGTCATTTACAATGGCTATAGCTCAAACTCTTGTAAATGCAGGACCTTTTTCACTTCAAAGAAGCGGGTATGGCGCACTGAAAAGCACGACATGCCTGCAGTAGGAGACACCCATTAAAGCAACGAGTGCTTACAAACTATATAGGATATGACGTGTCGCGGTGTCGCATCCAAAATAAAGGGGCCAGTGTTTACAAATGCAGACAAGGCCGTAGCAAGGAGGGACTAACAAGTCTAACAACAACTCGCAAGCCAGCCTTTAGGAAGGACAATGACACAAGCCTACGAAAAATATGGGAGTGGGCGGGTTTCTCTTCCATACTCCACCAAAACAAGTCTCGCAGAGCAGCGCATGCATGCGGACTCAGGCTCGACCTTAAAAAGCGGGTGTCAGAGTGGGCTGTTATCACACCAGCTAAGACATCACACTGACTAAGAGTTCACCAGTTCGTATAAGTGGTCACACACATGACCTGTTATGTTATGTTATGTTATATTGACTTTTTGAGCGCACAGCTGCCCCAGCAAAGGGGCGTCCCGGCGCTATATCTGGAAAGAACATAACAAACAAAGCAGAACACAAAGGGAAGCTAATAAGGCAGGGGGAAAAGATACGTTTTCACAGCTTTCCTAAATGCAAAAAGATTGTCTAAGGAGCGGATGTGAACAGGAAGTGCATTCCATAGTTTGGAGGCCATCACCATGAACGATCGACCACCCAATCTGCATTTATGGAATCGGGGAACCAGTGCCAGATTTTGGCCAGCAGACCGCAGGCTACGCGAAGGAGTGTAGGGAGTCAAAAGATGCTGAAGGATGGCAGGGGTATCAGATTTCAAAATTTTGAAGGCAAAACATAGCGAAAGGCAAAACCTGCTGGTTTCTATGTGCTTAACACTAAATATGCGCCTGTGCTGTAAGCCGTCAGGGCACCATATGCTCTAGGTGCTAAATTACTGGCCCTGAAACTCAGAGGTACAGCTTTAGCCACTGACTATATTGTGGGCAATCAAAACGATTGTCACGTACGGTTTTACCCAGGATTTTGCTGGAGAATTTTTATAAATCTTACTAACAATGCATTTTAAATAATTATGTTTAAATCTCGATGCTTGATATTTATTATCTAGCATAGTAAGTGCAATGGAGTAATTAAAACATTTTTAAAAATCTGAGTTAGGTGCGTATAAGGTAAATAACAAATGTGACAAACCTATCCGTAGGAAGGACATTTGTCAAGTATTTGGTCATAAAAGGACAAAGACCCTTAGATGGTCAGTCAGCAAGCGATATAACAAGCATTTGCAATGCAATTGGTCTCACCTTTGGGACCTTATATGTATTTAGCTATGCAGCATATTAGCCTGGGTGCAGGCTAATGTTCTTTAACATGGAGGGAAAGTAAGCACCAAACTGCATGACACGCCAGGTATGGGAACACATGGAGAGAAATATTGGATTCTGAACCAGAGTGCCCCTTATCTGCCCTGCTTTTTACCTTTTTTATCGAACCTCTAGTAATAAAAATAAGGAATAATGTAGCAATACTTCCCCCAATTGCTGGAATGTCAAAGTTAAAATTGTTCGCGGATGATATTATCTTATATATGGCTCCCGATAAAGAAAATATTTTACATCTTATGAAAGATCTTAAGGAATATGAAAAGATTGGGGGTTATAGGATCAATGAGAAAAAAACGGAAGTTCTTGTTTTAAGTTCAAATTTAGATTTTCTTCCGTTAGAACTTCAGCCCCAAGCAGAAAAACGGGATCCAATAAGATACCTAGGGATCTATGTGACCAGGGAGTATCAAGAACTTTTTCGATTGAATTATTTAAAAACGAAGAACAAAATCAAGAGCTTGCTTGAACAAT
Organism: Lissotriton vulgaris; assembly: GCF_964263255.1. Classification (NCBI taxonomy): domain Eukaryota; kingdom Metazoa; phylum Chordata; class Amphibia; order Caudata; family Salamandridae; genus Lissotriton; species Lissotriton vulgaris. Next base: position 1,461,408,479 of record NC_141691.1, read on the forward strand.
GGGACCTGTTGCCCTTGTCTTTGATTGGCAGAGTGGCTTTAATAAAGATGAACGTACTGCCTTTTCTCTTATTCCTGTTTAGTAATATTCCAATTAAAGTGAACATAGCCTTTTTTAATGAACTTGAATCCATGATGAGAAAATGTATTTGGAATAAAAAGGCCTCAAGAGCTAAGCTCTCGGCGGTACAACTTTCTGTAAACCTAGGTGGACTCACTCTGCCCCATTTTAAAACATATTATGAAGCAGCTTTTTTTGACTTAGTGGCGGGATTATTAAGGAATAGACAGACAAGAGACAATTTTTTTGGGGATAAAATGCTTGAGGAATCGGGCTCTTAAATTTTTTTCTTTTTAAAAACTGCAAAGCTTCCTAAGAAAACAAGATATAAGACACTGATAGGATATTCATCAAGATTACGGCTTTTATTTAAAAAATACGGCTCAGATGGATCTATTTATTTGAAATTGGTAGAATGTGCTAAGATGGGTCTTAAGATACCTTTGAGTCATCTGTTGGAATGGGATTCTGCTGGATTTTGTGAAATAAGGCACCTACTTATCCAAAATACTGTAATTGGCTGGCAAATGGTAACAGATAGAGCACATCCTAGACGTATTAGGTTTTTGGAATATGTACAACTGATCAATTTTATTAAAAAAGAAACACGAGGGCTAGACACAACATCCAATGTTTTGCTAACAGCTCTATATGGGGAGAAACATACGGGTATTGGATTCTGGTATAAAAAGCTATTCCCTTCTGGATCATCTCCTATAATTGCTAGTCACTTAGAAAAAATAAGCCTTACGTCTCAGTGTGTTTTTACAGATAAAGACTGGGAAGTTATATGTCATTTAGGAAACAAAGCACTTCGAGCAGCTAATTACAAACGTATGTCCTTTTTTTCTCGTTGGCTGTTATACTATGGAAGGTATGGAAACACATGGAGAGAAATATTGCTCTTCAGAGGGAACTGGTATAGTCCAAAGCTCTGTTTTTAAAATAAAATCAGGGCCTTTGGTGGTCATATCACTGAAAATACAAGATTTGAAAAAATATTATTGTCTACGTGTGCTCGTAGAAGACAATTTCTATGAACTGGAATCTAGAGAATGCTAAAGCGATTCTGGTATTTTACTGACCTCTGCTGGAAGTTTTATATCAAGAAAGTTAAATAGAGGCAGTTGCCAGAAACATTTTTAAAAAAGAAAGTCCCTCAGCAGAAAGCAATTCTGGTATTTTACTGACCTCTGCTGGGCGTTTTCTATCAAGACAGAAGGACATACACATATAAGCAGGGCCTTAAGTGGGCCGGGTCTCACTGGTGCTGAGCACAGGCAATTTTTATAGGAGGCCTCGAAACAGGTCTCTATCGGACTCTGTTTTGTACACATGTGGTCAGTTTTTTTTCTGGACTGCAGTGACAGCAGGAACATCATGTGCGCGTGCCCTCACTGGTCACCTTTCACTAGTGGCGAAGTTACATCATGACGTCACCCTTCTCAGTTTGAGACTCAGGAGCAGCAAAGTTGTCGTGGTGTCGTCAGGGCTTTAAGTGGAACCTTTTTCAATATTACATACAAGCCATAGTTGTTGATTATTTATTTTATGCAACTAACAACCATTGACAAAGCCAATAGTCCTGACTAGTTGTAGGTATGGTGTTACTTGTTGTATTATATGTCTGGATGCAGTGACAGAAACCTCAAAATACAGGTCGGGCATCACACTATGGTAAGAACAGAATTTTAGCTCACGTGTTTTTAAGCCACACCCTTAATTACATTGGCCACGCCCCTTTAAGCGACCCCCAGATTTTTCATCCCACTTAAAGCCCTGCAAATATGTACATACTAAAGTATATAAGTACAGGGCTTTAAGTAGGCCGGGTCTCACCGGGTCTGAGCAACAGCAGTTTTTTTAAGAGGGCCTCGAAACGGGTCTCTGTCGGGCTCTATTTTGTACTCTGGCACAGGCGATACGTTTTTTTTCCGGACTGCAGTGACAGCAGACACATCGATGTGCGCGTGGTGAGCGTTGTAGGGGAAGGGAAATCCTTTAAAGAGAGTCATTTTTTCTCTGTATTTCCCTTCTCTTTTTGAATCTCAGGAGCAGCAACATTGTTGTGGTGGCACCACAGGGCTTTAGTGGAAGTGTGTTCAATATTATATAAAAGCCATAGTTGCTGCTTATTTATCTTATGCAACTAGCAACCATTGACAAAGCTAATAGTCCTGACTTGTAGGTATGATGTGACTTGTATCATATATCTGGACGCAATGGCAGGAACAGCAAAATACAAGTCGGGCAGCACACTGTGCTAAACACAGAATTTTAGCTTAGAGCCCTGTATAAGTATATACTAATGTTCGACCTAAAAATAGGGTGAGACTAAATGGATGCATTCCTGCATATAACACTACCACAGTACGAAACTCTTCCCTCCTACTTCAGTAGCCCGGACTGCTGCTGCTTTCGGTTTGAATCGGACACTATCTTGGCTCTGGTGTATGCTTGATCTACACGCTCCTAGAAGAACATCATTGGAAAAGGCAATTTCTGCAGTTAAAATAATTGATTGCACTCTACATTAATGACGGAGCAATTACACCCTCTAGATTTAAAATCCATTCTGAAATACTTTACGATCAGCAACCTTCATTTAGCTAAGAAAATCGGCAGAGTGCCCTTGAACACGAGCCGTCTCCATGCTCCTTGCATACATGCAGGGCTTTAAGTGGGCCGGGTCTGAAGAGGTCTGAGCACCCGTAGTTTTTTAAAGGGGGCCTCGAAATGGGTCTCTATCGGGCTCTGTTTTGAGCCCTGGCACAGGCGGACCGTTTTTTTCAGGCCTGCTGTGACTGCAGTCCGGAAAAAGTGCCAGTGCGCAAAACAGCCCGATAGAGACCCGTTTCGAGACAGCAAGCACATCGATGTGCGCTGCTCACTTCTCACTAGTGGAGAAGTTACGGCATGAGGTCATGCCAGGTTAAAGTTGTAGGAGAAGGGAAGTCGTGGCTATTCGACCTATAATTATTTGGCCAACCATCTTTGTTAGCTGCAGTATTTTAGCGCCGGGAGACCCTTACGGGTAGCTGTTGCGCTTTACAAGCCTAAATAATAAAGAAATAAATAAATAAATCCTTTAAAGAGTCGTTTTCTTTCTGGATTTCCCTTCTCTTCTTGAAACGCATGAGCAGCAACTTTGTGGTGTCACCAGGGCTTTAAGTGAAAGCTTTTTCAATATTATATGTAACAAGCCATAGTTGCAGCTTATTTATCTTATGCAACTAATAACCAGGGCACAAGTCGTAAAAAAAGAAGTGGGGGGACGTCGTCACCGGAAGTGGCGTCACAACAGGAAGTGACGTCACGAAAGGTGCCGAGCTCCTCGTCCCAGAGAGTAAAGTCCAGATGTTTGGCAGGGGGGTCGGCGTCCCCCCGGTAAAATAAGTGGGGGGACTCGTCCACCCGCGTGGTACCCCGACTCGAGCCCTGCTAATAACTATTGACAAAGCCAATAGTCCTGACTTCTTGTAGGTATGATGTTGCTTGTGTCACATATCTGGATGCAATGACAAACAGCAAAATATAAGTCGGGCGGCACACTATGCTAGATTTTTAGCGCAAGTGTTTTAAACCCACGCATTTAATTACATCGGCCACGCCCCTTTGAAAGACCCCCAGCATACATGCCAACATTTTAGGACAGGGATGTGGGAGATTTCAAATTAAAAAACCGGGATAATGAAAATTCCCCATTGACTTCTATAGTAAAAAATGCAATTTCAGGCGGGAGACAGCTAAAATAAAGCAATTTTAGGCTTGGAAAATCGGTCGCCTCCAGCCTGAATCGGGTCTATTGGCGGACCTTGTCAAGCAAGGGTTTTCACCACCTGTGGAGGTGACAAAATGGACACAAGGCAGAGATTTTCTGTTAGTTTGAAAAGTGCAACTTTAAAACACGGCGAGAAATTATTTTTCAAAGTCGCGCTACAGAACTTGTATGTAACCTAGAGTTTTGGGCTCCCATTTCGGCTTTGGTAGGTACTCAAACATTTTTTTTATTGTGGAAAAAACACCATCATACTGTGTCTGAATTTACAGACGTGTGGTGTAAGTATAAAAAAAATAGCGAATATGTACCCTGCGAATTGAAACCAATTTGTCGGGTCATTGGATTGCCTTATTTATTATTCACACCACACATTTTTGTAACCATTTTAAATACTGTCTTTTTACCTAGCAGAGGGTTTCCGGTATAAATGGTTGCTTTATAAAAACTTTTCACAAGCACAGCTATAGACACACACACAACGAATGCATATTATTCAATAACACTAGACCTGCCAAGCGGGAAGCGAATTTGACTGTGTGAGAGAGGATGAGGGCTCTGAAGGGGAAGGCCCTGTGAAAAGGGGTGGGGCAGGGCATAGCCAATACCTGAGCAGCCATGGAGGCGCCAGGCTTGGGAGAGTGCTGGGCAGTGCCTCAGGAGACCTTCAAGTGGCCCACCTGCCCCAAAAATAAAACACAAAGGTTCTTAAATTATCCTCCCAGGTTGCAAAAAATGTAAGGATTGTGACTGTGAATAGCCGAAAGTGGCTCTCTGCAGGGATTTCTATCTCAGCTTGTGGTTGCCAAGTGTGGCAAACACATAAGTCATCTTTACTTTCTTAAGACAAAAGTCGAACAAAGTTTCTCTGTTGTTTCTATTTATCTGATTTTGAACAGCCGACAACTGTCATGCTTGGCAGAATATATCATCTTGTCAGAATATATAATCATTTAGGTTTTCCTTTCACACGCCCAGCTCCTAGCTTCGCAGAATAGTTCCCTTACAATTATTATGCTCTACTAAATGTGCATTATCTAAGCACAAATTGAACCACCATAAGTGGCTCAAGTGGATATTTCTGCTCCTCATCATAATCGTCCTGTTCTAAGCCTTAATATAGTTCGCCTTCCTCAACGTATCTTTATAAATCACTAGGCTGATGTAGTTTTTCCACATCCATTGAAAACTTCAAAAAATCAAACATCCTGCTGAGGATCAAGGTTGTTTTCTGTACGTTAAGAAACCCAGGCCCTAATAAGCTTCAAATGCATATCTAAAAGGGTTATCACTTTTGTCCTCCTACAATATGAAAATCATGTTCGGCAGTAATACGATCACCTTATGCTTTTTTGGAATGCCACCACCGCCACTTGAGGATCTTAATAAAATACCATGGTGCTGTGGAGACAGTAAACGGTAGCCTGGGGTTCTCCAATATGAGCCTCCTCCAGGTGAACTGGAGAAAATGCCTGTGCACATTAAACACGGGTCTGACAAACTGGCATTTTTGAGATCCAGCCTGGCTAACCAGTCTCCTTCAAAGACAATGTTATATATATTTATGCTCTAAGTGGTGGTAGACTAATCAGGGGTTGAACTTCTTGAGGTTTATTACCAGTCAAAACACATTGCCATTTTGTCTAGACTACCAGCAGAACTGTTTTTGAACCCAGTGGGATCGATTTTTTAGGTCGAGGCTACGTCGCACTGCCAAGCAGTGGGGAGCGGAGCCGAGATTTCATGACTTCAACAGTGTGGGGCTTGAGGGGGAGGAGCTACGACAGCAAACAAGATGGCTGCTTAGGCTCCCGGCTCCGCCAACCTCCGTATCCCGCCGCAAGATCCTGCATAATATCCTGATTTTACGCAGCCCCTGTGTGCATGAACTGTTCCTCCCTCCGATGGTGAAATCCGGGAATTTTTATCGGCTGGTTTCACGAAGTTACACCGAGTCGAAGATTGTGGCCTACTGCAGCGGTGAAGCCGGGGCCTCGAGTATCTGCAAGGCCAGGCTGCAGTGCAACAACAATGGCTGAGAGACCCAGGCAGGGTCCGGTCAATCGTAGTGGAGGCTTCTTTTGCGCCCGAATTTGGCAGCGATTGTTTTCTTTGCTCAGCATTGATGGAGAGGTGACCTTGCTTGCTACTGACAGTGGGTGGGGGTTCCCGTCCCGCGGACCCGGTGTTGGCTCCCGCCGGGGTTCGGCGGGTCGGGGCCCCGGCCTGCGGCGTTAGCCGGGTGAACGCGGCTGTAGAGAACGACGGGTCACCGTCCACGCTTGCCCTCTCGTGATCCTGTTTGTCCCCCCCCGGAGATACCGAATTCACCCGGGGAGGTGATTGTGATTGGTTTTGGGCGTGAGACTATGGATCGAAATGTGTCTAAGCCATCGCTGAAGTCAATATTGGCAGAACTTTGGGCGTTTCACTCACAAGTGGATGTTTTATTGACTAAAATGGATGCAAGCCTATCTGGGATGCTGCTTGTTGTGCCGGACCCTGCCCCACTGTTGGAACAGCAATCTGCAGCAATTCAAGCCGCAGCCATTTTGACTCACTGCGAGGACACCGTGGGGGAGCGAGTATTGGAACCATCGGATGATGCCCTGGAAGATGGTTGTGAGTGTGCTGCCACACCTTCCACCATTATTGACTTTGGAGGTATTGACTGGCGTTCCCCCCCCGGAGACTTGTGTTGTAGACTCTTCTCTCATCTTGTGGTCGTCTCCTCCCTTTTTGGAGACGGTATGAACCCGGGGCAAGAAACATCAGGACTGTCCAGTTGGGAGAGGGAGACTTCCTGCGCCTGAAGTTCTCGTGGACTTACTTGCTACAAGTGGTAACGGATTGACTCTCGATGACTTCCCTCTCCTCTATGACTCGTTTGAGTGCTTTTGGGTCTCGCTGGGGAGGGTTCGTGTGCTGGTTCGAAAGGGTCAAGGCTAAGATCAATCAACTCGGGATGGTTTGGAATGGCATTATGGATGTTCGATCTGCAATTGTTTGATTTAAGAGGCTGGGCGGTGTATCACAGTGCCCCCTAATTTCTTTTATAAGGGTCGCTCTACATCCGTCTTTTTGTGATAGGGGGTGTCTGTTTCTGGCGGGGGACTAAGGGGCTGGGAGCACGTACAAATAGGCCCTCCTCCACTCTTCTTCTTTTCCCTTCTTTTAGGGTTTTAGTTACTTAGGGCGACAGGCACGCTGCTAGTGGGGTTAGGCTATAGCCATCGGCAGGGGTGCAGTGTGGGGGGTTTTTATTTTGCCTTTTTTATTTTCTATGGCCTTTTTCTCCCTTCCCTTTCTTTCCTTTCGGGTCAGTATAGTCTGTGCTTTATTCTGATTACACTGTGTTCTGGAATTTCGGGCTCATGCTTCTTACGTTAATCGGACTTCCGGGTGGGCAGGCCCTGAGAACCGGCGCTTACGAAACTGTATATTGTTTTGTTGTTTACTTCGATCCATAAGCATTGGCGCCAGAGTTCCGCATATGGCTGTTTCTAGATGCATATTCTGTTTCTTGGCCTGTCCCCCGTATCCTTTTGTTTGATTGTATGGCACCTGATCCGCTTATTTAGATAATATAAAATAAAACCTTTATTATATCCTGTGACCTATTCGTGCGTTCCAATACAAGTTTAATCCTGAATCGCTGCCGGACCTCAGGGTTGTCGGCTGATGAGCTGTGTTGTGGCGCGATATGATGGGTTCTAATTATGACTAGCGGCCGCCCCCCTGCGGTTGTAGGCCCATACTTGTACTTTCTGAATGTTGCAATAAAGGTTTTTTTTAAAAAAAGAAAACAGTGTGGGGCTTTATCCCGCCTCTCTCTTCCATTGGCTAGTTTCGTAAATGGAGGCTAGCCATTGGAAGAGATGTGTGTCAATTACTATTTTCCCCGGCTTGATGCGATTCGTGGGCGTTTCAGTCTCTTTTTTTAAGTCCCACCCCTTTTTTCGTCATGCCATTCTGGGTGTTTCCTACCTTTTCTCTCATAAGCCGGTGGGACCGTACTGGGCACCTTATCAAAGCCAATGACCTGACCCAAGCCACGTAACTGTTGGCGTGCTGCAAACAACATCCAGCAGAACCTTCCTCGCCACCTTTGGGCTGCAACCCTATTTCAGACGGAAATTCCGTTTGAAATCCGACTGCTGCCTCGGATGACTGACCCGTCATATGGTCCGACCATCACTAATGTTCACCACCTGAGGTCAGTAATGTTTTAAACTGACACGATAACTACCACCCAATTTCCCATCAAACACCACTCCACTTCAAGGATTAACCCTTAAACTGTGCCCTCAATTCTATTGAACAATCAGTGTTTATGCACCGTTGACGCATTTGCGTACCTACAGCCAATGACTACCTCGTAATGGCCTGCTGCGTGCTACGATTAGCCCAGATGCAGAGGATGCGCCAATCCCAGGTTTCTTTACACATTACGAGAGCCACACACTCCCTGTCGATTTCCTTTTGCCGTGTGATTGGTTGTGGTGGGATCCGGAAGTCGCCATGATTTGGGATTATTTTTATCTGTTAAAATATCAACAAGGGACAGCGGACATTTGGCAGAATTCACTGACAGTCTTTGTAAGTACTCTGGACACGTACGCTCGGCGGAGCAGGGGGACCAAGCCATACCAGTTGGGTGCCTCCCTCCCCCGTTCAGCCTGCTTGGCTTGCGGGGGCTCGCCCATGTCCCTGGACACCTAGGGTAATGGCTGCGTTTGCTAGGGGGGGGAGCGAACATGGGAGGGGTTGTTTAGGCCCACATCTGTTGGGGTATTCCCATCAGGAGGAGGGCCGGTTTCATTGCGCCTTTTGTTAGTCACAAGAGCCCACGTGGGCATGCGCTGAGGTGCGGGCAGTGTGCAGTCTCCTCCCGGTTGTGCCTGGTGTCGCTTGGGCACAGTCCTGCGGGGGCCAGTTGTGGGGTATGGTCAGCTCAAGCTCTCTTTAGTCGCTTTATGTTAAGGCCCGTTTTCCCTGTACTATACACCTACACCCCCTACCGGCCACTTTAGAGACTGCCCCTTTCGCGCACAGTGAGCTGCTTACTATATGGGGCTGGCATTACGTGGGATGAGGCCGTGCCTGGTCCCAGGGTCAAGCCTGCCTATGCCCTGGCTGCATGATGCGCACCGGGGTGATTCTGTAGGTGGGGTCTGCCCAATGGTTTATGAGGCAGCAGGCCCACCTCGAGCAGGCACCAAAGAAAGTTTATGGGCACTCAGAGTGGCCCGGTTCCCATGACCACCGGTATGTCAGTTGGGCACATCGGCTGGCGTATAGAGTCGCAAGCTGGCTCGGCCGGGACTGGACTCTTGGGGAGGCGTGCGGTGTGGAGGGCACGCAGCTGCGCTATGCACCAATGGCGCGCGGTTCAGGTCATCGCAATTAAGGGAGACAGTGTTCAGCAGCCTGCTGAGCAGAGGATGTTTTTTTCTGCTTTCTGCGGCAGCGTGCAACCATTGCTTGCTGTGCCATTCGCGAGATTCCTCCGGAGCATGGAGGTGTTGATTTAAACCACAACACTACACTACCCAGTCTAGTCGCTGGGCACACCTTTTGAGACTACTGTACCTCAGCCGGAGGTTTATTGGCCATAGGGTGACTGTGTGCGTATTGTCAGCTGCCTGACTTGCATCAGGAGCTGTAGGGATCCATGACAATTGTTTTGTTGGGGCCTCCCTTCTTTCCTGTTGGGCCTGGTACCACAGGGACTGAGAGGGCCTTGAGTCCACACCAATGCTCAAAAACCCTGTTACTGCAGGCAGCATGAAACGTGCCGAGTGTAGCTGGAAGCTGAATTAGGTGTTATGTGTTTTAATTATTTTACGGCCCACCCGAAACACTTGGCGGCTGTAAAAAGTTCTGACATCTTGTCGAGTCTGGGTCCCAGTAAGTACATGTGGGGCGCTCGAGCCCGGCCGTCACATGGGTCCGTTGCCCATCCCCCACCTGCAGGCCTAGTCCTGCGGCAGCCCGCTCGTGTCCTGGACCTGGTTTGCTTCGGCTCTGCTTCAAATCCCGGCAGAGGCACGATGCCGGTGATGCGGGGCAAGCCCCCGACTATCCCTGTGTCCGACATTACAGATTTGTTCGGGTCCGTCGGTAATGTTATGTAATGGTCCCCATATAAGTGCGCCATTGCCTTCTGGTGAGGTTTGCGCTATATAAAACTGCATCAGTCGGTGTACTAAGGATCTAGGGAGAACGCTGATTTAAGGGGATAGAAGCATTATATTCACCACGGGTTTATCTCAGCTTGTGGAAATGTAGTCTTTTCAAACCCCTGATGGCACCTTGCTGGCAGGTGTGGCTCAGCAGCTGGGGAGCCCCCACTTCTTGACAATGCAGCCACTGCATGGGCGAACAGTCACATGACGCAGAGAGCCAGTTTCACTGGTTATAGAGATTAGAGAGTGCACAGGTGAGGCTCGAAGCGCAAGCTAGTGGTAGCATTTAGCGCTTTGCTGGTTTGGTGACTGCAGTCATCTGTGAGGGTCTATTCTATGCGCTATGCTGAGAAGGAGCTGGTTTTTATATTGCGGCTGCTGTAGTTGGCAACATGCAGGGCTGGCAAGCACATCACTGACCTGGGATTTCATGGTGATTACACAATGCCGACTTTCATGCATGCATCTGCAGTTTACATCTTGATTGCAATGGGGAAACTGAATGCGGCAGGGGAGGGACCCTAAGGTATTCAACCCTGCCACTAAAAGTCCAGCGTTACCCATTTTCATTAGTTGACCCAGGCATTATAATTTCTGCCTCCCAAATAGCACAATTTTGCCTCAAAGGCACAGAGGGGCTGCACAATGATATCAGGATGAAGTGTACTGTGAGGAACAGTTTCAATAATTTTACATAGCGGTCAAGGTTGTAGATAGCGAGGTGTGACAGGTTCCTTCTTCAGTGTAATATGTGTGACAGCCCAGCATATCTGGGGGACACTTTCGCCATTACATTGGGGAACACAGGATTGGTTAGCAGTCCGGGTGCCTTCTGCCTTTTTGGCTGGCAGGGCAGTGCCAATAAATTAGTCTGTTCGTAATTGCCCCCCCCCCCCCCACTTTTTGATGGAGCTGCAGGCCACTGCCGTGATTGGTGTTCAACTCCAGTGTTGAGGAGGGTGTATGTCCAGGTACGAAGTTGCAGCAACAGATGATTTACTTTTGCGCAGTGGGGTTGCAGAGGCGTGTCTGGGTGTGAAGGGACATGTCTGCCAGCACACATTTTATTTGGTTTTATTTAATGGGAATGTTATAGCCGAAGGTGTCTGTGCGCCTCTCATTAGGACCAGTCACCTAACATAGACACTCCAGGTCCATGCATTACATGCATTTGCACTCGTTTTTCTTGCCTCTGCCACCTTGATTGTGCCTTTTTTCTTGCCTCTGCCACCCTGTTTGTGTGCCTTTTTTCTTGCCTCTGCCACCCTGTTTGTGCCTTTTTTCTTGCCTCTGCCACCCTGTTTGTGTCGTTTTTCTTGCCTCTGCCACCGTTTTTCTTGCCTCTGCCACAGTTTTTCGTTCCTCCTCCACCCTGTTTGTGCCGTTTTTTCTTGCCTTCAACCCCTTGATTGCACTAGTTTTTCTTGCCTCTGCTGCCCTGATTGTGCTATTGGCAATGTAAATGACAATGCCATTTATTTACAATAAACAAAAAAGTCATAAGCAATGCCAATAGCTCTACCTTTAATAATGCCGAGACCATTGCATTGTAAATGCTTGTTTTTCTACTGCTTCATCTGATTGCAGAGGGACACTTCATCTACCACTAAAGTACTCCTGGGAAAACAATTCTTCATAGAATTTGATTCTGTGGTCCCAGGTTGTATGAAAGGCTCACAAGTTATATAATAAATTCTCTAATTACTGGAAAAATCCTGCATTTCCTCCTCCCAGTTTTGCAAGGCAAGGAATCAGACTTCGCTGCTCTGGAGAATGGGCTATTTCAGATAACAAGCATTTGCAATGCACTAGGTCTCGCATTTACGCGAGTTTGAGCTATTGGCATTGTAAATGACAATACCTTTTATTTAGGTTTTAGTTTTTAAAACATAAATAAATGGCATTGTCATTTACAATGCCAATAGCTTAAACTGAACGCAACAGTTGCCTTAATTTAAAATCATTTTAAGATAACGCAGGACGAGATAGCCTCGGCTCTTAAGGAGCTCAATCTGGGGAAGACGCCAGGCCCCGACGGCTTGCCACTCTCCTTCTACCGCTTGTTCCAGTCTCAGCTAAGTCCCTACCTCCTTCGGCTTTTCGCCTCTTTTGATGAGGGCCAGGGCCCTTCCCCAGACATGGGAATGGCGGAAATAGCCTTAATTCCGAAGCCTGGGAAAGACCCCACACTTTGCTCGTCGTACCGCCCGATAGCGCTACTCAATACCGACTTTAAAATATATACCAAGGTGCTGGCTAAACGGCTGGACCCCCATATGCCTGACCTCGTCGACCCGGATCAGGTGGGCTTTATCCGTGGACGCCAAGGAGCCGATAACGTACGGAAAATCGTGCATTTGGTGGGGAAGGCTCACCACTGGCAGATCCCGGCCTGTCTCCTCTCGTTGGACGCTGAGAAAGCGTTCGACCGGGTGGACTGGTCGTTCCTCCGGGCGGTCCTTTGCAAAGTGGGGCTTGGTCCAAAGATGGTCGCCAGGATCATGGCACCTTATGTTGCGCCAAAGGCTAGGATCCGCGTGAATGGGCGGTTAACGGACCCGATCGACATCGGTAGAGGGACTAGACAGGGCTGTCCTCTCTCGCCCTTGCTGTTTGCCTTGGCGATAGAGCCTCTGGCGGATATGATCCGTCGCAATCCGGGCATTCACGGCATTCCGATGGGTGGACAAATCCATAAAGTCGCGCTTTACGCAGATGACCTCATCCTTACCCTTACGGAACCCCGACAGTCTTTACCAGCGCTCCATGCAGCGCTCTGCACCTTCGAAGGCGCCTCCGGTCTGAAAATCAATCACAATAAGTCCTGGGTGCTTAACCTTACGATCCCTCCGTCTGATGTCCCCTCGCTAGAGCAGCTCTGTCCATACCGATGGACCGCTCGCCACATTAGATACCTCGGCCTACTCCTGACCCCCTCGCTAGAAGGCTGGTCGCCACTTAACTGGAAAGATTGTCGCAAATCGATCCTTGATGACCTGAGAAGATGGAAATCGCTTATCCCTGCATGGCTGGGAAGACTCAATGCAATCAAAATGTCTATCCTGCCCAAACTCCTTTACCTATTTCAGTGCCTGCCCACGCCTATCCCCTTGCCAAATATCCGAGCCTTGCAAAAAGACTTCACCAACTTCATATGGGGGAATAAGAGACCCCGCTTCTCCCAAGCACTCCTTATGGCCCGAGAGATCGCGGAGGGCTAGCATGCCCTAATCTAGCGGATTATTATTGGGCCGCTCACCTGCAATTTGTGGTGGAGTGGGGCACCAGGAGGAGTGAGAAAGGGTGGCTCCATATGGACAGGGCGGTCACTGGCCGTACTATCTGGGATTTGGCTTGTACTCATAAAGCGGGGCGGTCTCCGAGCGCGTATCTGGCGGAGCCCACAAAGACAGTACTGGACGTGTGGGATAGGATAGCGGTACGGAGGGGTCTCACGACTTTTCCCTCCCCGCACACCCCTATTGAGGGCAACCCGTGGTTCCCACCGGCTTATCGCACCAGAGCCTTTGGTAAATGGACACAGGGTGACTGCAGAGTCCTTACGGATCTCTTTGATGGGGGTACCTTTAAATCTTTTGCCCATTGTAGGGAAGAGTTTCGGCTTCCACCTGAAGCTGAGTTGCAATATCTCCAGCTGCGCCATTGGGCCTTGACGGACGCGATATACCCTGGGGCCACCCGGGACTTTACTCCGTTCGAGCGCCTGTCCCGCTCCTGCACTGACACGAAGGGCCTAATTTCCCAGATTTATCAGATATTGCAACACCCTCAGACTCCGTCCTCGCAACCGTACCAACAAAGATGGCACACGACGCTGGGAGCCGACATCACGCCGACACAGTGGACTCGCTTATGGAGAGATATCCCCAATGTGTACCGCAGCATACCACAACAAGAAAATGCGTACAAAGTAATGACACAGTGGTATTACACGCCTCAGCGCTTGCATAAAATGTTTTCCTCTTCCTCTCCCGGCTGCTGGAGGTGCCATCATGTGCCTGGGGATTTCCTACATATCTGGTGGACCTGCCCCCTGATCGCTATCTTTTGGAAAGAGGTCCTGAGCCACATAAGAGGGGTCCTGGGGTTCCCTTTGCCTGATGCCGCTAGTACAGTGTTGCTGGGAATCAAACCTGCCAATCTGCTCGCTCTGACCCGAAGTGAATGGAATATATCATTACAAATGCTGGGTGCTGCCAGACAACTTATTGCCCTGTATTGGAAGAAGGCGGAGGACCCCCCCTTGTCACATGGTTTGGAAGACTCTGGCATGTCATCACTATGGAACTGCTCTCCGCGAGACTACAGTCTCGCACTACACGCTTTGAGAAAGTGTGGCAGCCCTTGGTGACCTATCAATGCAAAACTGAACATGCTAAAAGCATGCCTCCTAGGCTGAGGGCGGTGCGTTTAGTAGATGATGCTGTGATCCCCTGTACCCCTCGTAGACCCATGAGGTGATGGCACTAGAGACCGAACTGTGCTTACTGTGCTTACTGATGTGTGCTCCTCTCCGGGTCCTCTCGCTCCCCCTTTTCCCGACTTTCTCTTTTCTGTCTTTCCCTCTATTCCCTCTTTGCACTATCCTTATTATTCCGTTGCCTTCCTCTAGGCTTCTGGTTGTTTGTTGGACCGCTATGGTCCGGTAGTTGTTTTGGTGAGACCTCCGGTTGTCGCCCGATCTTAAGGGCCCGACCCTATGCGTGGTGACACTTAAGCGTGGTGAACAGCACGCACTACTCTTTACAGCGGCCGGCCCGATTGGGATTTAGGCGGAACGCTATGTATGAGACTGACGTGATTACTGACCATGTACACACAGTATGTTATTGCAAATTTTTTCGTGACGCGGCCGGCCCCTTGAGGGTTGTAGGCTTATCGCTGTGTAACTGTCACCTTTTCTCCTGCGTACTCTCTTTTGGGGGTAGAATAAAAACAGACGTTGAGATAAAATCATTTTAAGTGAACGGTCAGGGAGGCAAGAAGGTGGCAAGCATGAACTGAGTATGCTTGCAGCAAAATATAAAAGAAAATATCAAAAGCACACTGGAAATCCTCAGACTGCTGTACCTACAGAACTGTGCATTCTGTGAGCAGTTCTTTTGGAATAAATAACGGCGCAAGACCTCCTTTTACTATAGAAACACGCAAATGAAGGCGCCACTTGGTGTACACTGTGTGATCCTAGACAGGTGCTGTACTAAGAAAGTTGTCATCCTTGACCCTGCCACTGCACCCGCATGACCCCTTACAGATTTGCGGCCAATCTTCGGCTGTCTTCTGCACTCCCCTTCAGATGACGTGTACAAGCGTGAATTTAACACACACCCTGACGTTCTTGCTTATCAATAGATTAAACAAGCTTCCACGTATACACAACATGCATATTTTTACAAACACAGATGAAATATAATGAAGTAATAAAAAAGGCACTCTGTGGATAACCGCACCCTGCTGTAACCACATGTCAGCATTTGTTTGTTAGTTTTTCATTCACAATTTTAGCCTTCTTTTTTTTTTTTTTGCTTTGATTTTATTCGCAACAAAAGTAGCATAGATCACTCACTAGACACAAGCGAGGATTCCAGGCACATCCCTTCTAATAAAACTCTTGGGGACAAGGTCTGAAGTGACGGGTGCGGTCATTGTCTTTGTGCAGTTTACTTTCGAGCGTGCCACGGGGGTCAATATCAATCATGGCTCTTTTAATCACTGCAATGCTCCGTTTACGCAATGCTCCGTTTACACAATGCGGGCAATTAAGAAATTAAAGCCGTGCCAGGGAGAAAGGCAGACCCTCACCATGTGAAACATCCCCCACAGCTTCCAGCCGCGGTCCCAATTAGACAAAATGAACTCTCCCATTGCACTGCAATAACTCATCGGCCTGCAGGCCTGCACCGAGCCACACTTTATTGGCATACAAGGCTGACTCGGGGACATGACAGGGCTGTCCCCCAACCCTCCAGACTGCAATTATTAGGAATTAATTGGATTCAGGACCCCCGGAGTGGGCAAATAAATTGTGTGTCAAGTGGCTGAATCCAAGTTTTGGGTCCACGTGACAGAACCGCCCACGCGACTGGACTTTTTTGAGAGATACCCTTCCCTTTTCAGAAGTAAAACGTGTAAAACGTGTACTTCCTGCTGTAAATGTAATCACTTTGAGGAACGTAATTGAGTCTCAAGTACCGTGCTAGACATCAGTTTGCACCAGCAAAAGCCTACACAACAGAAGAGTGTAAACAAAATAGTGCGTTGAATCGTGGTGTACACAAAAACTGTGAATTGCAGAAGTGATATTAAAAAAGGTAAATCAATTCACACGGAGATTTATTCGTGTGACTGATTCCCTTGGTTAAAAGGTGGGAGGGGAGGCAGAGACTGTAAGGGGCACAGTGGAACTACCTCAAACCCTCTGGTCAGGTCGACATGTTTCTTGCAATTCCTCAGGACCTCAAGTTAACAGTACTACACAGTGAAAAGAAAAGAAAAAGGAGTAAATACAACCTCTCTGGGTCTGTAAGGGTGCAGGCCTAGTGGTTCTGCGGTAGTGGGGTGACCTAGAAAAGATGTAAGACAATAAGCCAAGCGTTATATAATGACATTATCGCCTCATTGAGTAGTTGGTCACCCTTGCTCTCCAAAGGAATTCACACACACATAGAAATATTAAAAACGGGGCATATCAGCAGAATAAGCCTGTAGACACATTAGTACATAACAACGATTAAAAACACAGAAAATGAATGAAGACGTAGGCTGATTCTTACCCTAAAGGTGTCCCTAAAGGGCCCCGCAGTCTGTTCCCGTGGGGCAGCACAGTAAGGTATGGTAACCTAGGGAGACAGAAGTGTATACACATACCCGATACCAGGTATAAATAGGTATGGGGATTGAGCCATTTAGAAGGTCATGACTAAAAAGATGCCATGATATCAGGAGTCTAGGCATGTTAATGACAGCACCAGAGCCCGATATCCGGAACACACGGAGCCGAAACCGGCCCCCAGAAGGCCCCGTCCGGCCGGCGTGCAGTGTGGCCCCATGATGCCGGAAGGTGGGCACTGCATGCATTACACATGGCATGTACGCTCAGAAATAAAGCCATCCATGCCCCCGTGTGATGTAGACAAGGAGCAAAGCAGGCAGCAAGGTTCGCCACGTAGCAGAATGCATGTCGAGTCACACAACCCATGGAGGCCACACGCCCCGCCCACCATCCGTGGAGAGGTCCAGCGAGGCCAGGCAACAGATACGAGCGAACCATGAGACATCGCGGATAAAGTACCGCTAAAAACAACGCGGCCAGAGCCAGTGATATCAATGAGACCCGGTAGTACAGGAAAAGGGCGCTTTTCTTACCTATCATGTGTGCAGCCAAGGCTTGCAAACCTACCCACACGCTAGGCGCTCCTGCAGTAGCGCGGAACAGCTGGTACCGGTGTCCCAGTGCATCGGGTTTAAAAGCTGTCCGCGGCTAAGCGTCAGGGACCGGGCGGGTGGGCGTGGCCTTAAGGAAGGCATGTCTGTGCATGCGTAGACGGGGTACTCTGTTCTCATGCCATATCTTGGTGTAAGTTCGTGGGAGTGCGGCGGCCATCTTATAGGGATGTCTCTTGAATGTGGGATAAGCCCCAAGGTTGCCACAAACATGTTAGGGAATCCTGCATCATGTGAGCGCATCGTGAAGATCGGATCACCGTACTTTAATTTAGATGCTAGATATCAAGGGAATCAGTCACGCGAATAAATCTCTGTGTGAATTGATTTACCTTTTTTAATATCACTATCCCCACACGACTACACGTTCACCTTACCCCTCACACGCACACAACCATTGATGGAACAAAAGAACTCCGACAAAGAGCGCCTTTTAGGCGCCCATCAGACATTGCAGCGCCAGTCTGACGAGGACCAAGAGGCCAATGATGAAGCTTGACATCTAGCTCGCTGGGTGTGTGAGGCCTATCAGGTCCAACAAGGGAGCTTCCTGCTCCCTGCCTCAACTTTCCTAATATATAATACACACACATTCCTTCCTCTATGTTCTCGGGGAACTTTGTACCTTCTGCATTTCATGATTGATTGGACATGTACACTGGATCCCGCTAAATATTGTCCAGAATGGGTTCCCCCCATTTGTACCGAAGTTCACAAAAAGTGTGTAATACTAATACGATCGTACATAAATGTGTGGTGAGTCAAAGGGAGGATATACCGCTTTCTCCAAACGGGGCTGTGTTCACATTGTTAGTCAATAGCTATTCTGGTGTGCAGCTGTTTGTGCGCGTGATTTATCAAGCTATTGTGCCCATATACACTTATTTTACATGCATTAGCTTTTACAAATAGTGAAGCAGTATCTGCACATTTAAAGACAGCGGGGGGTATGATGTCAACCCCCTCCACATTACATTGTCAGCAGGTCCTCTCTCTCTGTGCTCCACTCCCGCACCGCCCCGCTACCACTGTTTGAGACAACCTCACACTCCGCCCGTAATCTTCATTTCCTTTCCTTGTACCCACTTTTAGAGTCATGCCATACAGCCTCTTATTTGTGTAGCGTTTTCCAGTCCGCAGGAGGTTTCCAAGCGCTGTAGGCAAACAAAAAAAGCAAAACTGCCTTGAAATATATAAAGAAAGCAAAACTGATAAGGAGGGTCCAAAGGAGAAGAAAAATAGAAACAGGATATATTTTCCATGTGCTTTATAAAGCTCCACTGTGCTTTATAAAGCTTCATAAAGCACCGCTTCTCAGGCAAGTGTTCCATGGGCACGGACCGCCATCTCCAACCCACACCTCATGTTGCTCTTTTGTTTTGGTCTTTGTTTTTTTTTCCTCTAAACACTTTCCCCGACTTGATTTGCTTCAAAGACACAGGTAGAGCCAAGTTCTGTTACCCACCCACAACCGCCGTCCAATTCGTCAACAACTCGCCCTTCCGTTCACCACAGCCACCTACCGAAGGTGAAACGTTTTCTACTTACACTGGTCAAAATAAGCAACGGTGACATCGTTCCCAAGATACATTTAACAATACAGAACATTCACCTCTTTTACATGTTTAATCCATTCTTAGTAACTCAAACTTGTCTTACAATAGAACCGTTTCGATACATACACTAGCACTTGAAGCCCAATGCAAAATCTGATGGAATGCCACATTCAACAAAATTCTTTCAGAAACTCGGTAGCTATAAATTGCAAAGCACAGATGGCCGCTGGTGACATTTCCATCTGTTGTAGTTTGTTTTCTCTTGTCATGTGGAACTCTTTGTCAATATTGTACCTTAAAAAACAAATAAGAATATATAAGGAAATGTACACTTCGGTCCTTCTATAGGGAATAAAAATCCAGGAAAATGTTGTCATTTTCCTGTTTTTTTTTTTCAATAGCATCTGGGTGTGAAAAAGATGACCAATCAATCCCTTATGGTTCAAATTTTTTTTTTATTTAGTGCAGGCAATTAGACATACACACCCACTGACAACCAGAGACCAGTGAGGAAACAACTTGTACCAACTAGACAGTACCAGACAGTACTAGACAGTGGAGAAGTGTGGCTCACTGGTTAGAGGAGGCAGACCTGGAAGCAGAGGTCAGCCCGGGACCAGGGTTCAATTCCCGGCTCGGCGGGGTCTTGAGTCCTAAAATGTCCATGGACTCGACAATTCTCGCTCCGGTGCCTACTCGATTCACGGGTTCACACTCTGCGACTCTGGGCAATAGCTTGCTTAATCTCCACAACGGCCCCTCGCAGCGGGATGCCTGGCTTTCACCTTGCGGATACCCTGCCGGGGTTATCTCACAGGGGAATACCAGGACCGGTTCCCTAAGCAAGCGCTTAGAAACCGCTTGGTGATTTGCGCTATATAAATTCCTGTACATTTACATTTACCCCTTGCCTTACGCCCCATCACATCTTGCCTTTCAAAGATGTAATACGAGGTATGCTATGCATAGTCAATGTCTCAAATTCCCCAGTACGCTGTCCCATCCATCATGGTCCCCAAGTGTCTCAGCTAGTCCTTTTGTTTAATTACTGAAATCACTTCTATCTGCTACCCTTAATAGTTTAAAATATTTAGGACTCTTTAAATTCTTGTGCCAGAAACGCTATGCAGGGTGCCAAAACTTCCTCGAAATGTTCATCCCTTTGATCTAGTACTTCTAAGAGTTTTCTACGCCTAGTAGTTCCCATATCTTCTAAAGCCAGCTGTGATGTTCTCGTACTTTCCCTATGTCCCACAGAGGCGTGATTTTCTAGGGACGTATAGAGCGAGCGCTGACCATTTCTTTAAAGCTCTTTAAAATAAACTACAAGGTCAGCTATCGCAGTGTGCAAGTCAACGGAGCACACTTTTATAACTCTCAGTGCGGCAACTTATTGTGGTAGAGCATGGCATATAGGGAGGGCATTTATTATCTGCTTTATGTAGAGCATTGTTGACCATGTATTTAAAAATGTGACTGAGCCTACCGTAAAACACTAGTTATCATACATTTTGTATCCACCATTAATGCATATTTGATTATAATTAATATACTATACTGATAGTACGAAAAGTCCCTAATGAGCTATATTATTATTATGGTTATCTAATGAGACTGTTCCTTGAATAGGAGGTAAGACGAGTGCAGCAGACAGAAGACATCCCCGATCTTTCATTACTGAAAACATTTGATGAAGAACTGATATTTTTATTAATTGAGGAATGGTCGACTGAGCATTTTTTTTTAAAGAAAAGAAAACATTTATTTTTACTTGCAGAATGTGCAAACAAGTCATCTAGAGTATGTATTATTTAATGAGAGGACACTAAAATATGATGGACAGGTAGCCACAACCACATAATTACACTGTACTCAATACCACATAAATACACCCCACATAAAACCACTCTATGCCACATAGCAACAACCCACATGAATAAATTCATCACCATGCCACATAATTCCAAACAAAATGATTCCACTCAACGCCACACAGTTCCACACCACACAACTCAGCTCCACACATTTCCATTCCTCACCACATAATTCGACAACAAACCACATAATTACACTCAATAACACAATTACACAACACACCACAAACATACAATCCAAAACACAAAATTCCACATCATGCCAGAAAATTCAGCAGCATCCCACCTAATTAAACTCCACACCACTCCATAATACAAAAAATCCACAAAATGACACTCCATGACACACCATCCCACTCCACATAATTACTATCCACATAATTCCACTGCACACCATGGCACCTAATTCCACTACACCGATGCCAGAGATAATGTTTCTACGCAGTATAGTGTATGGCTTATTTATGAAAGTTGAAGGATCAATCTTTATCAGATAATGTGAGTGCACTTAGCAATTACATATAGGATTCCGTTGCCTTTACCACAATTCAGTAGCTCGAATTAACATGAGCTTCATTTTCTAGTTTTATGCGGCAATCTATCAAATGAATCGACCAGCATTTCATAAGCTATCTGTGCCCTACTGCGGGAAATGTACTGCATAGCTTAGGTGTCACTTGGAAGGGAATACAATAGATAAATACAGCACTTACAGGGACACAGTGTCAATAATTGTATATAATTAAGATTGGTGCATAAGTAAATTACAACTAATTTACAGATATAGGAAGCAATGCCTAAAATAACTGCGACTCCCTGGAAGCAGCAGTCCACAACTACCCACAAAACACTAGGGGATAATATAATTGTGTCATATATTGATGATAAAATATTTAAAACAAATACAAGTTTATGTAAAGCAAAGTGAAAATAACAGAAAAGCAAAGGGTAAAAGTGCTTTCGTAAGCCGTTTAATTAAAAGAAATCAAGAATGATTCTATCAGTCACGGATATAAAAGTGCTGACGATGCTCATGTGGAAGTCGTCTAAAACAGTGAGAGAATCCATTAGATGTCTTATTCGTATATCTTCTTGACCAATCACAAGTGCACTACAAGAAAGTGGGCCTCAGTTACTCTTGGAATCTGAGTATTCCAAAGAGGGTTGTGGACATCAAAACTATGGGTCGATTACGATGAGAATACACTGTGGTTCAAATATATTTAAAATGTATAATTACACATTTCAGTAAGTCATTGGGAGTTAAGGGGATATTGCCTCATTTACATAAATCATCCCATGGTTTATTTACGGGCATCCACGCTTCCAAGGAACGTGCCAAAAATAATAGAATTGTTACAAATCTCTCCATCTTATAGTCTCCCTGATGCTACTGTTACAAACTGGGCTTTCTGAGAGTTTAATGAAGGAGAAAGTGAGAGTGCGCCTTTCAGTGCAGTATGTACTACTTAGAAACGGGCGACGGCATTGTGAAAACAAAATAGACGCGGACTGAGTGATTCACGGTAAGCGATTGGTCGAGCTAGGATCCACCGGAAATAATGGACAGGCCAGGTGAGTTTTCTGGAGCTCTGCTCTCTTTTAATCCATAAAATTGAAATGCAACCTTTCCAGAGAAAGTGGCGTGGTCCGAGATCATAAACGCTTCTGCTTGGGTGCACTACAGCAGCACGTCAGGAGGATGTGTTGTTTGCTGCATCAGATGCAGGACTATAACTTTTCATGCAGCAGGAGCTGAGATCAGCATTAATGTTGGCAATTAGAAGATGCATAAATTATGAAGGCAACTTACTAACCAATTGTGAGACTGTCTGCAACAAAATCAGCGCCCCATAAATAACTGACCTTCCCATGTCATCATCCGCAGAGAAATTCGCCCTCGCTTGTAAAGACGCCATTGATTTTTGTCCTGTCTTTCGGAGGCAAGTGACAATGGAAGCAGTGTAAGTGCCCTGGTATGCTGGGCTGGCTACTGTTTCAGTGTTTCCTGAGAGGAAGCCATTCAAGTTCTGTGTTATCTAAACTGCCCTTATCATTTCCGGCAGCACAATGCAGGAAGCTCTTCCGAGTTTTATTGTACACATTAGTCTTTCAGCATTGGTACCAAGTCATGAGGCAGCATTTTTAAATACTTATCAAGATGTCGCTCACATTGAAACACCCCTCCTGTTTTCACGGTTTAATTGCAATTAATACTCTCACTGGTGCCTCCCTGCAGCTTAAATGTCGGTCTGTGAAAAGAACAACGCATTACTTTCAGAATGTGGTAAAGGAATGATAGTTTGTCTAATCGACAACATTCAATAACATGGCCATGTATGGAGTTAGCAGGGTTTTAAGATCATTTAGGAGTAGGAGATGAACGTAAACCAGCATTGGCAAAGCCAATCGGTCTCGAGTTGGCTCACAGTCTTTTGACTTTTCAAATGCTTCCTTTGTTTTGTTATGGTTCTTACAAAACTTTATTGTTTGGGGGTAGCTGCCTAGCCCTCGCCAATATAAAACAAGAATTGGCAAAGCCAATAGGTCTCGCCCTAGGACGAGTTTTTATTTGATATTTTCTGTGTTCTACAGTGGTGTGTTTATAGTAAGTATAGAGTATGTGTGTTTTTGTTAATAAAATAGACTTTAATGTCTACTGCCTAATTGATGCATGTTAGATGTTATGAGAGTGTTAAGAAATTGAGCATTTCAAGGGCTGTTGAAATCAGATTAACTTTTGTATTTAAAAAGCAGTTTGCTATAGTTTTTTTTGTATTGTGTTAAGGGGGGTTGGTGGTGCCTAATAGTGTTGCTTATTACGTGTTGTTTGTGTGGGGTGGTGTAGATTTATTTAGGCTAGAGTGGGGTATATTGTTGGTGGGTGTATTTGGGGCTAGTGAGTCCTAATGTATTGGGATAGTTTCTAGTGTTTTGCAGATTCATTTTAGTAACAATGGTTGTGTGAAATGTTATGAGTGGTGTTGAATGTAGTGGTGTGTGGTAATTGGTACAGGTGTGTGTTATATCGGTTTGGGGTTGATTATAGTGGAGTAATCTTTTAGTGAAGTGGTGAGGATTGTGGTTGTTGAGTGTTATGTCCTTATTATTGTGAATGTGATGGCCTTTGGTAGGTTTTAGGTAATGCACGTAATAGGTATTTTGTTAGTAACTTGTTCATGCATGTTGACGTAAATTGCTGGCAACATTGGGCCAGAGACCTTACAAAATAGATCCAAGTTTCTAAATGGGCATTATGACAATTGCTTCTGAAGAGATGATAATATTAGGACACAGTCAGTGATTTGCAAGACAGCGTGTTTCTGAATAGTGAGGAGGGGTGGGGCAGAGACGGTCACTCGTAAGTCAGTTTGTTGCTTCTGACGACGGCTGAAATGCCAGAAACCGGTCCCCAGAAGCTTGTCTCCTTTCTGGTGAAGAATGGCTTGGTAGTTTGGTCTGCCCTGTTCCCATGATGCAATGGGCCAGGGACAGACTAATTTGCATATAGCCAGGTTCTGAGCTGGGATGGTGCAGTGAGCTAAATAACAGTGATGGATTAAGCCCTGATCTTTGGACTGGGTAAGAGTGGTCTGCTTAATTCAGACACTCTGTTCATCACCACCCCCTTTTCTCTATCGTTTTTGGCCACTATAGGTGCGGCAGGGTATACTCAGACATGAGTCCCTTGCTCACTGCACCATCAGGATTCAAGCAAGCCGGGCCGACGACGGCTGAAATGCCAGAAACCGGTCCCCGGAAGCTTGTCTCCTTTCTCGTGAAGAATTGGCTTGGTAGTTTGGTCTGCCCTGATCCCATGATGCACTGGGCCAGGGACAGACTCATTTGCATATAGCCAGGTTCTGAGCTGGGATGGTGCAGTGAGCTAAATAACGGTGATGGATTAAGCCCTGATCTTTGGACTGGGTAAGAGTGGTCTGCTTAATTCAGACACTCTGTTCATCACCACCCCCTTTGCTGTATCTGAATTAGCGTCACACGTTTGATGCATTTTTACAAAGCTTTTATAATATTTTAAAAGCAATATAGCAATGCTTGATTTTAGATAACCCAATTTAACAAAGCGCTCCCGTTAGGTGAGCCAGTCTTGATGTAAAATGTTCGCAACATTGGGGTAGAGTCAGAGACCTTAAAAAAAGTTCAAAGTTTCTAAATGATCGGTTAGACTGGGGCAGAGTTGGTTAAGTAGCAGACAGTCTATTGCTTCTGAAGTGTCAATAATATTAGGGCACAGTCAGTAATTTGGGACACAAAGGGCCTGTAGGGCTGGGACAGAGTCAGGTACTCGTAAGACAGCTTTGTGCTTATGATTTAGTGTCACTAATTTAACAAAGAGCTCATGTCAGGTGAGCACATTTTGTTTAAAATTCAAGTCTGACTCATCTTTACAAAGCTTTAACAATATTATTTTAAAGGCAATATGGCAAGACTTGATGTTAGATGACCTAATTTAAAATTGAGTTCAGCCAGGTAAGTGCATTTTGATCAAAAAGCAAACACCAACACAATGAAGGAAGAAAAGGCTGCATTCCTAAAACACAGGTAGAAACAAATGGAACTTAGGGTGAACGCTATTAGACAGAAAGCACAGTAGAGGCATTTTTAGAAAGCTTTTCATTTTTAGTTTTAAAACAAGACAAAGCTTGCTGTTAAGTTCCCTAATTTAATAAAAGGCTCACGTCAGGTGAGCAAGTTTTGTTCCAAAAGCGAGTTCAATGGAATTCTAACTTTACTTTGATAAACAATACGGCGATACTTGATGTTACCTGCAAGCCTGTCGGTGGAGCACGTTTAAAACAAAAAATAAACAACAACATGACGGAGGAAGGAAAGGCTACATTCCTAAAACACAAGCAGAAACAAACGAAAGAAATAGTACGCCAAAACTAACCTAAATGCACACAGAACTGAAAGGCTACAAGTAATAGAGGCATGCTCCCTAGGAGGGAGCAACACATAACAAGCATTTGCAATGCAATAGGTCTCGCATTTGCGAGAGTTGGAGCTATTAGCGATGTAAATGACAATGTCTTTTATGTAAGTGCAGTGTAGTGCAGTGCATTGGCCTTTGGGACCTTAAAAGTGTTTAACAATGCAATATATTTTCCTCAGTGCTGTGCCGCCAGGGATTGAATAGCTACACAATTACTATACACTGGGACATGCAGTCTATATATATTCCCCGCAGGCATAAATGAAGGCAATGTCACGCATAAAGATACAAGTGGAGTAACATAAAATGTAATACTAAACACCCAGGGGCTTATTTAAAAGCCCCCTGCGCCGAAGATACAACACATTTTTCCAAGTTAAAAGTGACACACCTGCGGCGTGAAGGTCTTATAAATAAGTCCCCTAGTATATGCACTTTGGATTTACGTTGGTAACTTTCAGGGGAAGTAGAGTGAGCTAGAGTTGATGGGTCAGTGAGGGCTTTATTTTACCAGCACCGACAGTTAGCAAGCACAGTCAGCCGGTGCACAGCGCGCAGAAGTTCATAGTGCAAGGTGGAAGTCAGCAGAATAAGGCAATTGTTTTGTCAGCGTGTTGGAAGCCAAAACAAGCCAGTATGGGTGACAAGACCTGAATGAGACAAAATCAGAAATAAAGGGGGTTGGGTACAACCATGTCTTATCTTAATGGAGTTTTATATAGCGCTCTGTCACCATTAGTTTCTTGGCGCTGATTGAGTGCTAAGGGATGTAAAGGAGGGGAGCTAGTCAGACTGTGTGAAAAGACTGGTTTTCAGGAGTTTTCTGAATTCCAGAAGGGAGTTGGAAGATTTGTCAGAAAGGAATGCATACATAAAGCAGCACACAAAATTGAATACAAATTAGGATGACAACTGCAGCCAACCCGTACCTCATAACACCTCGGGCGTTAAATCTGACCAGCGGTGACCTCAGTGCTCAGTGGAAGTACGTACCTCATCCACCTGAGCAATAAATATAAAAGTGCCTGTCTGCACCGGCGCCAGGCTGGCTGCTCACCGAAGTGAAATGTCACCGGCTGCAGGCTGTCATTATTTCTTTCAGCCATGCTATGGCAAATGTAATAACAATGTTGTGTTAGGCACTGATGTCAAGCGCTACAGTTGACTCTCAATTCAATGCACATGTGTGCAGTTTCAGTAGAGGTCCAGTTGTTCTCACAATGCATACAACAATTTTACACTGCCAAAGTCAGCCACACCAGAAATCCGGAAGTCACATACAAACATTTACTGCAAGCTTAAAAGACTCTCAGGCACAGGATTCAGGCTACGGCAACATTTTCAAATCTACACAGTCCTTGGAGGATATCAATGTTAGTGTCTACGTTAGATGGAGGCTGCGCACCCCTGTGAATTAATGAAAGCGGGCGCCGGGCTGTAACGTGAAAGCCGCGCCCGTGTAAATAAAAGTTAGTCGCAATGTAAAGTAGGACCACTTCCCGAGCCAATCACATCCAGCCTGGCCCGGACGAGTGTGGGAGTTCATATGGAGGAAGAAAGGGGACTAAAAACTTATTGGAAGCGGGGAAAGATGGTGGCTGCCGCAACCCTGTGAAGGAAAGCGGCGCTCATATAAATGAAAGTTTGGTGCATGCCCGACATGATGAAACCTTATTACAATGGTGGCACTTGCGCTTTACATTTAAACATGTAAAGCTAAAGCGCGGTGCCGCAATCGCTTCAAAAGTAAAGCAATAGAATTTTTTTTTCTATTTCTTTACTTTTAAAGCAATCGCGGCACCGCGCTTTCGTTTTACATGTTTACATTTAAAGCGCAAGTGCCACCATTGTAAGCTAAGAAAAAAAGGAATGCGTATGAAGGAGCGGGTCCTGCCGGGATTACGGCTTAGCAATGGTGCTGCTGGGTGAAGCATGCAAGTGTATCTGCACAAGGAACAGTTTAAGGAAAGTAGCGGCTGGGGGCATGTGAAGACAATATGCTCCTTTAGTGCTGCTGCCTGATGCGTGCAAACGTTCCAGCTTGTGTAATGGCTTATGGAAAAAAGCGGGGGTAGGCACGAGAATCCTTGCTGGCAGTTGCTTGTCATAACAGTGATGCAGGATGAGAACATTCACAACAAAGAATAGTAGTGGGTCTATCAAACAGTTGGCTCGAGTATGTGTCTGAAAGGTAGGCTTTGAACTACGTCAAAAAGTTGAGCATCTTTCCTGTGTGGAAAAATACCCATCAGCTGTCGATCCTTGACGCCCTGTTCATCATATGGGTTTCCTTCACACCGGGAAGGTAGGTTTTAAGCCAATAGTGATGATAGAAATGAAAACCTGTTATTTGTTTTCGTATGTCAGGGTAAGGATGGACAACTCAAGAGCAGTGCATGTGTAAAGTGAAAAGGGTGTGAACTGTGATGTGAACAGATAAAATTGGGAAATAGAATGGAAAACTAACTTTAATAAACACCTTTCTATTCCCAATATAAAAAAGCGTGCGATGCTAGAGATTTTAACAAATAGTCCTTAGGCTTAATATGTGGTCAACATGTTTCTGCAGACTAATTTATGGATCATCTCAGGTATCCTGCTGCTTTCTTCAGGACCTTGTTCGCGACTGCGCAATAAAAAGTGAATAAATGAAGAAAATATCACCTGGGTATTTCAGTAATAAAACATTCTCCTACCAAAGTTGTGGGAGAGAAACGCTCCACCCCACCTGGCCACAGCTCAGGTACATGGAGCCCCGCACGTCCGTTCAGTACTCCAGACGTCCTTCTGGTACTCGCTGCTTTACACCGACCTGGCAACATTTATCTCAAGGACGTCTGGAGTACCGCTGCCTACGCTCAACCTAAAATGGAGAGACAGATTAACCACATGGGAGCAAGCCTCTTTGAAGGACATGCAAAGTAAAAAATCATAAGCGATGGGGGGGCTGTAATCCACAGAGTGGATTCCGCATGTCTCAAAGAGACAGCACATGTGCTGCATAGGCGAGACCAAAAAAATCACTGGCAAAAACATTTTTGTGTATTAAGAACAGTGCTTAAATTGAGCCGGTGTAGGCCACCGGCACTCATTTTTGGGGGACCAGCACTTATTTCTCCTGATAGTACATTTCCCATGAGCAAAAGAAGGGGGAAAAAACAAAGGGAAGATAAGGAGGAAGAGAAAGACGGAAACCCTGTCGCAAAGTGGAATGCAGGAGCCTTCAAGAGTAAGCTGACGGAAGTGGGTGCATCTTTTAGTGGATTAAAAAGGCCTGAGGTGAACTCCATGCACTCTTGGTATTCCACGCACCAACATTTAATTACACCATCTGCATGCTGCTGAGTAGTGCTTCGAGCACCAGTACACTTTCTTTTAGAAATTTAACTCTGAACACGTTGCCACAGTATCCATGGCACTGAAGGGAGCTTTGTATGCGAGGAGGTGCACCTTGTGAAACAGCAAAATGTCATCACTCACAGTGAAACCAGCAAATGGTTGATGTTGGCTGACGCATTGCCCCATGCTGTATGCTGTAGTGGGTGGAAGACAAATGTGAATGACAACAACAGAATAATGGATGAAGAGGGCTAGCGGAAAGCCTCTAAATGTTAGTTAATCATACTCACAATTTCAGCAAAAATCTAAAACGCCAGACCATGAAAAGGTTGAAAAAGTCAACAAGAAGAGAGAGGAAATGGCATGAATTAAACCATATTTTCAGGAAATGTAGGTTGGTTAGGACTTTTCTCTGCAAACAAATTGCTTTCCACATGGAGAAACAATGGAAATCTTTAAATGACTCCATACAAATGTTCTCCATACCTAGTCGATGCGGATGCTTATTGAAAGAGTATGATTGTGCCGAAAAATTAATTCCAGGGTTATCCCAGGAGACTTTTAGCATTCTCAATAAAAGGAAATCCACACAACGTGTCAGTGTGAGCTTACAGTGCATGCTAAAATGCTTATATTACAATTTTACACTTTGCAAACCACATTTGGATCCTAAATCATCAAACTTGTACCTCTTCTAAATGACATCGAATTTTGAGACTGAATGGGTGCTAAAGCTCTGCGGCAACTAAATAATGCAGTCAGACATTCTATGCTCTCTTTGCACCTGCTAGATGGCAATCACCTTCTCTTTTTACCCAGGGCTGTTAAAGTAGGATTGAGGTCAGAGCGTTCCAATGTCCAATGCCTTTCTCTGCTAAAAACTGGATCACTAATGGCGGTTTCAGTTAACTGAGTTGAGAGCGAGAGCAGCACTAGCTCCTGTGGTTGATGAGCATACCATCTTTTGGCCTACATGATTGTGCTGGCCTGCACAGGCCTTCTTATGCTTCAAGCCCACATGGAAATGAACACGAGCAGAGCTAAACAGCCTGAAGAGGCTAGCTAGATCCTGTGGGAGTACCTACCATCTGGCACCTGGAATCAACAAAAGGGGTGTCGCCCAAGAGGAGGCATTTCATGTGGTGAAAAGTTGGTCTACCCTGACTTCAACAAGAATAATTTGGGAGTAAGCCAACATGAAAGCAGCACTAACGGAAACATAACCTTGAGCCCTTCCTGAGATCAGGGCAACAAGGAAACATTAAAAAAGGTGACCATGTTTCCAAAAAAATCGACGAGGATGCTGCAACAGAAAATTCAATAAGAGTAATGTTTGCACATTTCTGCAAACCGAAAACATCACCAGCAGATGAGATTAACAGGATTTCAATTATAAGGGTAACAAATAAAAACAACAAACACAAGTGCAAAATTCTCAACAAGAACAATAGGGCATCTAACATAAAGTTGTATCTTTGCCCACCCCACTGCTCCTTTGGAAACTTTATAAATACACCTCAACAAAATAATTTCATAAACATTTTGTACCCCAGAATAGCATCTTCACTAAGATTCACATAGTTTGTGTTCACTTTCTGAAAAGGAGGCGAGCGAAATTTCTATACTTGCTGGTGAATTCCACCTTTGCCAACTCTACTGATTTAAGTGGTAGGATACTGCTTTTGTGCAAACACTGCAAAAGATTCCTCTGAGTCATCTGCCTGCCATTGCGAGTGCTGTAAACTGGCCTATTGACAGAGCTAGCACATAGGTTCATGTTTTGATGAAGTTATGTGTTAATGAAGTGCTACGTTTATGCTCCATGGTAACTCATTTATATCAATCCATTTACTTTTGTTGGTGCTATTATGGACAGAAGCCACGCTGTCATTTATTCGAATCTAAGAAACAAGTTGTGCGATATGACGCACTATGATATCATCAGGCCAAAGGTCATGTGATGTAACATGTAGTGATATCATTATGGTAAGAAATCATGAAACTTGAAAAATATTACGTCCTTCGTCTCAAAGAATAGACCATCTTTGTCCAGGAGCATAGGGCATCTGTCCTATAGTAATCACCTAAACTAAACTAACTGCTGCAGCAAAATCCGTACTTCATGCTGCAGATTTTAGCATTGAACGGCCAGAAATTAAAGTATCAAACCAAGCACGATATAAGGGCAAAGTGCAGCTTTGTTCATTAAAAACTGTTTGCATTTCATTCAATTACAATATGATTCTACCCTGTATAGTAAATTATTTCTTGTTTTTATTTTTTTGTCGTGATTAAGAGATAAGTGAGTGTTGCTGGTCCTTGAAATGTCAAGGAAAAGCACTTGCAGCCACATGCATCAAAGTTAGCATTTGCGATTTCTTAATTGCGAAAATTAAGGAATCGCAATTGAGAAATCGCAAATTGCTATGCATCAAAAAATCGCATTTTTATTTGTGATTTCAAATAATTCCTTAATTGCGATTCACAATTTGCGAATCGCAATTAAGGAATCCCTTCCAATTGATTCATATGGGCCAAGAGGCCCATAGGAATGAATGGGAAGGCATTCACAAATTGCGATTAGAATTTTGCGAATCGCAATTTGTGAATGCATTTTCAAGGGTGCAGAGGGAGGTCCAAAGGACCCCCCCCCCCCTGCACCCCTGAAATGTAACTTTAAGTGCAAGTTTCACACACACATGTCCGAAGGACATGTGTGTGTGTGTAACAAAAAACTTTCAAAAATGCATTTTGAAAGTTTTCGCAAATTAGCATGAAGGTCAACTTCATGCTAATTTACCCCTTCCTATTTGTGAATTCGCAAATTAAAAATGTTCATGCATAGCATTTAAGAAATCTCAAATTGCGATTTCTTAAATGCAATCGCAATTTTAGAAATCGCAACATGGTTGCCATTCCCAATATTGCGAAAAGCATGATGCATCCCAAATTTGAGAATTGCATTCGCAAACGGCCGAAAATTGCGATTCGCGCCGTTTGCGAATGCAATTCTCGATGATGCATGTGGGCATATGTGTTTTTAAAATACCCCTCACACACTACGAATCCCAGAGTGTCATGCTTTATCATAGGGGTCTTCCCGTCCCTCTACGGGGCGGGCGTGCTACAACCTACGAATACGCTGGCGCACTTGGTTTTATGAAAATAGGCTATTTGTTATTTTTTTATTGCACTTCATTCAAGGCTAGCATAGCTACTTTGTTGTTCGCATGTAAGAAGAAATAGACTGTTGGACAGGGGTGGGGTATTCTGGAGTAAAGTGTGCAGAAAAAGAGGGGTCGGCATTGAAAAGCATTGTGTGCAGACTTCCAATTAGAAAACCATGTGAAATTCCCCATAAAGCAGAGAAGAGGCATCAGTGAAGTTTTCCTGTGATCCCTTCCGCCAGAAAGCTTTGCTGATGGGCTGTGTTTGAAACCAGGTGTAAAGTCAAGTGCTTTGCTCAGTCAAAAAAAGTTAGTGTTAGACCTTCAAAAACACACAGGGTCAGTTCACAAGGTCCAGGGGGAAGTTTTTGTTCCCATGAACAGACAGAACTGAACAACAAAGTGACCAGATAATACACGCAGCTATGACAGAGTATTCAAAAAGCCACAGTGAAGGCTTCTCACTCTAGTCATAAGAAAAACAGAACCGCCCGCCATGGCGATATGAAGAAATGGTCCTTTAATAACAGTCCTTAATCACAGCATAACACTGTTAACTCATAGTGCAACAGATCTGTACATCTGTAAAAGTCAAAGGCTGGAGTGGCATTTTCAGAGGCTGTCTAATTCTTAAGTGTATTTATGATATAAGTAATCCATAATTTCTCACCTGGTGCAACATTTTTCATGTGCTCCAAAAGAACATGCGGGAAGGAACTTTGATTCAGCATTATTAATGTAAATATCGCCATTTCCTGGAAGGCTCACCACTTATTCTTATCAAAACGTAGGACGATATGTGTCAAGAAAAGGAATTAATTGAAGGCACAGAGCGGCTATTATAACCAAGGTACATGAATTAGCTATTCACTGCTTTTTTGCAGCATAGTTTACCATCTGCTGCAAAAACTGCGACCTTTAATAATAATCGTTTCTTGCATAAGCAGATTCGGGATACTGGATAAGGCTAAAAATGGAATACAAAGCAGGCCAAGACAATTAAAAAAAATTACTTATTGCCTTTGATCCGTGGAGTGGTATATACCAGAAGAATGTTAGATACTAGAAAAATGGTCTTAAATCTTCAGAATGTAGTAACCTATTATAAGCCAGCCAGAGCAGTGGGATCATCAAAGGCTCACACGCTCATCCAATCCAGATACAAACTGCAGACACATGGAGGCAGATCCCTCGATGTCCAAGGGTCAAAACTCTGAAATGTCTTTGAACCCTCCTTGACAGCTCTAACAGCATCCTTAGATTCTGGATTCTCCTGTACTAATGACTTAACGAACATACATATATACAAAAGGCAACTGGAAAGAATTGTTATCTTCTCAGAATTTAATTTGTAATAAGTTATAAAATGGACTATTGAATGTTGTTAGCACGTAAATAATCTGGGATCGGTTTTCATCATTCCTCTTTAACCTTGAAGAAGTGGAAGTCACCGTCTGAGAAAAAGATGTTGGCTAAAAGAATTAGAGACTGTTCTGTTGATTTTGAAGGGTGTCATTTTTCATCATAAAAGGGATATTATGTCTTTAAAAGTCATGTATGTTGGAGAACAGTTGCAATATGGAATTTGAAGATAACAATAAACGTCATATATCTTTTGGAATTGATGTGTTGTATTTAACATTAGAAACAGGTGTGGATTACAAGGAAGTAACAGTGAAAACTTAAAGTTTAATCTCCAGTGCCCAAAGTATTGTGCGGTATTATGCAATTGTAAATTATTTATCAGTTTGGGTGAGTAGCTACGTGGGTTGTATCTGTGCAGGATATATCCCTATTATAAACCCAATAACTCAAAACATTTTCTCATAATAAATAAGATAAAGTATGTCACATTTACTGCTGGGATGAAAGGATTTTAAATGGTTATATCTATTTTTATAAAGAAACATGTCTACTGAGGTTATGAGGACTGCATTTGACTACAGCAGAAGTTCCAAAAATGAAACTGTTTTCTGTAAATTTCCAAGCAACCCAAGATCTCTTGGTTGGTCTGGTTCCAAAGTTTATTAGGCCCGGTAAGACATACTTTTTTGAACACTTGCCTAGAAATCCTGTCACCAGCATGGCCAGCAGATATTAAAGGGATTAAATAGTATATGTTTCAGACATAAGTCGAGCTACCTACATAGGCCTCCAGCCATTTGAAGGCTACACATTCATCCCAGCACAACTAGACTGCTCAAGGAACTAAATACACAGCGGATGGACTAAGCCTGGACATAAGTTAATTTGATAAAAATCCAGTCAGCATAACAGGTGTACTGCTGATGTCTACCCTTATAAGTGGTAATTTCCATAAAAAAATGGAGAACTCATAATGAGTCACAGCTCCAGCTCAATAGTCCTCAGAATTGTGTAAGTAATCACACAGAGGCTCTCTTGCTTTTCAGACTTAATTGTTTTCAAAGTCTTCATTTGAAACCTGTTTGTGGACATTTCAATCACCAGACCTCAAAAGCAATCGTTATACACTCTTTCACAGGCTGTCTAAAGTAAATTACATATATTACAAACATTATTTCAGTTATCCATTACAGATGTGACTTGTAATTAGATTTTGAGTGTGTGAATGCAATGCGTATTAAAGGAGCAAACAATTAAAATGAAAGGTGTTAGTTCATGCTTAGAAGAAATTAGAC
Organism: Lissotriton vulgaris; assembly: GCF_964263255.1. Taxonomy (NCBI): domain Eukaryota; kingdom Metazoa; phylum Chordata; class Amphibia; order Caudata; family Salamandridae; genus Lissotriton; species Lissotriton vulgaris. The sequence goes on from NC_141691.1 coordinate 1,461,443,519, forward strand.
ACCGGCAAGGTCTGCTTACCCACATTCTGCACCGGAAATATGCCTAAAACCGTCCTGAAAGCTAATCTCTGTTTAGTCAGAACTAGGCGTAAGTAAACCATTTTTTATCACAGAATGCTTGTAAAATTCCTAGATAACAATGAAATTTCACTTCTGGTGGATGCCTGAAAACATAACGAAATTTTGCAACGCCACCCGGAAAATTACTGCATGTGCGGATATGGCATGTTTCAAGCTTTACTGGAATGTTTTATCAAAAGCTAGTCAAGACAACTTGATTCAGCCACGCTATGGCTGAAGGGAGGCTCCATGTTGTATGCCAGTTGCTATGTCCATTTATTCCCCATTCTCTGCTGAAATGGTGTGAGTAGCTCTTCCTATACTTCATATTATCCAGCATACAATATAGTCCAAAACAAACTGTTAAAGCACAATTTTGTGCTGAGGGCCGTATTTCAATTAAATGAAAGCTTGTCATGGCCCAAGACATCAAGAAATATCAATGGCAATATTTGGTATTCGTGAAACCACTCAGAGCAGCTGATGAAATAGCTACTCTACTCGGACAAGGAAATCCTTCATTTGGGCCCTGGAAATTAATCACGTAAACAGCATCCATTCTTTTGCTAAAATGCCTTTGCTGAAGAAGTCTTTCCCTTATGACTACTTACACAAGAATGAGAGGTATATGATTGAATGTGTAGACTGTAAGCAGAATCCTGGATCCCAATTGTGAAAAATGTCCCTTTTAGGGTGGTCATACCAATTTTTTGCTCAATTTCATAGCTGTTTTTTAGACTCTGCTCACAGAGGCACTTGCTGTCCAGTTATGTTACCTTTGGACTGCAGCAGGGTAGGGTGTGCAGTATTTAAAAATGGGACATGTAGAAATGTAATGTTACTATCTCCCAACAATGACAAAGCGCCAAAAGATATTTTCACAGAGAAAACTGGAAGACACAATAAAATATTATGTTTGCTATCAGTTATCTTTTTCCTGCCAGAAGCTCCAGGGGGCTAATTTACATTGTCTCTCCAGCAACTGTCTGTCAAGTGCTTGACTTTAATCAGGAGCTACAATATAAACCACTTTGATTGATCAGTCGATCTGAATGTGCAGATATTCCCCCACTAAGGTCAGTTACAACCTCAGGGTGGGAGCTACTGTCCCTTCTTTTGGCGCACGAATGTTCAAATCATATCTGACCGGTCTGTCTGATGAACTATAAAACTTTTGCACAATTCTTGTGTTTGCCCTGTCTAGTTGCTGAAGAACCCTGCTTTTATCCTACCAGACTTAGGTCGCCTGTTTTGTTGTGGGTTTTTCTTTTTTTTTTAAAGTGATAAAGTGCCTTTCTGAAGAGGGACTCAGAAACCTATTTGAACTTTTTGACTTCCAGACTTTCACCGGGACCAATCCACTTGGTTTATCATCCGACCTGGGATTTATTGAGGTCAACCTCAAACCACACTTAGACCCATGTCTACAGCTTCTTTAGACTATCACCAATGCTTAGCACCTTTTGGCATTACGTTCATACCTCCCCTGATTGAATTGTTGCCATTTGGTGTGATTTTGCTTATTAAATGTTTTTTTTAGTTATATAAATTGGAGTCGAATTTGTAGTGCATTTTGTTTTTAACTTTTTAACGGTTTTGAAATTTCTAAACTGTTCTAGAACACCTGCCTGCTCTGAGCCATAGCTACCAAGGGTTGAGCTCACGTTTAAATTTCTGAAACCTTTCACCGGATATAACAGATTAAAGACTATTATTTATAGTGGGCTTTCCTCCACTCTAGTTGTATGGGTTGATAGAGACACAGAGAATCTTCCAATCCGAACACCGCTCAGGTCAGAGAGTACGAGTCAGTGTGAATGTGTGTGTGATTATGCACTCTCTTTCATCACCTTCGGAGGAACAAAGGATTTTGACAGAAATATGCAACAGGTAAAGCTATTGAACAACACACTTGAAAAGTAAAGGCATCACAGGTTTAGCTCATCAAATGACATATTAGTGCTCAAGTTGAGGTCAAATAAATGTATAATACACAGAATGCTGCAATTGCTGTATAAACACAAATAATTATCTTAATACAAGGTGTGACACACCTTGTTGCCTGTAATAATGAAATGACACAGCTGCTCAACTTTAATAACTTATTACAGTTGAGTTCTTAGGTAACAATGCCTGCAGCCAGAGCCAGAATTCACAGGGAAAATATAGAACATGGAGCAAAATGTAAGCTGCACTTTAAAAAAAAGAAAACAAAATGGGGTTTTTCTTCTTCTGCTCTGTTTTGCTAGTTAGATTAAAAGTGATAAGCAGAAATTAGATAATTATGGCAGCATGTTTATGCTCCGCAGTTCATGGGTAACGATAGAAAAGGTAGGCTCTCTACGTGTTTCTCTACATTTTGAGCTACTCCTTTTTTCTTTTAATCTGACTTGTACTAAATTGATTGATTTTTTTAAAACAAATATAGAGATGCTTTTTTGGTATATTTAATTTTGCACTAGCGAGTCTAATTTTATTCTTCATGTTGGCAAACAAGCTATTGCTTTTATATGAAAAAGCAACACACCGGTTTGTGGGAACGGTGATGGTGTGACCATGGATTATAAGGTATAAAGTACTCCTACTCTACATCATGAAGATATTGCAAGTTACCCTTGGAGTTTCATAACCTTATAAAAGAGCTCAGCCTTTGGCCTCGTTACTCTATATGATCATTGAACTCCTCTGTGACTTGCAATAACCTTAAAATGTAAGTAGGAGGTTCTTTATCCTATACATTACAGGGGATTTCTACCATCGCTAATTACCTCTTATAATGAAATTATCTAACTGTTCAACTTTAACAACATACTACAGTTGAGTTCTGATGTCATAATGGATCCTGCCAGCAGCCCAGAGGCAAGGTAGGGAAGAAATGCGTTACTTACCTGTAACAGCAGTTATCCAGTATTGGTATCTTTCATAGATTCACATGCCTGAATCATTCCCCGTCGTCGGGGTAGGAGTCCCCGGTAAATAACAATAGTAATGTCACATAGACATATACTTAGTACTAGGCCAGTGGCCTCACATTAGTAGCCTATCTAGGTCCTTATGTAAAAAGGACCAAACTTTGGCCAGGAGCCAATCAGCTACCATCACCCTTCTCACCTTCCTGGAAGGAGCCCTAGTCCCTCAGATTTTCGTAAGCACAGTGCTAAGTAGTACCTACTGAGAGGGAGAAGGTGAGCCCTTCCAGGGGAGGCGGGTGGGTTGCATGTGAATCTATGAAAGATACCAATACTGGATAACTGCTGTTACAGGTAAGTAACGCATTTCTTATCCAGTATTATGGGTATCTTTCATAGATTCACATGCCTGAATCAGAATAGCAAGCAATAATGAGCACATTTCGCATAATACATTCGTAAAGACATAGTAATCTTATCACAAGTTGTTACACAGTTTACATGATACTCACAACCTGATAAGAAATGTGCGATAAATTACCTGGAAGGTGGGATGATAGGAAGAAGGCTCACCACTAATGAAATAGATGACGTAGGACAGCCTGCCCCACTGCTGCATCCTTCATAAGTTCAGAGTCCAAGCAGTAGTGCTTGGTGAACGTATGTGGTGTCTTCCATGTCGCCGCTCTGCAAATGTCGACAATGGATACCCCAGCAAAGAGCGCCAAGGAGGTGGAAACCGCTCTAGTGGAGTGTGCTCGTACTTTTGAAGGCAGAGGGTGGCCCGCCTGTTGGTGACAGAAGGCGATGGCCGCTGAAATCCATCTGGAAATGCTCTGTTTTGTTAAAGCTAAGCCTTTCCTGGGTCTGCTAAATGCAACAAATAATTGGTTGGACTTTCGAAATTGCTCCGTCCTGTGAAGGTAAAATTTGAGACATCGTTTGAGGTCCAATGAGTGAAGAGATCTTTCAGCCGCAGATGATGGATTCGGGAAGAAAGATCGTAGGACAATAGGTTCGTTGAGATGGAAAGAGGACGGAACCTTCGGTATAAACTTAGGGTTAGTCCGTAGAATGACCCTGTCGTTCTTGAACTGGATGAAGGGGTCTTGCACAGAAAAAGCCTGCAGTTCACTCACTCTCCTTGCCGACGTGAGCGCCAGCAATAGAGCTGTCTTCCATGACAAATATTTTAGATCTGCTCTGTGGATTGGCTCAAACGGGTGTTTCATTAGTTGAGTTAGTACCACATTTAGTTGCCATGTAGGTGGAGGTGCTCTAACTGGAGGGAAAGATCTGAATAATCCCTTCAGAAACTGTTTGATTAGTCTGTTGGTCCATAACGAAGCTCCACACGAAGATCGTCTGAACCTGGAGATGGCCGCCAGGTGGACCTTTATTGAAGCGTGTGCCAGTCCAGAATTGGCTAAGTGGAGCAAGTAGGGCAGAATTTGTGCTGGAGTAGAAGTGAACGGATGCAAATTCTGAGCTCTACACCACAAACAGAACCTTTTCCACTTGAGGGAATACGTCTTATTAGTACTTTCAGCCCGAGCCCGGGCTAAGACGACCCTGCATTCCTGTGGAATATCTAAATCCTGGAACTCTCTGAACTCAGGAGCCAAGCTGATAATTTTAGAGATGTTGGATCCGGATGCTGGACTTGTCCCTGGTTCATTGTGAGGAGATGTGGGCATGTCCTGAATAGAATTGGAGGTTCCAGCGATAGAAGGTGTAGCTCCGTATACCAGTGTTGGCGCGGCCACGCTGGGGCTATCAGGATCATGGTACAACTCTCTGCTTTCAGTTTCCGCAGAACCCTGGGGATCAGGGGAAACGGTGGAAAAGCGTAAGCAAAGACGTTGCACCATGTCATCGAAAAGGCATTCCCTAGGGACCTTTTCTGGGGAAGCCAGCTTGCGTAATGTTGGCATTTCGCGTTCACTTTCGTCGCAAAGAGATCCAGGTGAGGTTTGCCCCAACGGGAGAACACCGAGTCGAGCGTCTGCTGGTCGAGCTCCCACTCGTGGCAAAGTGAACGCTGTCTGCTTAGCGAGTCTGCCAGGGTGTTGTCTACTCCTGGGACATACTCTGCCCGCAGAGAAATGTCGTGTTGTACCAGCCAGATCCAGATTTGCTGAGATTCTCGAGACAACGTCCTGGATCGAGTACCCCCCTGCTTGTTCAGGTAGTGCATTGTGGTGGTGTTGTCCGTCCTCACAAGCACTGGGGAGTTCCTGATACGGGGCAGAAATGCTCGAAGTGCCAGGCGCACTGCTCTCAATTCCAGCAGATTGATGTGGAGTTGTTTTTCTGCCACTGACCATTGACCGTGTACTTGCAGTTCCTGTAGGAACGCCCCCCATCCTTCCAGTGAAGCGTCTGTGGTTATCACATGAGGAGAGACTGGGAGAAGAAAAGGGAGACCCTTGTTTAAGTTGTCGCCCAGAAGCCACCATCTCAGAGCTTTCTTCATGACCTGAGTGATCCTGATCCAGTCGTCGAAAGACCCTGTAGATTGGATCCACTGATTTGTTAAGGCTTCCTGTAGAGGCCGCATGTGTAGGCGACAGTGAGGAATGAGAAAAATGTTGGAAGACATCATTCCTAGCAATGATTTGAATAGTCGAACTTTGACTCTCTGCTTGGCCTGAATGTGGACAGCCAGAGTCTTCAGCTTGACCTGACGTTCTCTGGAAGGAAAGGCTTTCTCTTGTTGTGTATCCAACGTTGCTCCCAGGAAATTGAGACGTTGTGACGGTTGGAGAGTTGACTTTTCCTGGTTGAGTGTTAAGCCCAGATTTTTGAATAGATGAAGGCAGGCCGAAGAGGACTTGGCTGCGCCTATCCGAGTCGGAGCTTTGATGAGCCAGTCGTCTAGGTAGGGAAAGACTTGGTGATGATGCTGGCGAAGGTATGCCGCTACTGGTGACAGACACTTAGTGAAGATGCGTGGAGCTGACTTCAGGCCGAATGGTAAAACCCTGAACTGGTAGTGCCTGCCTGCCACTGCAAACCTCAGAAATTGTCGATGACTCTTGTGAATGAGGACATGAAAATAGGCATCCTGGAGGTCTAAGGATACCATATAGTCTTTTGGATTGAGTAGGTGTAATACCTCCTGGAGGGTAACCATACGGAAGGACTGCTTCTTGAGGTATATATTTAGGTTTCTCAGATCCAGTATTGGTCTCCATTGCTTCTTCTCCTTTTTTCTGACCAGGAAGAATCGGGAATAGAATCCTCTCCCCTTCTGACCTCGAGGAACTCTCTCCACTGCTCTTTTCTGGAGCATTAGAGAGAGCTCCTGTTGAAGTAGGCGTAGATTCTTGTGCTGCATAGGACATGGTGGGTTCGGAGGAGGATGTTCCACAAACTCCAAAGTGTGTCCGAAGCGAACTAACTGCAGCACCCAACGATCTGTTGTAATTTGTTTCCAATTGTGAAGGAAGTTGGTAATTTTTCCTCCAACTGCGAATTGTGGAGAAGAGGTGGAGGTATGCTGGAGAAAGCAGTCATTGGCGTCTGTAATTATCCTTCTTTCCTCCTTTCCCTCGAAAGGACGACTTGTTGTAGGAAGCTCGTCCTTGTTGCTGTCTCTGCTGATATTGAGGCTTGTACTGCTGAGAAGAGTTATAAGCGGACTTGTAACCTTGATAGCTGCCCCTATTCTGCTGCCCTCTACCTCTGGATCCTCGAAAGGAATTAGTTTTGTATTGTAGGGTGCCTAAGGCTTTCGCCGTGTCGGTATCCTTCTTAATACCTTGCAGCATATCATCGATATGTTCACCGAAGAGCAGTTCGCCATCAAATGGCATGTCTAGAACTTTGGCTTGCACATCAGGCCGGAATGCTGTGGCTTTTAGCCAGCCCTGGCGTCTCAAAACCGCTGCTCCTGCCAGTTGACGAAATCCTGTGGACGCGATATCTAAGGCCACATCGATCATCTCTGAGGCAGAGCGTTCGCCCTCCAGCAAAATTTTCTTAACCTCTTCTTTCTGGTCTTCTGGGATTGCCTCTAGATATGGAGCTATATCTGCCCATATCTGTCGATTGTAGCGACCTAGTAATGCTAGAGAATTTGCAGCCCTGACTGATAGGGCGGACATAGAAGAAAATCTTTTGCCGATGGCATCAAGTTTTCTCCCCTCTTTATCAGGAGGCGCTGTTATTGCCGCTGACGGGTTGCTAGACTTCTGCTGAGCGGCCTGTGATATAACTGAGTCCGGTTTAGTCTGGCCAGTTAAGCATGCGGGAGCAGTGTCTGGGGCTTTGTACTTCCTTTCAAGTCTAGCCGGCACTGGAATGAGTGAGGAAGGATTTTTCATAATTTTAAGTCCTTGCTCCCATATATAATCGATTACTGGGATGGATCGAACAGATCTTTTGAAGGATTCCTTAAAGTCATGGAGGAAACAGTCCTGCGTTTCCGAAGCTATTTGGATGTTGAATCTCGCAGCCGCTCTCCCTACTATATTATGGAATCCCCCTAAATCTTCAGGGGGAGAATCATCCTGTACTTGCTCTGGGGATGCCGGATCCTGGTTGTTGTTATCATCAGAATCCTCATCATGTATTTCACCTTCCTCATCTTGGACTTCATCATGTCTCACTTCTTCCTCATATTCATCCTCATCAGAAGAAATTTGAGGAGGCAATTTCTCATGCTCAGGATGCACAACCAGCGGAGGTGGTCGCTGGCGACGTTGAGGTGTTGGAGCTTCCTGCTGTGCTGGCACTCCTGAAGCAGGAGCAGAAGACGGAAATCTTTGTTTATAGTCTGAAATCAGAAACTGTAGGTCAGAGACAATTGAAGCCGGGAGGCATACCATAGGCTGAACAGTGGTATGCTGCCGAACTTCTTCTTGAATTGTCACCTCTTCGAGATCTTCACAGTCTGAACTCTCATGAACCTTAATGTTAAGATGAGAGGGACTGGATGCTATGGGAAACATGTTCTCCACGTCAGGGTCTTCTGCCTCCAGAAATTGCGTTGGCAGCAGTTGCTGGACTTTGCTAGGTGAAGTCATCTCTGGTGTCACCATGCATGATGACATCTTAAAATGGGTATAGGAATACTTCAGTGACGGAGAGCCCTTTGATTGTAGATTCATTGTAGCGTCTGATGGAGCGTCTACAATAGTTGACATGTTATCATACATTCTCATCGTCGACTGCATCGACGTCGATGATGTTCTCGTCGACGACAATGCCCTCGTCGACGGCGGCGTCGACACTGCAGAAATCAACGACGACGACGGCTTCGTCGACGGTGTCCTCGTCGACGGGCTCGACGACGATGGAGTCGTCGTCGACGGTGTCGTCGTCGACGGTGTTGTCGTCGACGGTGTCCTCGTCGACGGTGTGCTCGTCGACGGTGTCCTCGTCGACGGTGTCGTCGCCGACGGTGTCGTCGTCGACGGTGCTGTTGTCGTCGACGGTGCCCTCGTCGACGGAGTCCTCGTCGACGGTGTCGTCGTCGACGGTGTCCTCGTCGACGGAGCCGTCGTCGACGGTGTATTCGTCGTTGACGAGGAAGTCTTCGTCGACGGTCCCGATGTCGACGGTGTCTTCGTCGACGGTGGCTTCGACGACGACGAAGTCCTCGTCGACGATGAACTCGACGATGGTTTCTTCATAGACGCTGGAAGCCTTGTCTTCGTCGACGATGAAGCAGACGTCGACGGGAGCGTCCTCGGCGGTTTTGTGAGAGGAATAACAGAAGGTATTGACCTACCCATCGTCGACGACGTTGTGGCAGTGGAAGCCATGGAGAAAGTAGTCGCCGTGGATGTCGAAATGGAAACTGTTGACATCGTCACAGGCAGGCCAGAAGATACCACCGCAGGCTTTTTGAAGGCTGTCATCTGAAGAGAAGGCTTGACCTTAGGATGACCCTCCACAGATTTCGGCTTCTTGTGAGGAGGCACAGCAGACTGACCTGGAGATGTCTGTCGAGGCCTTTTAGGAGAGGAATGGAAACTTCTGAAGGAACACTCACTCTCACCTGAGGAGACTTGGTCCTTGTTCCTCAGTTTCTGGAGCCACAGAAGCAGTCGCCCTTCCCTGTCTTTCAATGTCTTGACCGGGAGAGTGCGACAAATCTTACATTCCTTGGCAGAATGCTGAGGATAGAGGCAATACAAACAGTCCTCATGCTTGTCCTCTATGTGTAACCTCATTTTACTACATGAGGCACATGGCCTAAAAAGACCTTTTTTAGGAGTAGTAGACATATTAAATACTAATACTCCTTTTCCAACTGAACTTGAAGAAAAAGTAGTCAAAAAACCAAAGATATAGAAAAAAACCTGAGCAGAGCTCAGTGGAGACTCCTCTGCACGACGTGCGGTAGAAAATCTGAGGGACTAGGGCTCCTTCCAGGAAGGTGAGAAGGGTGATGGTAGCTGATTGGCTCCTGGCCAAAGTTTGGTCCTTTTTACATAAGGACCTAGATAGGCTACTAATGTGAGGCCACTGGCCTAGTACTAAGTATATGTCTATGTGACATTACTATTGTTATTTACCGGGGACTCCTACCCCGACGACGGGGAATGATTCAGGCATGTGAATCTATGAAAGATACCCATAATACTGGATAACAGAACTTATCTGCAACTGTAAGTGTAAACAACTACTTTGCATTTTATTTTTATGGTTTTTTTTCTACATGAACAGTTGTAAGTTGCAATATCCATGACCTTACACAGGAACTCGGCCTTCAGCCTCGTTCCCTCAAATGGTCACAGAACTCCTCAAGGACTTCTTCATAATATATTTCGGGGAGCACGTTATCCCATATACTACTGAAAGCCTTGTGGCCTTTCTAGTCCTCTATAATAAAGCAATAGCGTAGCTGCTCAAATGTAATAAGTTGTTACTGCTGAGTTCTGACATCACAATTCCTGCTCCCACATCCAGCAGCCAGGGTGCAAGGCAAGTCATGGAACATAATGATAGTCGCAGTTTAAACTGGAAACATGAACTGGCTTTTTCTTCTTAATACCCATTTCTAAAAAGAACAAGTGATCAGATGATAGGAGATATTTATGGCAACATGTTTTTTTTTCCATCATTGCAGGAAAGATAGAATCTGTGCATGTTTCACCACAATCTGAACCACGGCATTTTTAGTCTGACTCGTGTTAAACTGATTTTAATATATATTTTTTTTTAAATTACTAAATTCATTTTGGTGCATTTATTTTCACAGTACATGTTCTACTTTTATTCTTCTTGACTACAATTAACATGAATTATCAAGGATTTAAGTGGTATGTGGGAAGGCTGATATGACCTGGTATTAGAAGGAATAAAGTACCCCACTTGGCCTTGTTCTCCTATATGGCCACTAAACTCCGTAGTGACTTGCAATATATTTATAATGTACAGCAGGGGGTACTTTATCCGATATGTATTCTCAATTCAGAGGTTAGTATCTTTATATGAACTATGGCTCCACAGAAATAATACAATGGAATGTACGGTTTACAAAAACATGCCACCTCTTTGAAGAGAAAACTATGTTTAAAACATTTTTTTCTGTTTTATACTGTTAACTGTATTACCTCGTCAACCCTTCCTTATCCCAGTCCTTAAGCAGTGAGGCACGCCCACCTCCTTCAAGGAACCACCTGACCCAGCTAAACCCAAAAAATACCTCTCTACCCTCCTCCTCTTTGATCTGCCAATGAGGCATAACCACAGAACTTCATGTCTCTTTTGTCTGCTCTTGTAGACACATCTTTTCGGTCCCGGCAGGCCGAAGCGGACTACCAGTCTTCACTGGTCCACTCTTTGGAGTGTTTTTTTCTTATAGAAGGGATGCTTTGCCTGGGTTGGTGTTGATGGATTCTTCCTGGTTGTTCACATGGAATACTGTATGGGTGCTGGCCAGGCTGAGCTGTGGTATTCACTGGTTAGCACACACTAGCTTCTGCCTCTCTGCCTGGAAGTGGGAAGGGAACGTCTGTGTTGCTATGTTGGTGGCAGGCGTCCCTTCTTGTCTGCTTGCTCCTGCTATTTGTCTCAGGAAGAGGTAAGTGGTAAGTGCAGATGGGGCACAAGGTGTGTGGGCTTCCCATAGTACTCCTCTACCCCCCCCACCCATCCTGGTGGTGAGTTTGGATTCTAAGTTGGCGGTGGTGTTTGTTTTCTCTCTGGGACAGCCTAGAGTTTGGGCCTATATGTGGGCATCTTTCTCATCCCTGATGTTGGGATGAGTGTGTGAGAAACTTTCTTGGAGCTTTTTCAGGATGCATAGCTCACTCTGCTGCTTTCATCCTGTTCCTGCCTGAGGACCCCCTGTAGGTTTTCAGCCTTGAAAATCCTCTTTGAAGGTAGGGGTGCAGTAGGTCAGCAGGTTCTATAAATCTACTATAGACAAGCTGTGTCACTCCAAAGTTAATTCTAAAGCATGGAGCTTGTTGTTTTCTCCAAGATTACATAGTTGTGCTCTTTCTTTAGAGCATGTTCTTTTTTGGAGTGTTGCCCCTTTCTAAATTCGGATATCAGGGGTCTCGTGGGTATGTTGCGTGTGAGCTCTTTGTGGCACCCATTTAATTTTAGCAGAGGTAAGGGTGATCTATCGGGTCCCGCATTCTTCTGGTTGATGGGACTCTTTTTCATGGGTAGAACTTTGTTCCATGCTCATATTGGGAGCTTTTGATCTGTTAACACTATGTCTGACTGTTTGCAGGCTCTGGCTCTAGGATGAAAGACTGCTTCATAGATTTGGCCTGTCCTAGCTGTACGTTTAAGTTCAGTTCTGGGCTTGGACTAAATCATGTTGGGCTAAGGGGCTGAGTGTTTCCAGTACACTTTGGAGGTTCCCCTGCAGTCTCCCAAGCCCATTTTTACCATGGGGTGGCCTGTGGAATGGAGAGTACTAGCTGTGAGTGTACTGCTCCTTTATGTGCCTACACTTTCTGTATCTTAGCCTGGTTCCTGATGTGAACCGTGATAGGCCTAAGGCATTGTTATAGTACTGCCTCTTTGATTGATTCTCAGCTCTCCTTTTATTTGGGTTCAGATCAAATAGACGGTCTCGATGACCTACCATCCTCTCAGGATTGTCCTTTGTCACCTCTTCCTTAGCTGAGGGAGTTGAAGTAGGCTATCCACTGTCGTCCTTGAGTTCCTTGGAAACATTGGGATCTGCTCTCTTTAAGCATTTCTCCTAAGTGCCTGAGTATCTGGTACATATGTTATGCCTGTTGACTTTATATGGTCCTGAACTACTCTTGGGGTGTGTGACTCTAGCTGGATTTCTGTTACTATTCATGGTTTTCATGGAAGCCTTTACATCTGTTTTCCTTTTCCCTTTTTCAGGAGTATTAAGTATTTTGACATGTTGGCCATAGTTTTCTACTGGGTAATGTTTCTCCTTGATATGATCTGAATTTGACATTCCTAGAGGTTCCTTGCCTCGATTCTTTCCTCCAGTCGTGACTGTAAGTTGGCCCTTGAATAGCCACCCCTACTCTCCATTTATTCTCCCTGCTGGTCTTTGAGGATTTAGGTGTGGCGACAGGGCCTTAACTCTTTTTGGTTATGCTTCACCCTTGAATGGTAGAATTCAGAGTAGCTTTTAGGCCTCTGTTCCTAGCTGGGCTTGATGAGCTCTGCTTTATCTTACAGTTGTTGATGTTGCTTCTTGTTGATGATGCTGGCTCATCAGTATGTTACCATTGTCGTCTGTTGTCCTGCTGTCCCCTACCTTTGTTTAGAATGGGTGGAGGAGTCTAGTTCCCTTTTATGACTTTCTTTGCTTGCTAATGAAGTGCCATCTCTTGTTTCCTCTCCTTGTTCAAATGGATTTATGGTGGGCAATAGCTTTATTTCTCTTGGTCTCTTGATCTTGCTTTCTGGCGTTCCTTGTCTGCAGTGCTATCTTATGGCTTGGTTTGGTAGGCACCTTCTGTGTCTATTTCCTTTGTTACTTTCGGGATGGTGCCCCGGTGCTTTGTCGGGTGGGCTTTTAGTTTTGCTTCTAGCTCCGCTTATATGCACTCTTAGGGATGAGTTTCCTCCCTGCAGAAGGGGTCTCAATTTGGGCATGTAGGCTTCTGCATGTTTTGTAACTTCTGAATTGATTACCGCAGTGGCTTAGTAGCGTAGTATATTGGTGTGTTCCTCTTTATAGTCTCTGGTGGTATTGTAACACACCCTGCACCTTGTTTTAGGACTCTGTATACTGAGAGTGCCTCCTTTGTTTCTCTGCCCAATAGCTTTGGGTAACACTTTTGGTGCTGCTGTTCTCTCGGATGCCTTCTTTCATCTCATCTGGGTCCTGTTGTGAATCTTTCAGTCTTGATTTCTTTTTATGTCCGTGGTGTGGGAGAGCATGGTTTGCTCCTGGTCTCATTTGTTTGGAGGCGAATCAATCTGGTTGGCTATGGCTCCTGTTCAACTCTCGCTTTTGTGGGATGGGCGTGTTGGTTGATCTGTGGTAGGCTACTTGCTGTGCATGCAGTCTTTTCTTCCTGCTACATTTCCTCAGTTGCTGCAGTGTTACTTCTGGGTGCATCCTGAGTTGCCTGTGTTTCCATTGTGGATCGGGGAAGGAGTTTACTATCTGGTATACCATCCCTCCGAAAAGACCAAATTACTTACCAGGAGTCTGCATTACTCCAATTACACTTCCTCGCCCCACTACTTACTTCCCTCCCTCCCTGCAACTTGTCATAACCTCGATCCTGAGTTTTCAGGGAAGACAAGGTTCTGTGGCCAATTCTTTTATGGTCCTCTTTTGAGTGTAGAAGCTGAAGGGGACTATGGAGAAGGACACATAGACTTTTCTTTGCTTTAGCTTTGTCAAGTGGTGACAGAGGGTAGGGGACTCGTTTTGGTGGGTAAGTGTTAGTACAAGGAAGGGTAATCAGAGTGATGAAGATTGAATCCAATACCAGAGGCGCTGTGTGGGTGGGTGAGTCTATGATTGTAAACATCTTTAAGAGATGTATATCCTTGGTTGAAAAGGTCCATGGAAGTGACGCTATATTATGCTGCTGGCATTATCATAACCTTTTCTTCGGTCAGATGAACCTAATAAGTGAGCATGCTTCACTGAGAATGTTCATGCATACAGACTACTTTGTTTTCTGCCACTAAAGTTTCAATTGTCTGCAAATATAGTGGTAAGATTCTATTAAACAGGACTGTCCCTTTCCCCCTCGCTTCAAAAATACAGCATAAATTGGTTATCTATTCTAGAAGTCCATTAAAACTATGCAAATTCTTACTGAATCGCCAACTTCCTACCAGTAATCTTTCTTCCCTGATTACCAGTAGGACAATGGTACATTCATTGTATTTACTTAGCAAATCACTTTTCTGCATTTAAAAGAGTTGGGTATTCAAAGATGTTGTGCTAAGTCAGCAATTGTTCTTTGAGTAATGATTAAAGTATATCGTATTTCCGAAGGCACGAAAGAGAACCTGTGATTTTCCATTGTGGACATATTAGCTCGTGAGTCAAAATCAAGACGGTCCGTCGTAGAACTGAGCTGACTGGCAGAAGTCATCAACATATCCAAAACTGTGGCCTGCACAGAGTAAGCTGATAGCGCCATTACTAATGCTTTTCTTCAGAAGGTCTTCAGGGAGCCTTTATTAGGTGGAAACCATTCCCTGCCATGTTCTACCTCACTGTTTCGCATGCACTCTCCTCGAGCTTTATGGCCAGCCCACTGAATTGCAGGGGATATGGTCTGCTCCGCTGGATTGATACACAACTACAAAACTGCACTCTGCACAACCACTTAACCCTGAATGATAGGTAAAAACAGTCGTCAAGAAACCAATGCAAAGACCAAGGGAGACAATAAGGAACATAAAGCAGCATTTTCCACGAGTTTTACTTATATCTATCCGAAAAGGGTTTAAAAAGCAAGCATTTACAATGCAATGGTCTCGGCATTTTTAAAGTTAGAGCTATTGGCATTGCTCATGACATTATTTTTATTTATGTTTTTGTTTTTAAAACATATAAATAAATGGCATTGTCATTTACAATGCCAAAAGCTTAATCGCTCGCAAATGCGAGACCTATTGCATTTGCACCCATACACAGAGCCACAAACACAAAGACACGCACACACACAGACAGTCACGCACACACACAGAGACAGAGCCGCGCACACACACAGAGACAGAGCCGCACGCGCACACACAGACAGAGCCGCGCACACACACATAGAGCCGCGCCCACACACATAGAGCCATGCACACACACATAGAGCCATGCACACACACATAGAGCCATGCACACACACAGAGCCACGTACACACTCACAGACAGAGCCGCGCACACACACAGAGACAGAGCCGCGCACACACACACAGAATTGCACACACACACACACAGAGCCGCGCACACACACACACAGAGCCGCACACACACAGAGCCGCGCACACACACACAGAGCCGCGCACACACACACAGAGCCGCGCACACACACAGACAGAGCCGCGCGCAAACACACACACAGACAGAGCCGTGCGCGAACACACACAGACAGAGCCACGCACACACCAGCATCACCACTGCAGAGTTCTCCTACGTTTTCTTCTCCCATTTCATCATCACAACATCTTCTTCCAAAACCTCCTCCATTCATTACCATTGCCGCTGCCCCCACCCCTCCCCCACGTAACACCACTGCATGGGTCCCCTACTACAACGGCGAACACTGCTCCTGCCATCAGCACACTTCCACAGTAGCAGTACAGAAATATCCACCTGCATATATATTGACTCCGAATAATAGCTACAGAGGTAGCCATCCACACGGCAGTGCAGATTTACTATTTTAAATCCACATCTATATACCTTTCTAATAAAGTGCCAGTCGATATTGAGGAGTCAATCAATATATGTGCAGGTCAATAGTTGATACTCAATATTTTTGTACCACACCCACCACTTCAATTAATGGACCACCCTGATCACCAATATGCTACGTATGGCCTTCCCTTCTCAATTAGCAAACATGACCCACCATGGCAAGCCCATAATAGTGATCCCCCTCTATAAGTGGTGCCCACAACCAGTACTGCTGCCACTATATCAGCACCTCCCTTCGTTGCCACCAAAACTAACAACAGTCTTCCTGTCATCGGGGGTGTGACCAACAGTCAACCGAGATGACCACAGCTCAATAAAGCTCCGACCGTCCACAGCATTAAACCTTACAAATCAGCACATTATCCTGATCAAAGTCGATGATCTGAGCTGGAAAAACGTGTCTGAGACCCCCGTGGTGGTCCCCGGACGAGACGGAACACAAGGCAGCTGCAGACGCAGTTGAGCATGGCCTACAGCAGCTGTTGAGACCCCAGCACCCGCTTCGCCGATGAATGATGGAGCTTCGGTGTGATGGCCGGAGCTCCGGTGAGGAGTGGTGCAGGCTCGGAGAGCGCCTGGAGAGGTGAGGCGGCCCTCCGACACAAAATGCAGTAATCACTGACGCGGAGAAGAGTAAACAGAAGCTTCGGTGGGTGATGCAACTCTGCCCCGAGGCATGAGCACCTTTGCTGGGCCTGGAGCTGGGAAAGAAATTGAAGGCGGAAAAGGATCCGCAACAGTGACGAGACATCCATCGAGATTGGAGCCCGGAAGAGAGATCGAGTCCTGCCTCTGCCAGTCGATGCTGCCTGGAGCCGAGGGGCAGTGACTACACGCTGGGGCCGAAAGCTGAGCATTGCAAGGCCTGAGTTCTGAAGACTAGTAAGTGTGCAGCTCGGCGGCAGGTTTGGGTAGAGGGGGTGAAAGTGAAGGGATTTAGCCACCCCTTCCCTTTATTACTGCTCCACCGAGCTGTAAAGCTACCCCAGCGAGGGATCGATCTAGTGGGCCGCAAACTACCAGCTAACAGACGGGCCGACAGTGCGAACAGCACAGAGGCTTACTGTATACGCTTGCGGGTGGGGGTGTAATTAAGACCGTTGGGAGAGGGCTGTACAGGGTTGGCTGTCTCCCCCTCCAACTCAAAGCCCTCAAGGCCCAATGCTGCAGCGTCTTTGTGCAAGCTTGTCTCCAGCAGGGTGATCAGAGACACGACCATGTTTCTCCGAGGCGAGGCAGGATTGCCTCTGAGAAACCAGCGTCATTTTCAGATTTGGGGGCGTGGTTTTCGTTCTCTCCTCTTCCCATTGGCTGGAAGGTAAAATTCCAGCCAATGGGAAGAGAGAACGAAGAGAAAAAACACGCCCCCGAATCTGGAAAAGACGGGGATTGAACCAAGTGACGCCCCTCTCCTCCAATGGCTGGCCTCCGTTTAGGAAGCCAGCCAATGGAGAAGAGGGGCGGGCTCAAGCCCCCTACTAAGAGACATTAATTCTCGGCTGCGCGGGCACTGCTGCGCAGTGCAACGCTAGTCCGAGACCTAAAAAATGTTTTACACAATTGGTCTGACAGGCCTTCTTAATCCTGATCAGATTATACCTGTCAATGAAATGCTAAAGTGCATATTTTAACTTCAAAATAAGTGCTTCACATGCTAGTGAGCTCCTTATAGAGTCAGGGTTTGGCAGGATTCCAGAGTACTGTACCCTTGTCTTCACATTTCTGACAGATTTAATTACAGGCTGTTAAATCAGATGGCTGGTGAGCATACTATTCTCTGAAAGAAAATGCTGTTGATTTCCGTGGCATAAAAACATTTTTCAGCTTTGAAATTCCGCAGCTGAAACTGGTGTTCCAATGCCAGGTATTTTTACTACCAATTGCAATGTTATGGTATGCTAGAAAGCAAACAAAATCAACACACAACAAGCTTCGGTTTCGAATGGCAGTGGTTTCCCACGCATCATTGCATGTCACCTTAAGTACAGCCTAGAAGCGATCCAGTTAAAACCTGCATCGGCTTAGTATAGCATTGATAAGCAGTTTATGCTGGTCTATCCTGTACCTTTAAAGGGAAGAGCAAGACCGCATAATACACCCTTCCCGCTACCAGGGCATATCATTTGCACCTTAGCCGCCTTCCAGGTCTCACGTAGCCATGCTCACTTCTACCAGTCCAAGAAAAAGGTCAGAATAATTCCGGAATTATCTGTGGTTTCACTTCAATGGACAATTTCAACCGAAGCTATAAATCTCTTAAAAAGGAGTCCCAACCTTGAAAATCCACAGAACGCCCCCGGGTTTGGATTCAGTGCATATTTCTCACAGTCAGAAAAAACAAATTTACAACAAACATCTTTGTACTTGCCATGTACTTAAAAACGGTCATGTCTGCCACTCAACCTACTTCCCTGTTAAGAACATGCTAATCTTGACCAAGTTAACCTAGCGCAACAGACTCCTTCAAGCTCTTCCCACTAGTCTTTATAATTAGGTAGACATAGCATTCGAAGTTACCACCAAACTGTGTTCATCCTTTGCAGATTCACATCCACCTGCTTTTAAATACATAAGGGAAGCTGGCTCTCAGTGTACCCGGGTGATTATTCATGATCATTATTGAAGGATTAACATGTGCCCATGGCCTAACCCACCCATTTTCTTACAAAGAAGCCAGCCACCCTGGGCAGGACTGATGAATTTTGCCTGACTGGCACTTCCAACACGCAATCACTCACCCCTTCATCTAAATTATCTTACCTTCCTGAGCACTTTTAAAATATCCCATGAAAGCAACTTCCTTCAACTACGAGTGTTGCCATCCCCACAATCCTCATGTGAATGTCACATAAGCACACAGCATGATAATCACTATTTTTACTCAAATGAGACCATCTTGCTCCGTGATCTCAAAGAGGATATTTTTGTGGAGTTGGTTTTCCCAAGAGACATTTCATTTAAAGCTTTATAAGAACTTGTTTCATGTGCGAGTGTGGTCTATTGCTTTTACTGGGTGTTTTGGAGGATTTGTATTCAAATTCAACAAAAGTGCCTGGGGTGGTCTGTATAATGCTCCTTAAGATTGCTACAATGCTATTCTTTGACATGTTACCATGGATACCAACTTAATGAGGATTGAACCTTTTCGTAAGTGAATAATAAATCATGGTAATCAGTGCTTTACATGGAAATATAGAAGTGCAAGTACTCACTATTTAGAGTACCTGTTTGCTCACAAGAAGTGCTGGTGCTCGCCCGTTAAATGTATTGTAGGAGTGCTAAGAAGTGCAGGTACTCTCCCTCTCAAATTAAAGAAGTGCATGTACTCGGTACTGGACCGTAGCTGTCCGTTTAAAACACTGCCAGTAATAACCACCCAAGTCAGGTCTTTAGGACTTCTCTCGGACTCCAAAATTAGCTTAACGGTTGCACAGTAAGCAGACTTACTAACAAGCTAGAAAACATCAGGGTTGGCTCTCTTTAAGCATCATGTGATGGCAGTGGAAGCCCCCTTCAATCTGAAAACTACTTTTTTCAAGTCAATCAACATGAGTGTCAGTAGCAGTACGTCCACAGGTTTAGGCTGGACAAAACTCAGAGGCAAGACACAGGGACACTATCAGACAGTGGGAAAAGATCTCCCCGACACAGCAACAACAACCCTTCTTCCCAGTTAAATGTATTCAATTTAAATGCATGTATATTGTCCACATACAACTATGTACTACAAACATGCTGCTTTTTTTTGTTGTAAGAGCCATATGTCTCCCGGCTTTGACTGAAAAACAAAGTCAACCAACGCCATGCTACTAATGAAATTGAGAAACAAGGAAACCCACTCTGAAAACAGATTTTTTGAATGCACCATCCCTAGTCAGGAGAACATACTTTCGCTGAGCTAATGAACACCAAGCCTAAAAACATACATGTGTCAACACAATTGAAATGTACAGATTTCTAGACTGCTGAATTAAACAAGACTGGAGGCAAAAACACAATATATTGGGTACTGTAAGAACAAAAAATTGCATGCGTAAAGATACTAAACTTTGAAGCTATATCCCTTATAAAAATACTATGTTATTTGGTGTATTTATATCTTGCATACAGTACAATGTGATGACACTCACCACTAGTTGGCAACAGTGTATAGCATACATACATAAAATATTGATTAACCCATGCAGTCATGCTCAAGATGGAGTACCCTAAAGGTGATACAATTTTCAATATGGGTCCTAAGAGCGATCCTGTTCCACCTGTTGCCCATTTTCGGAAAATGTGTGTGTTTGTTATTTTTTAGAACATTTCCTACACCCTAAATTTGTGTTAAAATGACGAGGGGTTTCAGGAGTGGGTGCGAGGAGAGCAAAGGATTAGACAGGGAAATACAACAGCTCACCAAATAGAATGACAGATTAGTTGTGGTGGTAGGTGTTAGAAGCTTTTGTTGTGGTTCAGCAGTGGGGAGAGCAAGAGATTGTAGAATGGAGCAAGAGAGGGAGAAGGGTCATTAATATCTATTTTTGTTTTCACAAATGGCACAAAAACTGACAGCATCACAGACCACCATAAACCACAAGGCTTGCCTTGCATGGGCGAATAACTAACTATGGCTGTGAATAATGTGTTTATAGCGGAAATGAGAAGAACAGGACTTGAGCTGTACAAGCCTTTAGTCATTACTGAAAACTACACAATGTCAGTATGAATTTAAGCTAGCCTCATAAAAACATAAAATAACATATCCCAAACGTGTTCATATAGCGGCATGAGAACGAACCAAATGAGGTCCTAATTCGTTCACGTAAGTGCTTTGGAATGTGGAAAAGTCGCTTGCGACAGCCCCCCTCCCCCTCTCCTCCCACACACATTTCTGCTCCACACGGACGCCTCGCCGCGTAATCACCGGGAGACGGGCGATAAATATTTGCTCTTCGCGACTACCTTGACGTTGAACGTTATGTTCTCCATGACGTGGACCCGCTCCGGAAACGCCTTGGCCACTTCCTCCACGCTGTTGAAATACAGCACTGGCTCCTTAATGTCCCGGTCCTGCTCCAGCAGCTTGAACTGCCCTGAAAACAAGAAAAGGACAGTGAGAAGATGCAACGAGCAGGGCAGCGCGCGCGCCCCAGGGTCTCTGCCACGGACCTGCCGCGTTTATGAACTGTTCACGCGACCCTCAAAAGGCATGCTGATGCTTCTGTCACACGTGTAGGGTCAACAGGGCCACCAAAAAGAGTTACATTTGTTAATTATTTATTTCACCTTCTAGATACACTACTCGGTTAATTCGTTCCACGCTTCGTTTCTAGTTATACAATAAAATGATTCCCCAAACAACGGGCTGGTCTATTCTTGAATTAATCCAAGATGATATTCACCAGTTAGACATTTAAAAAAAAACTATCATATTAATTTCGGCTATGGTGCATTCTAAATAGAAACCAGACCATTTCTAGCATCTCAGATCTGCGCACCAGCGAAGTGTCGAATAGTTCATGTAGGATGCTGAGACATGCAAATACAATATTCATTAATGAAAAGTGAGCACCATTAAAGAGTGTTATATAGCAGGTGTGCAATGCGCAACTGCCACTGGTGCATACATGACAACATTTGGGAACAGAAGGAGGTTACAAAATATATCGTAGCGAATTAATTTTCACAGTGACTTGCATTGAAGTGGAGGATTTTCCAAGAGGCAGAAAGCTGAAAATACCCTTTTTTTTAGTTTTATTTATTTCAAGAGTCTTCTGCCTAAATGTTTAGTGCTGGCATGTATGGTATGCAGGTGCGGCACAGAAGAACTCTAACTAACTGTAATGGCTGTAGGTGGACCAGTCTGTGTGGTTGGAAAGGTGTGCGCTAAGGCCTATGTAGAAGAGTTGAGCGAAGTGATGAGGTCCGTATAGGGTCTGGTCAGTGAAGCTCACAACAAGCTGGTATGTAGCACATTTTAATTATGGTATGTAAGTGAAAGGGTGAGTTTCATGCAATATCTGTCTTTCGTATTAGATTGAAGCTCAAGCGCCTGAGAGTGCATTATTTTCTACTTCTTAGGGTGCTGTGAGGTTCAGAGGGGCAGACTAATGCCACAATACATGGGTTTATGCCATCCACCCCGAAGCAGTGAACCCATTGTAATACACAGACCCCAAAGTAAAGGGTTTATCATGACCCAGAGAAATGAGGAAATTGGAGCCCCCTCAGTTGGTATGGCCGTTCAGTAGCCAAAGTTAGTCAACTGCTGGAGGCTCATGGAATGATTACGTTAGGTGAATGACGGGGTTCTGGATTGGGCCCTCCCAGACTATTCCCTGGAACCTGTGTTTCATGACCTAGAAGGAAGGATTATGTATGGGTGGTGAATGGAAACAAGTACAACATATAATACACCTAACAGAATCGTGGGTCGGAATCAAAATTCACTATTGCAATCGGCCAACTTCATGGCACAACTAAAATGTTCTAAGGTGCTAACTAAGACATTTTAACCTTCACATGGTTATTGCGGTCTCACTTAATTATGGAGTCGACACAAGGAGAATTTGGCAACAAGCCTTTAACTATACACAATAAGAACACTACAGCACACAAGAGTGTAACATAACATTAGGATATAAGTCACATATAAACTTAACTATTCGACTTGGTGAGCATGAGAGTAAATATTAAGTCGATCAAGAACACTTACAACCTCGAGGAAGAATTTGTCATCCATAAGGAAAATATAAGTGGCACAATTCCCACTAGGAATTAAACATTACTGAACAAACCCAGTGCCCACGACACAACCATACATACTGTGCTGTGATATGAATAATAAAGGTATGCTTCATAAGGAATTAATTGCATTACTGACAGATTCAGTGAAGAAAAAGTTTCAGACTGAATCAATTTGTTAATTTTTAACGTTTTTATTATATAATATAATGTTGATATAATGTGAAAACTGAACATCATGCCTGTGGAATTGTATCTAAGCAACTTGGTAACCACATTACTATATGTAATGAATTGTAATGTATGCTGGAAAAGGAAAAAAATAAAAAGATGTATTGTGTGATATGTCTGGATGTGTGATATGTTTGGATTCAATAGCAGAAAGAGACATGTAAAAGCTGGTCAGGCAGCGTGCTGTGCAAAGTACAGGATTTAGTTAGCGTTCAAGCCATGCATCTAACTACCTAGTCCTTTAAGTGGAATAAAAAAATGACCTGTGGTCCACAACAGGAGTTTGCCTACAAACAGCTAAAAGTTGCCTCTGGGCAAGACATAAAAATTGTGATGTTGTAAAACCGTGGAGTCAAATCAAAAAAATGTGGAGCTGCCCGGGCCAAGGGCGGGCCCATCCGCACCCGTCAGAGCCCGGAGGAGACTGGACTGGGCCACCCCCCATTCTTTTGGCTATCGTTGACTTCAATCTTGCTTAGGTGAGCCAAGGTCATTTTCTTTTTACACTGAACAGACTAGTGTGTTAAAAGGGACTATGGGGAGGCGTGCGGGACACCCGTTATTTAGACCTGCCGCAACAAGCATTAATGCGGTACAAAAGGGGGTGGTGATGGACGGAGCATCTGAATCAATCAAACATTCACACCCAGTCAGTTGAGTTGAAGATTTTGAAAGATCATCCAGAGGACTGGTGCAGAGTTAGTAACTGGACGAATATCAGGATTTCCAGGAGGAGGAGGTGTATACTGTGAGAAGCACAAGCACCCTGAAATAGTGGTGCAGCTTGGAATATAATTGTGGGTAGCCTGGCAGGTCTGACAAGTTGTCCTGAGGACAAAATGGGTCTCAAAACGTCGATGGATGAAAATGGACCCAAGGTTCTGTGGCCGTGCCAGTCTGTAGCTGTATGAGGTGTGTGGCTGCATGTTTGCATGGCTTTAAGGGGTGCACGTTCTAAAAACGTGTTACTTCAGCCAAAAGTACATCCATCATATTAAGTTAATGTGTAACATTACAGCCTCAAGATTGATGGCTAAACTACTATAGGGACCTGTCCTGTTATTTACTGCAGGTCCATCAACAGCCAAGAAGCCTTCCCTTTGGAGCTGAACACCCTAACATATGGAGGAGCAGGCTTACTCTCCCCCCTTTAACGTAGCACCAGTACATCAGGCTACGTGTATTTGAGAATGAGGTTTGGCTTTTGTACACTCTAGGTTATTGTGGAAAATCATGCCAGGCTCAAATCCTTGTGCATCAAGTGTCCGCCTAGTCAGTCAGTGGGGGAATCAAACTGACTTTGTTGACACCCCAATGCAAAGTCTTGCATCAACATTTCCATCTACTTCAAACTTTAATTATGAGTAATGTCAACATACAAAATGCAGTGTGCTGTCTGGAACAGCCTCACATACATGCCCGGTTCTGCATTGCTTCCTTAATTCGGTCTTAACTAGACCGTACACACCACCAAACTACACTTACAGCCTCTTGTGTTAGAAGGTATTGCTTAGCCTTTGCTAAATCAAATTCTAAAAAAATATTTTACAAGAGCAGTGCATAACCTGCTGGAATTGAATCAAAGTTGCCAGTTAAAGACAGCGTTTGATGTGTGGGTGAATAGCAATGGAAGAATACCAGTTCACTCTCATAACCACCCGAAAATATTCCAATGTAATACAAACCATATCTGATATTGTATTGATGCTTTACAAAACTTTACAATAAGTGGCTTGCTTAACAAGAGGTCAGCTTTGAAGGTGGAAACACAGGTGCCCAAAACACTTTGTGACCCGGGCCATGGGAATATAAAGAAACGATGTTCTCCTCACATTCCCGTGGGACCATACCATCTGGAGAAGTACGGCAACAGCCTCACAGCACTGCCACTAATCTGCACCAAATAAAAAGAAAAAGCATGAAAACGGCCTTTTTGATGGGTCATAGGGAGCACACTACTTTTAAAATGCTCACTGGTGTCCCTAACACTCTGAAACCATTTTTGCAGGCAAGGTTTCCTATAAAACCAGACTCATTCTTTTGATCAGGTCTGTGCTTAGTGAAAATGTTTAATAATTAGGTCCATCAGTTAATGGGAAAACTTACAGATGGGAGCAAGAATGGGAAACAAAATATCTGACACCTTCCATTTTAACCCCCTACATCAAACAACGCATACTTCATTGGAGAAGAAATACTGCTGTTAATGCACCAAATCAATTAACATTAAGGAGGGTCAATTCGCAGTATATGGAGAATCTTGTGCTCAGATAATCAGCCAAGACCAGTAAGGGCAAATATACACAGTCTTCTTTCCAGTTTATAGATGTATTAAACTGTCACAACTAATCATTAGAAAAAGTAAAACATTAGTAAGACTCAAAAGCCAATTCATTATAAAGGCAATATTACAATATGCCTACTGCTTTGGGATAATTATGCCCAGATTACTTAAAGAGGGACAGGTATTCGCCACAAAATAGTGTAAAATGAGTTCATGGATGTTGTTACAATTTAAGTTTCAAGCAACATAATACAGATGCACTTGGTTGGTAGCAACCTGCGGTGGCCCATTCATACAACACGTAAAGTTACAGATGTTAAAAGAAAGCCTTAAGTGAGATAATGCCCAGTGCAGACATAGGGCTTGCTACATGATACAAGACCTGCAACATTAACAAGCACTAGTTAAGCCATTAGGTCTGAATTCAATGTGTTAATAAATGCAGCTTTGACGCATGGGAGCGAGACATATAGAAGGGAGTCATCAGGACAGACAGATGTAAAGCTGTAAAGTAGTGTCTCATTAAGTTTACAATAAGCAATCAAGTGCAGACAGAAGGAGACACCCAAAACAACCAACAGGATTAGGTGAGAGAAATGAATGCTCTACTCGGCTAAACTAAAACTTGATTGACAAAGAATCAAACCAGCGGCTGAAATACACTGATAGAAGAAAACATAAGAAGAGCAGAACCAGAGCCCACTTTATGTATGTAGTTAGCAACAGTGGCGTAGGAAGGGGGTGTGGTGGGTGTGGGCCGCCCTGGGTGTCATCACTGAGGTGGGTGACAAAATGGCAAAAATAAGTGTTTTAAATGTATTTTTGCCGTTTTGTCAAGCCGTGGGTGACCAGAAATTTTCCGCACTGGGTACCACCTGACCTTGCTACGCCACTGGTTAGCAAGAAGTCAGTTTGACAGTTATACTGACAGAAAAGCAAGACCTGCATGTACCTCGTATGTACCTTAAAAGAGGAAACACACCATGTAAAGTTAGAATGGAGATCCACACATTTGTTTAATACACTCATTCTTTTAAACTTTCTAAGTGTCAATGCTCATCAACGTTTGTTCCAGTTACACAATAAGCCATTGTGGTTGTGTTGTGGGGAGTCTGGATGGGCACTGTTACTTTTCAAAGTCTTGCTCTGAAATTGAGGTGCTCTGAGGTGGAGTCTTTCAGATTATAATCTTAATTAACATTGAGCTTTTTTTTCTGAAATAGACACTGTCCTAAAATAGAATTGGGAACTGGAACGCGATTTTAATGCCAAGGGACTAGGCATGCATGTAAGGGAAAGTTTTGTTTTATTTAAGTACATTGAAGGGAAGAGATAGTCCCCTTCCGCCTGCCGTCAACCTTCCTTTAATTTAGGACGTACACTTACAACAGACATGTGCACAAAGAGTGCCTAGATATTTCTCATACAGCGGTGCTTTAAGGGGTCCATGAACCCTAATGAAAGTCAAAAAAATTGCCCATTCCAGGTTCCCAGTTGGGGTGCAGTGTGCCTTTTGCATCTCTGAGGACCAGTAACACTACCCATGCAGACACTTTTCTCATAATAAGGTCTACAGCCAAGGACCATATCTGAAATTAATATCTGACAGTCACTCAAAACATTGTCACAAAATGTACAGTGTTTTTCGTTCTAGTGCTTGTTAGATTTCATCTTTTCCTGTGAAAAACAAATGCTCAGCAGTCCGTGAATGTCTAGTCCACCTGTTTTATTAAGATCTGCCTGGCACCACCCAAAATATAACATCTCTCTCACTGCAACAAACGCAAGTTACAGTAGCAACAGCTTTATTTAAGAGGACAAAACACAAAGCAATACAAAGTTTCACATACCGTAGACGATCATTCCACAACCAGCTGCCAGACGCGTGTATGTTACATGTTCTATGTTTTATGTTTTATGTTACAACTAGCCAAGAACCTAGGACAACAGGCCCTCCGCATTTCAACCACAAAGGCCGCCAGCCCATAAGGCAACCGAACAGCCATTCAAT
This sequence comes from Lissotriton vulgaris, assembly GCF_964263255.1. Classification (NCBI taxonomy): domain Eukaryota; kingdom Metazoa; phylum Chordata; class Amphibia; order Caudata; family Salamandridae; genus Lissotriton; species Lissotriton vulgaris. Next base: position 1,461,470,590 of record NC_141691.1, read on the forward strand.
AACAACCTACCTAATGCTGATAAAATGCTGAATGCTGAACGTTACACCGAAGTGTTATAAATATTATATGTGTATGTAACAATAAAAATATATTTTTAAAAAACAGTGTATCAGGGTTCGCAGTTTTCAAATCGATTAGGGGTTAAACAGGAGTCTCCCCCACCTTGTACCCCTGTGGCAAGCATGGGCCCCTAGAAGCATAGTGGGCTGAATAATGGGTAAAGGAAAAGAAAGATAAGTAGCTAAAATGAACCTTGTTAATGGTTCTACATCCTCGTGTCAAATGCGAGGAGATCAATCCACTACCAAAGATAATATCCCAGCAGAGATTGACTAGCTTGGGCTAAATGAATCAGCAAACATCTAAAAGGGAAGACAACTGCAAACTAGCACTGAACACTCGTGAAGCAAAGCAACAGAACACATCATGTAGTAAACACCAAACGGAGAATGGAAATATGGAACAAGCACACAGGGTTAGTTGTTTCCACCAGTGGAGAGGCAAATTTAAGGCAGTTGAGCTGAAAACTAAGAACAAGCTGATCATGGGCCCAAATAAGGATGTTCCTTCCGGAGTGCTGCCCTCCTTTTGCCAATATTCAGGAAAGTTGGTGCTTACACTAGGGATCTGTTAATAAAAGCAGAATATCTCAAACAGAAGAGATCTAAGTAGGTTGCAGCTGGGGCTCCCAGCAGTCACTACATCTTTAGAAGGGTGAAAGGGTCATCCTGGCCCCCAGCCCAGCAACCAGGGAGCAGCCAGCACGCACCAGTGGCCAGAGATGAAATGGCAGGCAAGGCAAGCCGCAATGAAGTAGTAGCAAATAATTCAAAGTGTGAGTCCATGGAGCTGACGAGAGTCCAGAGTGGCAGAAGATGCAAGGATGACAACCGGGGTATAAAAAAATGTATAGATTGTGCTATCACCGTGGCCCTCCACTCCGTCATTTGGAGCCACAGCGTGAAAGACTCAGGGCAAGGGGGACTTCTTGGAAAATCTCCACGCAAGAGTCTAAATGTCTCTGGGGAGACCTCACTCCTGTCACCACACGAGTTAAGCATTAATCACACAATGACACAGTTTTATCAAATGTGCGCACACTGCTGCCTGGCAGAATTGATGTGAATGCTATGGCCAAATATGCGTGGCAGGTAAACTTGCTCTTGTGGGTGTGACAGTAGTGCTGACAGGCAGGACAGGGATTGCCAATGGCATACAATGCTAGGAAGCAACCATCTCTTGAACAGTACAAGAATATTCCCGCAATCACCGAATGACGCGGTTAGGCAGCAGTATTCTTGGTTGGGTTTGGGACTCATTCCGCAGTTCATCAAATGTCAAGCACTTACCAGAAATGGAGGGACTCAACAATAGGCATGGATTTCTTCAGAATGCCCAGGCAGTTAACACATCCTCCCTGTCCTCAAAATCCACAACTTCCAAGCTAGGGGGCATTTTTACCACATAAAGGGGGGTTGATGTTACAGCTAATCGTAAATCAGTCATCCTACCAGGGTACAGATATTTAGAAAGAGGAGATTACCCATCTAGAGAAAGGATGCTACCAGGAAACGGGAGCACTCTGAAAATGCCCTTACGTGAGGAGCACCATCCTGTCATTCGAGGAGAAGATGATAGGATGCTGATTGCTGTTTCTGCATTTCAGGCAGGATAGAATCCCATTTTGAGACAATAAGGGAAGATACTACGTAAAGACTGATAATCTGAGAGATACTGGGACCAGACGGAGTGGACATGAAGTAAAGTTCATTGAGTATGACCAAGAGAATAAACTACTTTACTAAACATCAGCCTGCCTCCCTTCATGACGGTCTCAGAAAGCCTCACACTTAGCTAGGTGGCTTGGCAATCCTTTTAGACTGATGTGTAAACTGTATGTCCCCTGATGGGAACGCAGAGAAAACGTAGCTGTTCAGTGGGTCGCAGAGACAGACTTTTGCTGAGGTGTAGTTTGGTAGTGAGTGCTAATGGAACATAATGTAGTGGGGAATCTGTGGTCCCTGGGTTTCTGGTGCTGCAGGCCACGTGGGAAAGGGGATATGTGCATGGATTCCTACCCCAACAATGCACTCTGGACTGCTGTAGGCAGTTGGCCCTAGCCAGGTCCTGTAGAAATAACAGCAACAGCTCTAAAACGGTCTCCACTCCAGGTTCAGCAGCATAGAAAAAGAGAGATTTCTTAGTAAAAGGGTCTACACATACCATCCCCATCTCTAGAAATTACTCTAGTCCTAGAGAAGTACAAGCTTAACAATGTGATGCTAGCCTAAGCACAAGAGACAGTGCCTTTCTCCTTTCTAGAAGATGAGAGTGAGTTCATCAGATCCCCTGACTCGGGGCTTTGATGATCCCCATAAACGGGGTAAGTGAGGTCACCAGGTATTGAGTCTCCTAGTACTAGACCAGGGCAAGCGGCTGATGTTCCTTTGCTGTCCAGGCACAGTTACAGTACAATGTGCACAAGGCTAAGCCTCCCACCGCACACCCAGTAGGAAGAAATGATTGAAGAGTCCATGGTAGGGGAAACAATACCAGCCACGGAAGCCGTGTGAATCCAGGTCTATGCTGAGAGTCCGCTGCTCAGGCAGCGATGTAGACCACTGATGCCACAGGTAACACAGTACTAAGGTAAGGATCGACGAGTTTAAAAAGATCCATTTCACAAACATATTTTTAATAAAGAATTCAGTTTCACCAACACTACATGCAATATATGCCTAGATTCCTGTTTTTTTATTTCTTGTGAAGGTTTATACTTGGCAGATGCTAACGATACTGGCACATGAATGTCTTAGCTTTCAAGGCTGATATTAATAGATCTACATAAAGGATTTAAGCAATACTTATGAACAGCTACCACGTAGAAAAAAAACAAAATTGGTCAACAGCAAACAATCAACAAGCAGCAGGCAGAGATGAGTCAGGCTTCAAGCCACCGCAAATCCTAGGGGCATGATTTCATGCCGCTGCATGCCCTGCCGGTGCGTGCTGCAAATGTAATCTGCCAAGCTGTCATTACAAAGAAACAATGTATGTATTATTGCAGATGTCTGCAGGAAGAAAGGAGACGTGACATTGTGTGACAGTGATTTCACAACACTTTCACCACACACGAAAAGCATGAATGCTGCCATCTGACATTTTAGAAATAAGTTTCATGTAGTTCAGACTCTAGATCCGATTTAAGGATCAGTGCAATCGAAAGTCCTCAGATTTCTGGAGGATAATGCTAAATCTGGAAGAGAATCCACCAGCTGAAGGTCCTCAACCATACTATCCCGCAGGTAGCTTCCAATCTGGATATAGCTTTCCCCCCAGAAAGTTGGGCAATTGTCATTAACACTGAACTCAAAAAAAGAAAAGATAAAGGGCTTGCCCAGTTTTACTCCTATTGATTGAGGAATTTACAAGATGTATTGTGGTGCAGCGTGCAGAGGCACTAGCCATGAAGGTGACACTATCAGTGCAGACCCGGTGGCACATCTTAGCCAGTGATACGTGTGGAGTCTGAGGCCATGCCCTGCTTGCTACCAGCGCTGATACCAGCGATCAACTGATCCTGCGAGAGTTAAGAGGAATCCAAGTGCTCCGCCATGCTGTCTTTGTGGGCCTTGCGTATTCAATGCAGAACCACCAGCAGGATGTTGGGCATCAGCATTCTGTGTGAGAATGAGATGAGGTGGGAGAGAATTAGGTAATCCCTGGAGAATATGGGGAAGCCGCTGTGGGATTTTTGTTGGTTCCATCAAGCCTTCCCCTCTCGCTCAGCCTTGCAAGGGAAGCTCACTTGTTGGGATCTAACCGGTCACCTAATCCATTTCACTAGTATCTATCATCTTGAAAGCACCAGACAATCCTTAACCCAGTTATAAAGCCCCCGTGTAGAGGTCACCACAAAGCACAAGAACAGAGAGGTTTGTGACGATGGTGGTGAAAGTGTAGCAGCATGAAATTGGCTTTAAGTATGTTTGTTTTGGTGTAGACTACATGACTGGGCTTCCTCTGTTGTGTTCTTTCCTCTCTTTTGTGTCAGAGATGCACCTCCTCCACTTGGACCAGGTTTTCTACTCCTAATCCGTATATTCCCCTGAGGGAGGGGTTTGCAGTGACTGCATACAGTTTACATGCATGGCATGCCGCAATCTGTGAGCAAGCTTCAATAGGAGTCACCGAAAAGACAAAGAATTGCTAACGATGTAACCCCCTAGGAGTGCGTTTTTGTTACCAGAGGCGGTTTTGCAGTAATGAACCCACTGTACCAAAAGCTGCAGTGGTGAGACAGGAGTGGTGCTTCCAACTAACACCCTAACCACCCAACCCGGGCCGGAAAAGCTGTTTGCCAATGCCGGCTTCCGTTCCCAGTCCGGACGTGACATCCAGCCTAGAACAAGAGAGCCAAAAGTAATTCTCCTAACCTGAATCTGACAACACAATCCCAGATGCAAACTCTCACCTACAAAGGGTTTCTGCTCCGATGACTCATCTCAGATCAGCCTTATATCAGTGCTCAATAGTAACCCCAGACTCAATATATATATATATATATATATATATATATATATATATATATATATATATATATATATATATATATATATATATATATATATATATATACACACACACATCAACCAGAAAGCTTCTTAATTTTCTTGAAGCACGAGCCACGCCAATCCAGATATGTGATCAAGGGCACTGGATGCCCGAAACGAGTCATGGAATGAGGAGTGAAAAATAAAATTTGCCATTGGAATTGTCCTGGTGGTCCGTTTTTCTTCAGTTCGCCGAAAGGAGGTGCTGGAAGTTGTATCGCATGAAAAATATATATATATGCATATATATCGCCGTTCTCTTCTGTGAGCAGAAGATGCTTCCCCTCCGTTAACGAAGATGACCAGAGACACAACAGAAGTTTGCAGGTAAAATTTATTTAAAGAACAGGGGCAGAACCGGTTTCGGCTAATGCCTTCTTCAGCTGCCTAGTCCATGCGCAGTGTTGACCCACACAGGGATTGTTTATAGGCTCCTCCTCGCAGTGGTAGGTGGGGCTCACCTGCATTGGATTGCCTAAGCGTACGTTCGTGTTGGGGACTACCAGTCCCAGACTGCACCGTACTGACAGTCCATGCAGCGGTGGGGCTTCACAATTGGAACACAAACTTGTGGCTGCCAAAATCCTTTCACTTAGCAGCCATCACCGAGGTCACGCATCAGCTGGCAGGTCGTCAGCGTCTTTGAGCGGCCTCCTTGTCTGATGTTTGCTTGGTGCGCTTCTTGCCTCGGGAAACTCAGTGGCAGGCCGCAGTGCACATTGACTCATCGTCACCTTTCCTTGTTTTCCAGTAATGTCCACGGCCGCTTTTCAGAGGGTCTCTGGTGCGCGTCACAGGAACCGCGCTCAAATGAAGCCGCTCTCTTCGGTGAGCAGAAGATGCTTCCCCTCGGTTAACGAAGATGACCAGAGACACAACAGAAGTTTGGCAGGTAAAATTTATTTAAAGAACAGGGGCAGAACCGGTTTCGGCTAATGCCTTCTTCAGCTGCCTAGTCCATACGCAGTGTTGACCCACACAGGTATTGTTTATAGGCTCCTCCTCGCAGTGGTAGGTGGGGCTCACCTGCATTGGATTGCCTCAGCGTACATTCGTGTTGGGGACTACCAGTCCCAGACTGCACCGTACTGACAGTCCATGCAGCGGTGGGGCTTCACAATTGGAACACAAACTTGTGGCTGCCAAAATCCTTTCACTTAGCCACCATCACGAGGTCACGCATCAGCTGGCACTGGTGGGTCGTCAGCGTCTTTCAGCGGCCTCCTTGTCTGATCTTTGCTTGGTGCGCTTCATGCCTCGGCAAACTCAGTGGCATGCCGCAGTGCACATTGACTCGTCATCACCTTTCCTCGTTTTCCAGTAATGTCCACGGCCGCTTTTCAGAGGGTCTCTGGTGCGCGTCACAGGAACCGCGCTCAAATGAAGCCGTTCTCTTCGGTGAGCAGAAGATGCTTCCCCTCCGTTAACGAAGATGACCAGAGACACAACGGAAGTTTGGCAGGTAAAATGTATTTAAAGAACAGGGGCAGAACCGGTTTCGGCTAATGCCTTCTTCAGCTGCCTATTCCATACGCAGTGTTGACCCACACAGGGATTGTTTATAGGCTCCTCCTCGCAGTGGTAGGTGGGGCTCACCTGCATTGGATTGCCTCAGCATACGTTCATGTTGGGGACTACCAGTCCCAGACTGCACCGTACTGACAGTCCATGCAGCGGTGGGGCTTCACAATTGAAACACAAACGTGTGGCTGCCAAAATCCTTTTACTTAGCCACCATCACCGAGGTCATGCATCAGCTGGCACTGGTAGGTCGTCAGCGTCTTTCAGCGGCCTCCTTGTCTGATGTTTGCTTGGTGCGCTTCATGCCTCAGGAAACTCAGTTTGGGCGCCGCAGTGCACATTGACCCATCGTCACCTTTCCTCGTTTTCCAGTAATGTCCACCGCCGCTTTTCAGAGGGTCTCTGGTGCGCGTCACAGGAACAGCTCAAATGAAGCCGTTCTCTTCGGTGAGCAGAAGATGCTTCCCCTCCGTTAACGAAGATGACCAGAGACGCAACAGAAGTTTGGCAGGTAAAATTTATTCAAAGAACAGGGGCAGAACCGGTTTCGGCTAATGCCTTCTTCAGCTGCCTAGTCCATACGCAGTGTTGACCCCCACAGGGAATGTTTATAGGCTCCTCCTCGCAGTGGTAGGTGGGGCTCACCTGCTTTGGATTGCCTCAGCGTACGTTCGTGTTGGGGACTACCAGTCCCAGACTGCACCGTACTGACATTCCATGCAGCAGTGGGGCTTCACAATTAGAACACAAACTTGTGGCTGCCAAAATCCTTTCACTTAGACACCATCACCGAGGTCACGCATCAGCTGGCACTGGTAGGTCGTCCGCGCAGAAGATGCTTCCCCTCCGTTAACGAAGATGTTTAGAGACACAACGGAAGTTTGGCAGGTAAAATTTATTTAAAGAACAGGGGCAGTACCGGTTTCTGCACAGTTCTAGTATTTTGAAAAGGTTTATTGGTTGGCTTATAATGGAGTCATTTAGGTAATGAAGTATTTATGAAGCTACTGCTCATTTTACTAAGTTTGCCCTGACCCGTATATGTTTATGTTTCTTATTTTATTAGAATATACCCCGCTTCTTGTGCAGGCTGAAAGAAAAAAAAAATATTGGACAAAGGGCCTCAAGAAGGTTGTTAAGAGAACCTGATATCTACCAAAACGTAAGTTGACCAATTTTGTTTGGAGATATCAAGCCAAGACGCAACAGTGTAAGATTGAAAAAAGAGTGGATTATTTTTTGGGGTTTTGAAGGACTCTTGGCTCATGAGAAATGTGAATGTGTATGGAGTGTGTTCAGGTGTGTTGTTTAGGTATGAATGAGAGACAGTGAACTGCGAGTGGGGGGTTTGTGATATTACATTGTATTGATTTAGTCATTATTGTTATTTATATGTTGTACTTTTAGAGGGATAAAAGAGTATGCCTGGGAGTTTTAAGAAAAATGTGAAGAAAAAACGGTGCATACAAAATTGAAAGGTATGTAAATGAAAGTAAGATGAAATATATATAAAAAATGTAAGACATGTAAAGGAAAGTAATTTTTAAATACTTGCAGTACTTGTTTCTAATTAATTTATTATGAGTGCTATATTATTTGCGCATTTTTAATACTGGATTTTAGCATATTTTTTTGTGGCGTTTTATTTTCAAGGTCTTTTTTAAAGACGTATAAAGCTTATATTGATCGATTAACACAATAAATATTTGAAGACATTTCTTTGTGTCAGTGACTGTGTTCCATTGATTCTATTTATTAATGTAGATAAGTTAGGCAGGAATGTGTATTTATATTTGTTGTTCTGTTTCACCACAGTCCTAAACCTAAAATAGCTTACTTGGGTGTGGAGTGCCCGTTTTGTAGGAGGCTCTCTAGTCACCCATCCAGTAAGTGACCTTTCTGCTGTTCTAAAGTACTCAAGTAGAAGCCTACACTTTTGCCAGTAATGGTATCTCTTCCTGTAATGCAAGCAGCAAAATCTTCATCAGGGCAGAAAACCCTGACTACTTTCACGTAACGAAACCAAAAAAGGCCAATTTTTCGTTTTTCCGCATAGCGATGATTCAGCTCTTGGAAAGTCATGCAGCGCATGAGAACTTCTCGTCAGCGGTATGCCCAGCAGCAGTCACGAACAACTAGACAAACCGAGTAATCAAATCAAACACCTGTGCTTCCGTAGGTGAGAGTGGGCTAATGCATCGGGTGAAACCAAGTCTGTGTCATAACTTGATCATCCTCGAATCTTGAACAACCAGAGAAATCAAAGCATTGAGGGTCTGTCTCTGGAAGAGAAGTTCTAGGCTGTGCTGGGATGGGATGGGCAATGCTAGGTCCAACTCAGAGAGCAACATTAATCCTGTGGACATCCATCTCCTGTGGCCTGATAAAGCTTTCAGTTTCTAGGGAAGATGTACACTTTCTACTTCAGGAGTTCAACTGTTTAACGATTAAACAGATATAGGCCGGGTAGTAACCCTGTTCCACATGCCAACAATCCCCTTATGCATTAAAAAATAACTGTGCACCCAGTGCACTCTCGTGTACGGGGGTGCTAAGGAAGCACCCACAGGTGGAAATGGAGCTACAAGGAAGATAAATAAACAAAATACCTTCAAACAGTTCTTTAAGATCAACGCTCCAGTCCACCCTCATGTGCATTGGTAAGGAACGCTGAAAGTACTCCAAAGTGCTCCTATTTTTCAAATTTAAAATCTAGGCGGTATAAAGGGTAGGAGGTCTGATGCAGTTATGCAATATTTATGTGATTCTCTCTCGAAAAATAATTATCTATTCAACAATGTATAAAGTACAAGATTATGGTACAAAATTATGAGGCTACAGCTTTGGTCACACATGCCTCAACTTTTCTATAGCCTTGGCGAAATTTGAAGTACGCCAGAGAAATTTCTGTAATTCGCTGTTACTCTTGTGACGCAAAATTACCAAAAATTACATGATTGTGCCCGCTCCTGTAATTAAGTAATTTGGGTCAAAAAACCTTCTGCAGGTGCACAGGAACAACGTCCTTAGATAACACGCGTGGCTGCTGCTGTGCGTGGTCTGTTGTATTTAGTGCTACCTTCTGGTCCATTTTGGACACAAGAGTGCATTTTGTCCTAAGAAAATAGCGCTGAATGCATGATTACGCTCCTAGCGTAATTATGCATAATTTTGCGGTAATGCTGGGTAATTAATTAAGCTAGTGATGATTTTGTGAGTCACACCCAGCACTGCATTGTTCTCCAGTTATGTATCCTCTGTCTTCCCCCTCAAATACAGTTGTCCTCCCATAGAAAGCTCGGTACATTAGCAATGGCTTTCCTTTGGCACTCCTATTCAATCAATAAAGGGGTCCTTCTTCCTGTGGTACAATGGTAATAAGCCTGTCTCTTTGGGTTGGTAAACAAGGTTTTAAAGCGGATGCTCTGAAAGCAGCTCCAAACTGTGCAGGTGCATGTGAACAAAGCACCTTTGTCAGTGCGCTACCAATGATGAATAGCATCGTCGCATGGCGTGGCCCACGTTTAATTTTTTTTTCCTCTCAAGTCTTTTCCAGAACCAGCTGTAACTTCTAAAAGTCGCTTTGAAGTTGCCTTTGATGTCAGACGTCGCATCGCCGCCAAGGAACAGTACATGACAAAGTTGACTGGTTTTCCCTGTAATAGGCGCCTAACAAGAAACTTCCATTTTGAGATGGAAGCCAAAATGGGGCTGCTTCCCATTCTCTCTCGTCTGGACCACATGCCTGTCTGCACCTCACTGTGTTTTTGAGAGAAGTTTAAAGAAGGCAAGTTACCCAATCCCACCTCGCATCCTGACAGTAGACTTGCCAACGCCTCTGAAACGGGCCTTTAAGCCAAAAAAAAAAAACTTTTTTCATAAGCAGCACTCCACGACGTCCTAAATCACACAGGCAAGTCAAAGCCCAATGTCCTTCGTTGACTTTCATCTGCGGCCACAGAGAATGTATCAGGGCATGATGTTTTCAAGTATTTGAGCTGTGAAAATGAGAACATTTATTTTTCTTAAGTTAACCTTAAAATATTTCTTACTTCTGCCTAAAATAAAGATACATTTACTTAGAAAAGCAGGGGACCCAGTGAGTGAGAGGCCTATTGCACCCAAAGTACAGCTATTTTTAACTACTAAATTCGGGGGCGGAGACTCCTTTTCCTGCAGAAAAGTGTCTATCTATTGATCCATCTATCTATCTATACATATCTATCTATCTATATACATATATATAATGATGGGGATATCAAGCTTTCAAAAGCTGAAGCCTCTGGCCAGGCACCCAAAACACTATCAGATGAGGTGACACTCAGAGGGGAATTTACCATGTTCTTGAGAGGTCACATTTAATGCGGAAGGGAGAGGATAAGGGAGGCATTTCTGGTTGTATGTTATAATTATCTGTCGACCTATCCGACTTTTCGTGTCTTTATAATTTTAATGCAGTTGACGTTTCCAGAAGATTAGTTTCTCCTGTAGGCGCCATATAAATCGCTTTTAATATAAACTTGAATTAGCTTTTACCTCAATCAAAGGGGGAAATAGTAGAGAAAGATTTTTACCTTAAGAAGGTTGTTCTGCACAGGAGCTGAACTTGGGGCCACAAAAACACAAACATATATTCCACACTAACAGAATTGATTTTATATCATAGTTATAGAGTGAGTTTATGAAGCTCTATGATATTTTGAAATGTACGTAATTGCAAGTTTGGTGAAGGACTATGGGAGTTTTTGGCGTGCAACATTGTGAAAGTAGATGAAGATCCACAAATGTATTGTGTGGATTGACTTACCTCTTGTAGGTAACTTCCCAGCCTGGAAATGCACTCGCATGTGCGCCTTGTCAAAGGAAGCAGTGAATGTCTTTTCTGGATGAGAACCAGTTGGGGACATGATTTTCTTTAAGGAGAAAGGCTTCTTTGTGTCGTGCATTGTTTTTCAGTTACGCTCTTAGAATGTCCCTTTTTAGACTTTTATTACTGTGAAATATTTCCTTGAATACTCTGGGACCTTTTTGACTAAATCTGCTCTAAACTCAGGAGTAAATTTACGGGAGTAGATTTGCACTGTGAGATTGGGTCCACGGTTAAAAAGAAAGAAAAATACTTAGGAGCGCGTTCCAAAAGGAGCACAATCTACTGCCATTATCCCCACGCAAAATTTTCCAGGTAAAACCAGATGGAATTCATGCGAGCAAAATACCACAGATTCCCAGTTTTGCTATTGAGAATGGGAGAAACTATGCATTACTACCACATTGACGGCTATTCTGAGGCGAATAACTGGGGTTGAGGAGATATCCCAGCCGGTGATATTTATATTTACTGGCTGCTGTATTACCTCACAGAGTAACAACCTCAGATTGTTGTCTCTAGGCTCTTCCTCAGCTAGAAAAGTGCCCCTCTGCGCTGTTGAAAATTACTACACCACGTTTAGACATCTCGGGCTAAACCAGTAACAGGGATAGCATGAATGAAGATGCGGAGGCTTTTGCTTAACTGTACATGGCCATTTATGAGAACACAATCCTACACACTTGGTACCGTGCCTGAAAAATGTCTTACACGGTGCCTGCCCGAAGGCAACCATCTGAGAAACCTAACCCAAGGATACTCCTGTGATTCTCAAAGGCAATAGATTGATGGAGTTAATCTGTCCAATTTACAAATATTCCAGTCTAACACAGCTATGAAGAGAATTATCTCTTTAGGTTAATCATGGACATGGAAACGCAAGCCAAACAAATCAATGTGTCCTGAACTTTACTGAGCAAACTACTAGCCGTAAACACAAACACACACTCGATGTAGGTGTCAGCAGTAAAATCCTGCGTAGGAGTTAACGTCTCGCTCCCAAAAGGGAGATCAGTTACCCATCAGACATGATGTAACCGGTAATGCTCTGAACAAACAGGGTCTTTTGTGCCACCAAAATGTTGGACACCGGGCAGAACATCTGTTCACATATGTTACTGTCAAGCGGCGTCTGAAGGGGCGGAGAGCACATTGTCTCTGAGCAGCTGTTTCACAACTCACTAAACACATCTCCAGTAATGCAAGTTGTGTGGGATCGGGCGGACGTGTGCACGTGGGAGGTTCTAATGATATAGTCATGGTTTATGATTAAGCTGAGAAGGTTACATTTCGGCTGCTAGGAGTTAAAGTACAGCAGCCTGGAACCACATGGTGAACAAGTTAAAAAAACATATTGTTGAACAAAACTAGAAATGGCCCTGCGGAACGCTGCCATCCTTGTGAACATTTTGCTTCAATAGACTTGAAACCGTCGACAGAGTTCTGTTTTGTTCTTTGCTATAAAACCACTGTCTATCAGTCCCATTGATCATAGGGTGCGACCAACATTTCTATATTGTTTAAAGGTCCTATGTGATTCACCAGTGTTTCCTCTGTTAAAAAAGTTACTTTCCGGGCCTATATGTTTTATGAGGAGCCGCCGCTAGTGCTACCGTATCGCAAGTTTTGGCTCCACCTCATGCCTCTTTCTTCCACCACCCTAGGCTACCTGTCCCTTCAACTCAGTCTTGCAGCTTTGTTTTCACAGCTTCTTTCTGCCACTGGCTATTTCCCTCCCTCTCTCCCCTTTTTCCCGCCTTTTCTGCTATTTTTCTGTTGCTCAAGGTCAAACCCTGCGCCAAAAAGCGAGTGCTGGTGCCCACCATCTGCAACCACCGCCACAAATTAAGCACTGACCAGGCTCACGAGACACTTATAGCTGCTTGGGTATGAACTTGAAATACATTGCACATAGTCTAATGACTGGATTCAACTCCATTTTCCATTTTAATCCACTAGGTGTAAACTGCCCTGTTGGTAGTTATAGACTGCCCTAGTCATACAAAGCCAAACAACTCGCTTTCTCTTACCACTTAACATACACTCACTCCAATCTCTGTGATACACAATATGTGCTAGTAATAAAACAATCACATAAATACTAATGACATTCCCTAGTCAACATTTTTTTCTAGAAGGCCAAATGTACAAAATAATTGATATTTTAACATTATTTACACTTCCGTGCATAATTTTATGAATAGGTAATAAAGTGTTAAATACTTAACTATTCTAAACTATTAGCTTGCCTTTGAGCAAACTTGGCTGTTTGCGAACCACGTTTACCATGAAAACACAAGAAGCTACAGACAAAAAAAGTCAGGTGCACAACTGAAGACCAAGAGCCATTTGTAATGAAAGTTCGAGTCTTAGAGAGGGTTTTGAGAAATAAATTAAAGGCAAGAATTGAGGGAGGTAACACAAATGTATCAGAACATTGCAAAATCTGGTTATTCAAAAGAACGGCTGTCATAGTTCCTCTTAACAAGATACATTTCAAAGAAAACAATGAAGGGCACTGCTGAACTCCCAGATACTAACCTTGCCTGTTGCCTTTTGTCAATAGAAAACATTTAATATTTTTGTTTAAATTTATTTTTTACGTTGATAAGAGGTTCTTCTATACCACTTTGAAAACATATTACCATATCCTTCTTCAGCACTAAAGATTTCTCTTCCTCTCACTAGGTCAAAAAAGTTTTGAATTAGTGAAGGAACCACGTACTGTCCTAATGCCGTCGGCACTTCCTCTGACAAGCGACTGAACCTTAAAGGAAATTAGAAAACTAGATTCTCTTTCTCTGGTAAGTATCCCAGCTGGTTACAAAGTTTTCAGTGTTCGGCGCCCGCCTACTCCTTCCTCCGCTGTCTCTGTGCCAAGTCTCACTCCCGCACTCCTGCCCATGAAACATATGGCCTACAGTCAAGTCAATCTTGCTTCTCAAACTTTGCTTAATTGAAGTCAAATGGCGTATGATATTTAATATAGTGGAATTAAGTCACAAACATACCGTTGGAGCTGGTTAATGTCACTGCAAACTAATAATTACTTCAAAAGGTCATGACACATCAAGATTACTAGAAAAACATCACGCTCATGGAAAGGATTTCTCACATACGCAGCCAAGAGACTGATCCAAGCCAATAGTATGAAGTTTAATCCTATTTTGGTATTTTTCACAACAGAGAATTTCCCAGCAAGTCGTTGTCTGTTTCATCAAAAGATCATATTATACTTTCCTTTGATTGGACACATCAGGATCTGCACACAATCTAAGTTTGGCAATCAGCTATCGAAACTCAAGATTGCAATATTACTTGTATTTTCCCAATGAGACAACTTTTCACAACAGCTCAGCCCGCCAATGCTCCAAGGCAAGTTATACACCTCCAGTGACTACGTGACCAGATGAGGTGGACCCATCTTGCAGCAGGATGGAGGAGAGGCGGTCATGCCAATGACTTCCTAGTAAAGACTAATCGTACTGACCTCCACCGATATTCCAATCTTCCTCATCTGAAGGTTCTGTGGACGATGTTGTGTATTTTGAAGAAGATTATTTGCTCCACCAAACGGCCCGGGTGTTTTTTGATAGGCCAGGGTTGCCTAGTCATTAGATTCCAGCATAAAAGGGCTGCATGGTTTAGACTATCTGGGGCTTCTCCACCCTATTTTTCTACTCAGATGTAACAATAACATCCGTTTATACATCATTTTCAGTATCATATTTCCTGATTGGTCATTCCAGAGAACTCTATCAGGAGGCATTTTACAACCGCATGGAGTTGACTGTGGCTCCAGCACTGATAAACAGTTAGGAGGGAGAGTGATATTCAAATACCAGGCTGTTCACAGATAGTTATTTAAAGACATTAGGCTTGCAGAAGTTGTTGGGCTATTTCCTTAGAACGTGAAGTAATTAATTAATGTGGGCAGCCAGCGCCTGTAAGTTATTCTAGGGTAAGTGAACCATCTAAAATTCTATTTACGAGATCATTTTGCCTATATAACTAGGGTTTAAATGGCCCAGACCCTCTCTGTGCCCCCTCCAATAAAAAATATTGACTATGATGGCCACATGAAGTTTGCTAACCCATGAGGAAATGTTGTGGGTGGTGTTCCATTTCAATACCCAGTTCCCACAAAACTGGTTAAGGCTGTGACTAGTCTTTCTCCTTAACAATGCCTATGTAGAAAAAAAAACACTGGTACCCAGATAGACCCATTAATTCGAACCAAGACTGCAGTAAAAGATCACTTGATCCTGTGAAATTTGCTTCTTAGCACCAAACCGAACCCCATGGAAATCAGGGTTCACATGGTTTCCAGCACACCCAGATGGACTCTAGCTTCATCTTTCTCCTTACAGAACTGTCCCTTAGCTTCCCCAAGTATCTGAAAGGTGATAGAGCGTGTGCAATAATTCTTGAGTTCCACAGTTTCTAAATTCCAAACCCATGAATGCCTTGTACGTAGCCTTTGACTGCTTGATTACCCTTGGAGAGTTAAGTACACAATGAGAATAACTTAGTTATCAAACAGGAAAAACTACAGGGAGCTCTGCGATGTTTTAAAAACAATACCCACCCCAGGTCCTAACCAGTAATCACTGCCTGCCACATGACTAAGCTACACAGAGATGGTCAACAAGAAGCACACATTTCGTGCCATACAAGTGACCCCAGATGAGCTTTTCCTCTTTCGTTTGCTAATGTTAGAACATACTCATTTGTGCTTATTATGCGTAACTAATTTTACATTTAATTTGTATGTATCACTAAAAATACCTGTGAAAAATCATTGGTCTGGCAAAATATTAAACAGCCAGAATAATGTGTTGAACCCAGAAAACTGGCAATATAATTACGAGAAATGAATCAATTTAAAAATAAAAATAAATACCTAAAATGTCTGCTCAATAAATAAATGGCAATTTCACTACATCGTCTTCTAGTGGCTGTAAAATGAAGCAAAATATACTTACTGAAGGAAAACCTACTGATAGCCGGTGTCATGCAGGATGTTACAATATGGAAGGAATGGCAAAATATTGCATCTAACATTGGACTTTATTTGCAGTAAAACTGGCTACTACCAGACTTAGCAAACACAAGGAGATGATGTACAGTGTGCTGAAACTTTTCAGACACTCACCCCAGTCACAGATCTGGGTTGAATCCATCATCATTCTTTAGGCTCAATTTGCCACCTCAGTTCAGACCCAGCTATATGCAAATCAGTATTGACGCTGCGCCTCATGGGAACAGTCCAGCCGAACTGCCAAGCCAGGTCTTCCCTGAACTGGAAACAAGCATCCTGGAACCAGTTTCTGGGTAACGCCCCTCATCAGCCAGGCTAGCTTGAATCCAGTGGCAAAGTGAGCAAGGAACCCACGTTTGGACATACCCTGCCAACTTAGGGCAAACAAAGCAAACCCAAGCAGATGATGGACGGAGTGCTAAAACTTTTCAGACACTCACCCCAGTCACAGATCTGGGTTGAATCTATCATCATTCTTTAGCTCTCTTTGCCACCTCAGTTAATAAAAAAAGAGAACAAAAGGTTGTGGAGGCTGCTGGTGATGTCCTGGGGTGTTCTCACACCCCTTAAAGGACATCACCTGCTTGCAGCCTCAAAATACGAGCTGGAAACCCATTCTCTGCAGTGGTTTTCGGCTCATCTTGCCTGCCACAATGTGATTTTGGCTCCAAATTGGATGACCATGTTAAGGGAGCCGAAATCATGTGGCACCGTCTGAGTTGGCAGGTCTGTACTTACAAACCTCAAGCATAAGCTTAAGCTAGAATTCTGTGAAGGCTGAACATTAAGATGAGTGGATTATGGATAATGATCACCAAAATACCATGGTTGGCAGGAGTGTCATTACACACACCTTGGCACCCCATTGACATTGCTGGAT
The DNA here is from genome assembly GCF_964263255.1 of Lissotriton vulgaris. Lineage (NCBI taxonomy): Eukaryota > Metazoa > Chordata > Amphibia > Caudata > Salamandridae > Lissotriton > Lissotriton vulgaris. The sequence goes on from NC_141691.1 coordinate 1,461,487,513, forward strand.
TGGGCTCTCTAACCCATTCTTATCCCCTCGACAAACTACTTTTTGATGCGAATGAGTTAGAGTAAGGGGCAAAAAGTTGAAATAACAAAAAGTAAGCAAAGGTGCTCTGTTCCTGCTGCTACTTTCATGACCTCGGACATGGGGCTAACAAGGGCAGTGCCGGAGGTACCAAGGGGCAATCGAAGGCTAGCAGCCGCTACTTACTGCCAATTCTGATTTACATGAATGTAGTACAGCACACTAAGCAGGTCTGATTTCATTTGAATAGGGGTTAGAGGCTGCGCTAGGAATCAGTCCAAGGAACTTAGTTACGGGCAGCTATTTCAAGGATGGGCCAAGGCTGGAGGAAGTACCAGAAAGGTTTATAGAGCCTTTGGTCTGCCACATTATGTCTCTTTACCTACTTCCACCTTACTGGCAGGAGGCTGTAGAAAAACTGCCTACATATATTAAACCAAGTCTGGCATCCTGCTGGAGAAAAGAGGGAAGGGAAAGCTAAACGAAGAGGACACGGTAAAGAAAGGTGTAGTAATGTGTTTCCCTTAGTCTCCTTATGCACACCCGTCCGAGGTCGCATACTTCAGGTGTAGCTCCTAATGGTCTGCAGTCATTCATGATGTGTTAGAATAGCAGCTTGGTGTGGACTCCAGCGACGTTCATGGCTCATGGCTATGGATTGTAGCATATGTCCACGGTCCAATCATTCTCATATACTAAACCCGATCTCTCCAGCACAGTTACAAGAGTCCACTGGAGGAGTGGAAATCGGCCCATGACAGTGAGAGCTAGAGAAAGAATGAAAGAGTGAGAAAAAGCAAAAGAGAGAAAAGTGTGTGTGTCTGTGGCTCCACTATGGCACTCAGAGAATTACACAAGACCAACAAAGGGAGGCAGGAAGCTGCCTGTAGTCGCAAAGGTGCTTTACACCCCAGGAGGCACCCACAAGAAATGCTTAATTAAAACAGGTTTCCCATCCAGGTTTAAATGTCCAAATTGTTTCTGGTCAGTATCACTCATTATTTGCCTCCCCAGGTTTATCTGGCCTCGCCTGCAGCTCGCGTGCATAACTTCAGGACAAGGCAGGCATATGATGAGCTCCAAACACCACACAGTCATCTGAAATGCTTTATTTCCCTGCCAGGGCCAGTATGACATCTGGTTTGCATTCCAATGTATAGAACTATGCTATAGAATAGGACAAACGAGCATGACTGGATGCACACCAAGATGGTGTCTGCTGAGCTCACGGGTCTAGTTTCAACTGAGACACTGGACACTATAGTCATCACGCGGAGTACCACTTAAATATGTACACAGTCACAGGCAGACACATCTCTCATTTCAGACACAAAGGAAGAAGAAAAGTTTAACTAGGCAAGCAGCTGACACTACATATCACTTGCACAACATGTTACCCAATACCAGGCAAGTATGGTATGGGCATCAAGCAACAGAACTGAACACCTAAACCGCAAGCATTTATCCATTGACTGCCCCTGGAAAATGTATACTCCTCCCGCATAAATATGCCGAGTCCCAGACTTTTTTGCTCATTGGTTGATTCGAATGGGTCCATTTCTAAACGAGGTGAAAGACAGATCTACTGTAACCAGGATCCAGAATGCACCTTAGCCTTTCAGACCAATAGAGACCCTGTTCTATCCTGAATTTTAAGACACTTTTACATAAATTACTTGACTTTCTTGATCGCTTGTTAGGTGCCTTTTGATGCCTGTTTTCAATTTTGTTTTCATTTAGCTTATGTTTTGGGTATTGTGTATTGTACTGTTTGCTGTTTTATTCTGCACCTAGAAATTTGTCTCTCTAGCACTCAGGTACATTATAATAAAGTAAATAAAACTTGTGAGGACTTCGACAAGTTAACCTGGACCTAAATCTCTGATCAAATCTTTGTCAGCATCTTTATCATCAATAGCAAATATCTCTGAGCACAGACAGCACACTGGATGGCATAGGCTGAGGTGGGTATGTACTAGATGAGATACCGAAAGAGTCCTTAAACAACCCCACTCCCTACCAAAAGGAGCAAGACAGATTTTTACTTTTAGACCGCAGAATAAATAAAGCAGAATGTTTCTAGCATTCTCTTGGAAGCTTCCATGACACTTTAGGCTAAATATAGGGATACACAGACAAAAAGAATTTAACAAAATCATTTTAAACATATTTCATTCAGTATGCACACATGACATGGTCTCTACCTAGAAAGCAATCATATTCTGAAGAGTGTTTAACCTATAAAAGAAGGCCTAATCCGCAGTATTTCATCTTAAAGACATTATGTGCGAATAATACAGGGCACAGCTGTAATTTAATAGATCAGAGAGACATCTTGCACTGGAAAGAAAATTAAATGCATTGAAATTCCTCCAAACCCTTTAATCCTAGATCAGAAAGTATTATTGTTGTGCTATTTTTGATTTGGAACTGTGTTTACGTGGAAGTGTTTTTCCGATGCCAGAGCTGTGCAAACCGGTTCAGGAATGTGACCTTGGAGCAGGCTGGCGGTCCTGTATCCCACCTCAAGCCACTACCCTAAGAATGAGTGTGTCCAATTTTCATTTGTATTCATTTATTTTTAGCACTACTGTGTATAGATATATGTTATGTTATTTCACAGATTTAACCAGTTGCACTCAGATTTGTTTGGGCTCCTAGATGTATCCTTTATTACACCATGGTACGTCATCTCTTGTATGTTCCAGTATGGCCAATCACATCAGTAGACTCACAATCATTTCAATAGTTACGACTGAGACAACATGCCTAACAATTTAATATAGCAATATGAATGCTAATTCCTGTAAACTGTGAGCATGCTGCCTAATACAGCGGAGTCATTCAGTCTGTAACATCAGTCCTTACAGTCAACTGCAATTAAGTATGCACTACCTATCAGACAGCAAGATCACTTTACTAGCTTCAGAGCTTGATCACAAATGCAATTTAGGGGGCTCCGGATTCCAAATGCTTCGTTGCCACTTCCTATTAGCAAGGGCTGGCAAATGTGATGCCTTTACCTGTAAACGTAAGTTGGCTCCCACACACCTTCAACGAGCAGAAGATCAAAACTTGCCTGGAGCCCGACTATTAATCGGGCCTTTAACTCGGACTGGTTCATGCCTCAAGGAACTTCACTTGTGGTACGTGATGCTTGGGGGGCACATTCAAGATATCCTCAAAGAGCCTAGCTATCTTCTTAGGGATTGTGTGTGATTGAGTAATAATAAATCGGCCACATGCAGCTGAAACTGGAGAGTAAGATTTGATAAACCTAGCTAGTTAGTTGTGAATTCATTCATCAACAACAGAGCCAGCTCTCTTCTCCCATACATGGCCATGGTTTCAGAGAAACGAATTAACCAACACCTCACTTACCACCTCAGCACCCAGCAGCTCCTCCATGCCACACAGCCTGGATTTAGGCCCAACCACAATACAACAACACTACTCAATGCCGCCACAGATGACATCCACATGATCCTTGACGGAGGAAACAAAGCAACTCTCATTCTCCTGTCCTCTCTGCATCATTTGACACAGTCTCACAACCCATCCTCATCAGGGGCCTATTTAAGAATGGCATCCAAGAACACACTCTCCACTGGATCCGCTCCTTCTTAACTGATAGAACACAATGTGTAAGCCTGGCACCTAACTCCTCAGACGCCCACAAACTCATCTGCGGAGTGCCTCAAGGTTCATCGCTAAGCCCTGTCCTCTTCAACATATATATATGATCCTCCGGCCACCACATCCGTGCACAAATCAACATCTTCTCCTACACTGGCAACTCGTACTCTCCCTCTCTCAGATAAGGACCCCAACACAAGAGGCAAGTTCACTGCCTGCATGATCAAAGTCCCTCACTAGATACATGCCAATCATCTCAAGTTCAACACTGACAAAACAGAAGTAGAGATCTTCAGCAAGAACACCTCGCCATGGAATTTAACTGGAGACCGGCGCACCTTTGACCCAAACCCACATCAAAAACATCAGGATCATCAACAGAAAAAGTCGATGCCACCCCTCGATCACCAAGCAACCATCCAGAACTTGGCAGCCCTCCTCAATCTCCAACACTGAACTCATATCACACTCACTTTGGGGAGCTCCACTGGCTCCCGATATGCAAACTCACTTATTTCAAACTCCTCATATACACATTCAAATCACTACAAACCTTAGGCCCCACTTACCTGAACAAGTTGCATCTCCTTCCATCACCATCCAGAAACCTCCTCAGGACTCCTACTCACACATGTCCCATGCATACATAGAATCAGATCAGAAGGATGGGATCTCTTTAACTTCACCCGTTAACATGGAACGGCCTCCAAATCCACATCAGAGCCCTCTCCTCTCTTCCAGATTTCGGCAAGAAGCTGAAGGCCTGACTTTTCAGTTGATCTGTCTACCCTAGGCAGGGCTCGGCACACACACCTGCTCAGTGCCAGGATACCCTCATGATTGATAGGGTGCTTTACAAATACACATACCAGCATAAATGTCTATCTATTCAAGTTCTTTCCGGTACATTCAAGCATAGAAGACTCCATTGCAAATCGTTTTTTTTTATAACATTGTGACATATTTCCTATACTTCACATAATTGAAGAGTTATTGCACACCAAGTGTATTCACAAACAGAAATGCAACACAAGTTGTTGTATTTCTGGTGGTAATTATCAAGTAAATGAAGCGGAAATCATTTAACAGGCCCGCTTCAGGTTCTAAAGCATTGTAAGTTAAGACCTATCCATTTGCGATAGATTTATGAACTTTTAGGAGTCAAAGATAAAAAATGTACAATTGTATTATTTGTAGATCATTTGAAAACATCGATGTAAGACCAAAAAAATGAAAACTCCATATTTCTATAATAATCCTTCAATGCGCCTCATTTTAAGGCGCAGTGAAAGGGTGGATAGATGGACACAATAAAAAGGTGGATAGACAGATCAGCAAAAGGATGGAAGGATGGATGGATGCTGGGACGTCATGAACCACCAACTTTAGAAGCTACAGTGGGGTAGAGTTCTTGATGGGCCTCTCCTGTCAACTTGGCAGATAGACGGAGTGAGTGAGAGGATGGATGTCTGAGTGAAAGAATGGATGCATTAGTGGCAGGGTGGATGGATGGGTGACAGGATGGATGGGTGAAAGAAAGGATGGATGGGTGAATGGACGAATGGAGGAGTGAGTGAAAGGGTGGATGATGAGAGTGAAAGGATGGATGGGTGAGTGAAAAAGGGTGGATGGATCGATGGATGGAATGAGTGACAAGGAGGATGGACAGAAGGATTGAAAGGGTGGATGGAGTGAAAGGATTGATTAGCGACAGGGTGGTTGGATGAGCAAAAGGATGGGTGACTCAGTGAAAGGATGGATGACTGAGCGAAAGGATGGATAAATGAGTGAAAGGATGGATGGATGAAAGAAAGGGAGGGAGGGATGGATGAAAGAAAGGGAGGGAGGGATGGATGAAAGGTGGGTGGATAGATGAGTGGATTGATAGATGAGTGAAAGAATGGATCGATGATTGAAAAAGAAGGAGGATGGATGGACGAATGAGTGAAAGCGTGGATAAGTGAACGGGTAAATGGATGGATGGATACGTGGTTGGGTGGAAGGATGAGTGAAAGCATGCATGCTTGGATAGCTGAGTAAAAGGGTGCATGGATGGATGAATGAAAGAGGACAGATGGATGGAGTGCAAGGATAGATGTAGTGAATGGATGGATGAGTGAAAGGGTGAACAGAGAGATGGATGAGTGAAAAGATGGATGGATAGATAGATAGATGCATGGACGTATAGGCGTGGAGATGGATGCATAGGTTTGGATATGATTGGGTGGGCAGATGGAATGGTGAAACACTGAATGATAAATGAAAGATTGAATGGATGACAGAATATAAAGGTGAAACTGTGGATATCGACAGGTGGCTGGAAGGACCATGGATAGGTGCTTGGATGGAAGACACAAGAGAGCTCTTATGGGTAGGGTCTTGATGACTTGCTCTGTTTGCTTGGTGCCATAAGAGCTTTGGTTCGAAGTGGGGGATATTTTAATTTTCTGGCAACTCCCGTGGGTGTTTGACAGTGTGGTTGGCTTGGCAGAGCTTTGCCAACAATATGGTTTAGGTGCTATATTAGGCCAGCTACTTGGTTCTGTCTAGTGTATCTGTCTGAATCATTTTCTTAAAAAACTGTAAACGGAACACGTGACCCTCTATGGCAAGTTTCACAGAATGTGTTCTGAGACATCTAATGTGAGTGCTTGCACGAGGTCATATTACCACAGGATCCTCACCAACCCAGACAACTTATTTCAGGTCTCAGTGGGTGGTATATAAATCATGATACTGGTAAAAGGATAATATGAGCTCCGACCATCTCTCCAGAAAATTAAAACAGATGGCACAGGTTTACTCACCTTTGAGGTGATTATGTTGCCATGTTCCGGTGTTTCTTTGCTGTTCGGTCTCACGATTTTATCAGGACTGCAGGTATTCACTACATTCATTATAAACCTTAAATACACTTGTATTATACAAAGTTGGCACTTTCTTTTTTTTTTTTTGCTTACAGGCGATAAAGGTCCCAATGATGCTTCGTAACACGAGCGTGTGGAATTCCTATTGCTCAATACCCAAGACATATTGGTTGAAATCAGCAGCAATACACTTTCCTATTTTTTTTTTTGTCAATGGACAAGTAGGTTCAACCCCTTGCAGCACAACCTTTTGTCTGCTAGTTTGCTGTACCACATTATGGATCTTTGAAAAAGGGATAGTCTGCCATTAAGATATTATATTTTTCCATACTTATACATTTTTTAACTTTTATACATGGTTCATAAATGCAAGGCCTTTACCATTAGGGCAAGTGAGTAAAAGTAATGCAGTGCACTGTTATCTCAGTGTGTAATACGGATAGGGGGTCCACTATAAAAATGTGTGCACAGATTTGCCCAGTTTAACAATTTGACACGATTTATATTACATGGATGCTTCTTAATAGTATTCAAATGCAAACAAGCATGAAGGCAAGATTGTTGATAGTTTGCTCTGAAAATATAATGTACGTAAAAGATGTGAAGCGGGTGGAGGTTTTGCTAATCTTCTTTGCAACTTTAAATACCATCATTTAGTCAAATGTGTTTGATGCATTCTAATATTTTAAAAAAAGATTAATAACAGAAAATAAATCAGCATTAAAGCATAATAAGCAACATGAAAATGAATCAGGAACCAGATTCTTGAAATAAGTCACAAAAGTGCACTTCACTACAAGTGTACATCCCTTTGCCCTGGGAGACCCTCCGATTTCCAGGAATTCACAAGCCTTTACAGAAGGGGGCCTGGAAGCTGTGCTCCTAGCAAACACTTATGAATTCCATTTTCGCCTGAGCGAATAGACACATATATATTTGCTCATGAGAAAAACATCCACTGAGCGACTGAAATTTCCATTTCTGTACATTCTTTTTTTACCCCACCCTCAAAAGGTTTACTCATGACCTTCTCAGAAGCAAATTTACAACATTTGCCAGTGTGAGAAGGGATTGGAAAGGAACTGGTTACTTTCTGGCTATGTGCAGTCTCATAAAACATACACACTATGGAAATACTGATTCTCGTCTACTTCAAGCCCCTCCATGCATATTTGCAGAAAAGTGAAAAAATAAAAGCGTTTCTACAAACCCTGATATATTATGAGTGCTAACGTAAATAGAGAGGCTATTATTAGAGGTCTTATATAATAAGAACACTCCCATAACATTTCACCTCACTGCACAGCACCCGAAGGAACAAGTGAATTTTGTTATTTTTACTTACAGGACAAGTAGATTTCTAAAACACATTAACCTTGGCATAATAAGCCCTAGCCAGCATAATTGCAATTGTTTTCTTGGCACAATTGCTTCGAAATGAGAATGAAACAACCTTCCTCACTTGGTGCTATCTAATCTCTTGGCGGTAGTTACTGTCTCTTTGTGGATCACAAATATTTTACACTTCCCTCATTTCACAGCTCATGACCAAATCAGAGTATCAGGCTACAAATGGATTGCTCTCAGCTCCTGCATGCTCTACTCTGCGACTACAGAGACGATTTACTAGGACACGACTTCTGTCCCATGAGCGTCACTGCATCTATTGCCATCCCACCTTACAGCCCTCACCCTCAAGCAGGAGACTTAGGGAATCATTTTTAGCTCAAGTATGCAGCTTCGGTCAGTTATCATGACTTCTGCAAAATACCAACTCCTAAATATATACAAGTCTCTTTTCTAACCTTTTCAAGAAGAGGAGACCATCATCAGATCAGTGCACTGGCTATGAATAGGATTACCGCAAAGCTTATTCCCACAGTACTTCCTTTACCTCCCCAACAAGGCCATTAAGTTTGCCTCTAGGACACTCTTATAACCTCTGAAACGACCCTGCAAAATCCTTCCACGGGAACCAACCCTGGTGCTTGTCAACCAAGCGTAGAGGCAAATACAACTGATTCATTATTGTATTTACAGCAATGCGTGTCAGCAGATGCCACAACCCACGCCCCGTGGGACACTATCTCTTTACTGTCCTGAAATCACCGTGAACAACATTCAGGTTTAATCTTTACAACTACTTTGTCTATTGTTCTGGTTCACTCAGACTTGTAAATTCTCTGCAGTTCTTCAATTCAAACACAACAACACGGTATACAACGTTAGCCCTTTCAAGAATCTCTCTCATCTGCCATGCAATATGACCGTACTGTCATTAGCCAGCGAAAATATAACTTCAGCTGCTGTGCTATTCACTTTGCAAAGCAAAGAAATATAGACCGAAGGATGGCTAACCCAGTCTCTTGTCAGGATCAGATTCAGAAAAAACAATACTTTGACAAAAATGGAGTACAAACAGTGCCAACGACATATAAATGAGAATCTGAAAGTATCTCATAACGTTTTATAACTGCATTTTTACCAAGTGCAGATAAAAATGCCTTATGTGCGTTGTAAATATTGTAAGAGTTCACTATAAGTGAAATATAAATTCTAAAATGCCTCTGAAATGCTGTGATAATTATTTAGTAGTGGTTAACCAAAGCTGCTACTCGTCTATTTCATAGCCCAGCTTATAAAAGTCCCTTGTGATTAGGGGGAGTGAATTATTTATAACAAGTCAGGTGTACGCAGATATGCTGGCAAACACTGTCTGGCACTCTAAGTGCTTTTCTCATCTATACTCTCAGATGCATTAAGTACACATCCACTAGTAAATTTAAAGCTAATCTTTCTTTAGCTATCAATTATGTAACTCTAGGAAAATTAAACAAATTGCTGAAACAAGCTGTAGACACATAAAATGAAGGCGAACTAGGAGCACAAAAGCTATCCTCCACAACAGAGATCGCCATAATAAAAAGAAACAGATAAGTGAATAGCTCCCAAATACATATTTCATTGTTATTATTGTACTTGCTCGTTTTAATAAGTATCATTGACGAGTGAATTTACTCCTTGGATACACACACTCAACAACTTCTACCAATTCTGCATGGATGAGGATGGATAAGTAAAGGTTCATAATAAAAGAATTTCCCAAGACTCCCCCTAAATCCAGATTCAGTAACCTGGACACTATTTGGAACGAACAATTGTCTTCTTTAGCTGGTTCGCCAAGTAGTGAACTTATGCTTTATGGGGATTAAAAATCCATTACCACATCTGACAGTTCTTCTGCACAATAATACGGTGCAAAATGGCATACTCCCAAATATGCCAGGACAACGTCATATTTTAAAGCGGACTATCTGGAGTCACACTTCACCATCACGCTTTCTGATCCTTTTCTCTAGACAAATGCAAACATTGGTTAAGTTGTAAAGAGCAAACACATCTTTAAAGAGACAGTCATTAAGCTCTGTTGATACTAGCTACACAAATTCAGACGTTTCATCCTATTTCACTGCAACGTTTCCAGTGAGAGAATCAACTTGGGAGAATTCAAAGGGATTGATTTGGTTAGCAACACAGCGTTGCAGAAGACAAGAAAATGTATGAAAAATAGGCACGTTTCAGCCACTAGGTAGAATCTGTATTCACAGTTATTGTTACAATTCTCACATTTAAGAACCAGCAGGGGCGGCTCCTCCATTAGGGTGGAGGAGCGGAGCCCCACTGCCTTCTCGCAGTGCGAGAAGCAGAAACATGAAATGGTATTTCAAATACCATTTTATGTTTCTGCTTCTCGCATTGCGAGAAAGCAGAAGGCAGGGTATGCATGGTTGGGAGCGGACGGGAGGGTATGCCTGGTTGCGGGAGGGTAGGGGAAGGAATGGCTTGCACCACTCTGAGTACCCGGACTGTTTGGTCGGCCCTCTGGGGCCGACCAAACCAGTCATGCGCACTCTACATTTTATCTATGTAGGCTGCATGCAGCCTAATTAAAGAAAATTGGCCTCCGTACAAGTGCCCGGCTGAGCGCGGTCTGCACCAATCACAACGCTGCCATTGCAGCGTTGTGATTGCCTTACGGAAGGGGAGGGAGCATGCCTGTTCATGTTCTAGAAAATGACAAACGTGGGACACGGCCCAGGAGAGGCAGCGCGGGACCCGGTCAGAATTTTTTTTTCTTTTAACAACCTCCCCCACCCCGCGCGAACCCCGGCACAACTCCCTTCAGCCCCCCCAGCCGCGAGAATTGCGAGCCGCGACTGCTAACAAGTACTGTAAAATCTTGAATATAAAGTACCTACTTGGTATCACCATTTGGTCACAAACTGTGTGATGATGTCGACCCAATGTAGCTACCAACCCATATTCACTTCAGCATGAGCCAGAAGAAGAATAGTTACTTACCTGTAATCTGTGGTTCTCCAGTATTGGTGTCTTTCATAGATTCACATGCCTGAATCATTCCCCGTCGTCGGAGTGGGAGTCCCACGGTACATAAAAAAGCAATAATTTGTATATAAGAAACCAAAACCCCTGGTACTAACCAACCAGGAAGTAAAGTAGCCCTAAGCTACAGTGGAAAAACGTCCACACTCATGACTATCCTAGTCATTTTGTATAGACCAAACTACAGCACCCACCAGAATGTTCTCCCCAGAGACTCAGGCTCTCAGATCTTCTCGCACAGGAGTGAAACCAGTAATATCGCCTAAGGAGCCTCTGAGGGGAGGTGGGCGGGTGCATGTGAATCTATGAAAGACACCAATAATGGAGAACCACAGATTACAGGTAAGTAACTATTGTTCTTCTCCAGTATTGGGGTGTCTTTCATAGATTCACATGCCTGAATCAGAGTAAATAGCAGTACACACCATCCTGCTCATAGATGCTTTTTTGCATTCCTCTGCATATGTACACTTTGCAAACAATATTACATGAAACATAAGCGTCTAGAAAAGCATAGAGGAGGAGGGAGAACAGAGGCTCGCCTTACTTAAAAAGATTGCGAAGCACTGCTTGTCCCACTGAAGTATCTGCATCGCTGGCAGCATCCAAGCAATAGTGCTTGGTGAAGGTATGCGTGCTGGTACAGGTTGCCGCTCTGCAGATATGATGGAGAGGCACTCCAGCGAAGAGGGCTGTTGAGGAGGAGCCCGCTCTCGTAGAATGCGCTCTTGGCAATGATTGCAATGGCCTTCCTGCATGCTGGTGACAGAGACTAATTGCTGAGGACACCCAGTGGGCTATGGTCTGTTTAGATCCAGCGTATCCTTGGCGTATCCTTCCGCATGCTACAAACAGCTGATCTGTTTTACGGAATGTAGCAGTTCGATGAAGGTAACATTTAAGACATCTCCTGATGTGCAGGGAATGCAAGGCCTTCTCCGCTCTTGCTTGTGGATTAGGAAAAAATGTCTTTAAAAGCACCGGCTCATTAAGATGAAAGTCGGATGGAACTTTAGGCATGTAGCTTGGATTGGTACGTAGTACCACCGAATTTGAAGTGAACTGTAAAGACGGAGATTTGATGGTGAATGCTTGAATGTCACTGACTCTACGTGCCGATATTAGAGCTAGAAGGAGAGAAACCTTCCAGGAAAGGAATTTGAGATCCACTTTATGACTAGGCTCAAAGGGGTGACGTATGAGTTGAGAGAGTACCACATTCAAGTACCAGGAAGGAGATGGACGCCGAAAAGGCCGGAACATTCGAAAAAGGCCTTTGAAGAATTGCTGAATTATTCTAGTGGAATACAGAGAATTAGAGGCCTCTTGTCGAAATCTGGAGATGGCCGCTAAAAACACTTTCAGTGTGGAATGAGACAAGCCAGACTTAGCCAATTGAAGAAAGAACGGTAAGATCTGTTCTGGTTTCGCATGGAGTGGATGTAAATTGGCCGTGAGACACCAGGCACAAAACCTTTTTCATTCAAGTTTATAAGTCTTAATAGTAGCAGGCGCTCGAGCATTGGCTAAAACCTCTTTACAATTCTCTGGGATATCCAGATGGGCGAATTCAACGTGTTGAGGAGCCCAGCTGATTTTTTCAAGGAAGCTGGGTCTGGATGACAAATTTGACCCTCTTGCATTGTTAGAAGATTTGGTAGTGCTTGAAGTTGTATGGGATTGCACTCCGAGAGAAGTAGGAGCTCGGTGAACCAATATTGGCGATGCCACCTGGGCGCGATGAGGATGAGGTGGCATGGTTGCAGTTTCATTTTCCAGATGACCCTGGGAACCAAAGGAATCGGCGGAAAAGTGTATGCAAGTATCTAAGACCAGTTCATCGAAAGTGCTTCTCTGCATGAATCCTTGCGGGGAATCCAACTTGCAAAGTATGGGCATTTGTGGTTCTGCTTCGTCGTAAATAAGTCCAGGTCGGGATGACCCCACTTTTGAAAAACTCTGTCCAGAGTCGGCTGATGAAGTTCCCATTTGTGATTTGTCGCTGTCGCTCTGCTGAGAGAATCGGCGAGCCCATTGGACATTCCTGGAACGTGCGTTGCAGACAGATTTATCCGGTGACACAGAGCCCAACTCCAAATCTCCTGGGCCTCCTGAGAAAGAAGGACCGATCTTGTGCCCCCTTGTTGTTCAAGTAATGCATACAGTGCTGCAAATATAAATCCATAAATGTAGTTCCTGATAAATAGTTGGTATTGGTGCTATCAGTCCGTTATGGTGAGGTGTCTGTGGGATTTCACCAGGAACTTTTACATGCATTCAGACAAAAAAGTACACATACACTATCTACTTCTGTTCTGAAATTCCATTCAAATGTTGGTTATTTTACAAAATATTGTGATTTCTCTCACTTACTGCCGCTACCAATCCACATTCCTCTCCCTTGCCCCTTAGGCCCCTCTCACGCACCCTGTGGTTGTATAATCTATTTTAACATTATATGTTAGCGTGCTTGTTGGGAAAACATGAAGCTCCCCCCCCACCCCCAATCTTGAAGACAAAATTACGCCCCTGCCTCTGATGGAAGGGAACACTGGAAAAACAGCCAATTTTGGTGAAATGTGAGTTTATTCCATCAACAGCATATATGAAGCTAAAGGACCCACTCTTGGAGTGTGAGCTTAGATTACTTGTCGGTAGGTTAGGTTCCAGCAAAGAATCAGGCAGACACTGCCAGTGCCAAGTAAATCTCGTCACGTGTTCTAAAGCGAGTAGAGGTTAGTGGTGTGTTTTAGCGCGCCTCAGAGAGAAGAGCAGGTCATGTCTGGGTCCAAGTTTTACCCAGCTTCGGTCACAAGAGACTCCTTTTGTTGAAGGAAGTCAGGCAGTCAAGACTCTGGTCAGAGGAGCGGAAACGGACGGTACTGTAGAGAACTGTGGGGAGCACAGTAACAGACAGACATGAGGGTCAGAGAGTAAATCTCAGGGGCACGAGGGTGATGCTGCTTTCTGGGTTATAAGCTCCTATAGTCTCTGTGATGTGCTCCTCTTTCACAAATACTGGTACACCGGAAGGGTCGAATTGGGATCACAATTAGGCCTGGGCACTCTCAAAAAAGTGGCCCACATTCCCTGACCATCCTTTTCATGGATCACCATCGGGTTTAGTCACACTGGAATGTTATGTGGACGGTTATTATTTCTTATAGTTCTGTACAGTGTGATCTGGGCCCAAAATCACTGGAGCAGTTACAATACACAAGATAAAATTCATTTTTGGTCTAGAGATTAAGTGATTTGCCCAGAATCACAGGATGTTGAGCGGACGCTGGGACTCGAACCTAGTTTCAATGTCTGCAACTCTTATCATAGCGCAATTTTATGCAACCCTCTCCTTTCCGTCCAAGAAGTCCTAAAAGACACTGGGGATGAGGTCAAAACACCTGGCTGCCTTTGCCTGTTTTACTGAAAGTTAGGGATGGGTCTCACACCCATCAACAAAGTCATTATGTTTTTAAACATATTTTAACTGTTTTTTGCTCAGGCCTTTTATCTCGGACTGGACTAAATGCAACTCAACTGCTCATTTCTACGTTGCCATTCCGCCTTTTTAGGTTTCGCCTGGCAAACAGCTGCGCAGCAGCGTTTCGCGCAGGCGAAATCTTTTGTTAGACAGATGTTGGCTTTTGCCCGCCTCTCTTTTGCATTGGCTAGCTCCATAAATGGGGGCTAGCCATTGGAAGAGAGATCTGTCCGTTATTGTGCGAGGCGATTCATGGGCGTTCCACCCCTTTCTAAAACGTCATGCGGCGGTGGGCGGGTAGTTTTTTTTCCGTGATGTTTTGCCTATTTTGGACGTGTGTTTTGCAGGGGTGGGCTGCGCGATTTCACTCCCCTCCCGCTGTCTGTGTGCCAGTTTCCGCCCCCGCCCCCCCTCCCGCTGTCTGTGTGTTTGTCCCCCCCCCGCGCTGTCTGTGTTATCGTCATGCCATGCCAGTGCACCATCGGAACACTCTTTTGCTGTCATTTGGAATTGCGGTGAGTGAGGGCCTTCGGGCCGTTCACCCCCCCTCCACCTACTCCCTCCTTTCGGGAGGTAGAGCCGGGCCAGGCGCCTGCCTGCTTAGTAGCGGGCCGCTGGGGAGGCTGGGGCCTGGGGGTCAATAGCAGAGTCTCTGCCTGCGGTCCTGTTGAATCTTGAATGCGAAAGCTGCCCTTTGCTTGGCAGGGTTCTGTAAAGAAAACTTCATCGGCACAGGGATTGGCTTCTCGTAGAAAGGAGCCGCGAAGAGGAGGGGCGGGATAGAGGCAGATAATAATAGCCCCTCGTCCAATGAAAACCCTCGCCTGTGAGACCCCCAAGTGTTCCCTCGACCCGGAGAGCTTACACAGACATTAGCCTCTTTCTTGTGTGGTCGGTTTCCTGCGGGCACGCCAGCTGTGGAACAATACTCGGGAAGAAGCCGAGATTTCAGGAATTTCCTTCGGATTTCAAGGATTGGCCGAACCCTAGAAAATGCCTCAGCCCTTCGATGCTGCTCCCTGGATGATGCAAAGTTGGATACATCTGTGGACATTTACAGAAGCATCCAATAAGCTGCACGTTAGGAAGAGCAGATAACTGGCTGCAGTCCCAGTCAGGCAGCACGCCTGACTGTGACTGCAGCCTGCTCACCACATCAGATCCTGGGTAAACAGCACGTTTACCCAGGATCTGATGTGGTGAGTTTCCTGCTGGTTTTAGTTTACGTATTACCTCCATACCCATCTTTTTATGGTTTTTTTTTTATCAATTTGCCTCTGTAAACAAATAATGTGAAGATCCACTCGTTTTTTTGGGACTTCTTATTGCCGGTGCATTTCTTCAGGTTGAATCAATTGGCCGATCGGTCGATTTTGTTGTTTTGTATTAATAGCTTTTTTGATTTGTAAACGGTCTTGAATTTTTTTTTTTACAGAGGTCTCGCTCGCTAGCCGTAATCGGTCTATGGGGCAAGATGCGCGCAGGACATGAGTCAAACCAGCAGACGGGCGGGCTCAGTGGGGAGAGAGGCGCCCACCGGGAACAGTGTGCACATTTAGTGTGCATAGAATGGTGACAGACAGGAGGGTGGGGGTGGAGCGACTGGTGCTTTCAGTTCCATATCTTTGTGTACTTTCACTGTTTACTACCAGACTGCGAGACAGGATTGAAAACTGGCAACAACCCCCACCATTCACGCAAATGTCTCCCCCACTGACAGAAGGACTACTTGAAAATGACATTACAGGGCTAATTATTAGGCAAACTTCTATAACGTTTTTGGCACAGACTAACATTTACCTGTTCTTGTTGTACAGTAACTTCCTATGTGTTTCCGATGCATTGTTCCTCTGTCAGTACCCGCCACCTCTAACCCCACGTGGGCCCAGATGTGACGCTTCTGTCGACCCAGACAGCGTTCAGGAAATGTGTGGGGGTGGGGAGAGTGTGCCATTGTGCTACTGTCCAAGGCTGCAGAAGCGGCCTGACCAGTGCAAGGAAGCAGTCCCTTCACCCCAACAGGAAATACCACCAGAAACGTAGAACTGAGCCCAATGTAGTGAGGGGAGTTGAGGGTCAGCCGCAAAAGTCTGCAGGGCGAGGAAGCAAGTCTCAGAGCATCAAAGCCAGTCGAGGAAAGAGGGGCAGCTGGGTGTCCGAGACCCCCAAGCATGTAAAAGCCGAGTACAGCGAGGCAAGTTATACTGCTTATGAGCAATGCTGGGGAAAAACTCACAGAGGGGTGGGTGCATTTGTTAAAGATCTTTTATAAATATGTAAATTCTGTTTGTAAAAAACACGTTTAGGGCTGCACTGATGTATTGGTTTTCTGTTTTTTTAAGAGGCCTATTTCAGACATCATGTGCAGAGCCAGAAACGCGGCACTTAAAGAATGCGGCGCAACGGCCAGAGCTGCCGACTATGCAGTTAGATATGTTCGAGTCACGGCGTCGCCTAAACATCCTGTAATACTGGGCAAATCACATAATCACCCCCTTGTGCCTGCAAAAAACTGAATGTGCTCTTGTGTAATGTATCTGGTGCCCATGTAAAGCGCTTCAGTACCCTTGGATGGTGTGCGCATATATTATAGAACTGTACACCTAATGGCAATGTAAATGACAATGCCATTTATTTATCTGTTTTCAAAACCAACACATAAATGAAAAATTTGTCATTTACAATGCCAATAGCTCTAACTTTTCCAAAGGCGAAACCATTGCATTGTAAATGCTTGTTTTATTTACCACAGCAATTGTGCCCTGGGAAATTCTATTTCAGGTCTCGAAGGTAGCCGCTGCCTGGCACGTGCTTAAAAAGGGCGAACGCAAAGTGCAGCTCTGAAAAACAGACTCATTAACTCGAAGCGCTGAACATACTTGTCAACTTTAGTTTACAGCGGCAAAGCACTGGCGGGAAGCTGCCAAAAGGCAATGCTTTTAAAGCCGTCTCTTTCAGATGGTTCTATTTTAAACGCTGCACGCTGTGCCTTCCCTTGCATGTAATGCCTGCGACAACAGAAACGCTTTCATTTTACTTCACTGCCGACCGAGCCGCATGAATATAAGCGTTTACTTTGCTAAATGGCATCTTGACGGATGCTCGAAAAGCTAACCCAATTCAGAACGCAATTAAGGGGAAAAACAAAATAAAAAGCTACCGGGGTTCTTTACTGCTGAAAATTATCTTTTTCTGCTATTCTAGTTTTCTCCTCCAATTACATTCATTTTATTCACAGTTACTCAGCAGGTCAGGCAGCATTTTTTCGTTTGGATCGACGCTAGTTCAAAATAAAAACAGGTTGTTTTGCACCCAGTTGTCCTAGCCTGTAGGTACCAATCGTGCCATTCGCTATATGTGAAGAGGAGACGTGCAAGTCAGCCAGCTGAAACCGGTTTGGTCTTTCTATGGCAAGTTCAGACATTAAAGAGGTGGAGAAAATAGGTTAAATGTGTTTCGCCTGGAAGATCAGGTTTTCTCCAGTTTCTGACACCTTCAAGGACAGTTCTGTTCTTAGTTGTGGTCTTCGTGATATACACAGCTCTTGTGCCCAAGCCTGATAGGGCTCTTCAGCTCCAGCAGGAAGACCAGAAGGGCTGTCAGTGGAGGGCTGATCTGTGATCATGAACTTCTGTGCGCCAGCATCTTAAGTGAGGCATACATGGTGGGAAAAAACTGATGGTCTGGGATGTGGCCCAAATAATTACTAGTGAAAGAGATAAATTCTTGGCATAGTTGGCAAATTAACTTTGGTTTGGCCTGTGGACTGAGTATTGGTGGCTGGGATTAATATGAGGATTCCACCCATCAGTTTTTGGTTTCCTCGTGCGACCCCCCAAGAGTGAAAACTAAACACCCAGACATGGGTCTCGTGCTTACTGTGCCACAGGACCCAAGCTATATCTTACTGACGAGGTCTAAGTAGGCCATAACCGGTCTGGGTTTGATTGTGTTTCCTATCAGAGGGGAACTGACTGGTTTGGACTTGAATGTTTCCCTCTGAGCAGGACCTAAGAACTTCTGCACATATATTGTTTTTGCTTCAGGTGTTATTTTGGGTAAAAAAATTGCTGGATTGGGCCGAGACCCGAGTAATTAATAGTTGTTGAGATTAATTCAAGCATTCCACTTATTACTTTTTGTTTTCACCCGCATTTCAAGGGATGAATTTTAGTCAATAGTCCCTGCGTTTTTTACATCAACTTAACAATTGACTAAACATCATTTTACATTTTGAAAAACATGGATTGAAATATATGTGCATCAAATTGCTTAGCTATATCTTTAGGTTATACGATGAAATAATTTGAATGCATTGTTCCACCAGGTATCAATGCATTCCAGTTGCAACAGCACAGTCATTGTTTCAGTGGTACATCGCCCATCCAGGATATAGTCCACCATTCTGGATGGATTTCCCGAAATAACCCTCAGTCTTCCTAGCCCTATCCAAGGAAATTGTGCTGATAGGAAATTACAACTTATAGGTCAATAAATCATAATCAAACCAGCAATAGAATGCCTAAATAAATTGGATGCCCTATATAATGGTTTTCATGAACAAACATAGAAATGTAAAAAAAAAAGAGAGGGAGTTAAAAAAAATAAACACCATGTACTGCAATGTCCTTTGCTTCTCCTCTAAGTTCCTATTTCAAGAGAATCCATGGTATGGCCCCTCCAGTCTCAAGTCAATAAAATGATTTGGCTCCCTGTGGTTCGGTCTACACATCTGATGTGAGCAGACTCTTGCAGTGGCTGCATGAGCTGTATTTATATGTAAGCATCACTTTGCTTGTCTTCCTAGTAAGGCATGCACATTATTTTGTTTTCTTTTAGGATTTACCTTAGGGTGTTTGATAAAATCAATTAGTGTTCCCCAGTCACAGTTGCTCCACGGCAAGGAGAAGTGCTTGAGATTAAATCAATCAATCAAACAGCATTTGTAAATCACAACACTGTCACACCTGGGGGTATCAGGGCACTGAGTCTCCATCAGAGAGCCACGTCCTGAGTCTCTTTCTGAAGTCTGCCAGCAAGAGACTGTACGGAGCTAGAGGGGCAAGGTCGTTCCAGGTTTTGGCAGTGATGTAGGAGAAGGAGCGGCCACCACTGCCGCTGCACCAGAAAAGGGGAGTGTGTGTGAGGATGAGTGAATAGGAGCGGGCTGGTGGAAGTTCAGTTGATGGTTGAGGTAGACAGGCCCTAGGTTGAGGCGGGGTTTGTAGGCATGCATGAGGATCTTGAACTGACATCCTTTCTGGAAGGTGAGCGAGTGGAGGGCTCTCAGGTGGGGGGTGATGTGGGTTCGTTTGGGGAGGTCTAGGAGGAGTCTGGCTGCAGCGTTCTGTATGGTCTGGAGTCTTCTGAACAACTGGGAAGAGATGTCGGCATAGAGGGCATTGCCGTAGTCAAGGCGGTTGGTGATGAAAGCCTGGGTGACAGTCTTTCTGGTGTTTGTTGGAATGCATCTAAGATTCTGCGGAGCATGCAAAGTGTGTGGAAACAGGAGAAGGTGACTGCGTAACTTGTCGTTTCATGGTCAGTTGGCTGTCTAGGATGATGCAGAGGTTGCAAGAGTGGTCGATCGGTGTGGGTCCAAGTTCTGCAGCCCACCAGCTGTGGTCCCATTTGGAGATGTTATTTATTTTTATTTTTTTTCCATTTGGAGATGTTATTCCTGAAGATAAGTACTTCAGTTTTGTCGGAGTTGAGTTGGAGGCAGTTGTCTCTCCTCCATTCAGCTACGCTGGTCATGGTGTTGCAAAAGTTGGTTTTGGCGTTGGAGGGGGGTCCTCAGTGAGCAAGAGGATCAGTTGAGTGTCATCAGAGTAGGAGATCATGTTGAGTTTGTGAGATCGGACGATGCCAGCGAGGGGGGTCATGTAGATGATGAACAGGGTGGGGCTGAGGGATGATCCTTGTGGCACGCCGCATATGTCATATTTGGGAGCGGAGGTGAAGGGAGGCCGTGGGTTGCTCTTTGTGCATCCTGTATGGAAGGAGGCAATCCACTTGAAGCCGTCTTGTATGCCTATATTGTGGAGTCTATTGATGTGTCGAATGCCGCAGAGATATCGGAGGAGGATCCAGGAGTGTTCTGATGTCGTCAGTGGTGGTAATCAGCACAGTCTCAGTGCTGTGGTTGTCACAGAATCCTGATTGACAGGCATCTAGCAGGTGGTTTTGTTCCAGGAATTAAGTGAGCTTCTGGTTGACGGCTTTCTCGAGAACTTTGGGCAGGTAGGGAAGCAGGGAGAATGGGCGATAATTTTTGAGATTGCAGGGGTCAGAAGAGACTTTTTTTTCGCAGGGTCTGAAGTCTGCATGTTTTCATCTGTCTGGGAAAGTTGCTGTAGAGAGGGAGGTGTTGAGGATGCTGGTGAATTGTGTGCTGATAGAGTTTGTTGCAAGGTTGTAGAGGTGGTGGGGGCAGGAGTCAGTGGGCGCCCGAGCGGATGAAAGACACTATGTCTGAGGTGGTCAGGCCAGGGAGCAATGACCAGGTGGTGATTGTTTGGCTGGTGTTCACTGGCTGGTTGAGGTCGTCTGGAATGAGACTGGTGGGTTGGGTGTTGAAATTGTACAATATGTTGGTGATCTTACAGCTGAAGAAGACAGAGGGTGTTGCAGAGTTCTTGGGAGGGGTGGATGGTATTCTCTATTGCTGTTAGGTTGGAGAATTCTTTGACTATATGTAAGAGCTCCTTTGTGTGATTGGCCGCAGAGACGAAGTGGGTGGTGATGGCTGCTTTCTTGATCTCTTTGATGTGTCAGTATTAGTTGCTGAGGGTTGTTTTGTGAGCTACTTTGTCAGCCGGTTTCTTGCTGGCGCTCCATCATTTCTCTAGTTGGTGGCATTTGCACTTGGTGGTTCTGAGTTCTGAGGTGTTTCAGCTGGCATGTTTGGGGCTCTTGTTGGATTTTCCAAGTTTCCTTGGGGTGACTATCGGCGCAGTAAGTGATCCAGGCGGTGAAGTTGTGGACGGCCTGGTTGAGGTCTGTTGAGGACTTGAGAGGTGGTGAGGGCCTGTGCCCGACTGAGTTTTGTGACCTTGCTCCAGCTGCAGCAGGAGGAGATCTGCTGCCTGGTGACTGTGTGCTGGGCGTCAGTGATGGTGAAGTTCACAAGGGTGTGGTCAGTCAAGGTGAGTTCTGTTGAATGACTGAATTTAATTCTGTTGCTGGAGGTGAAAATGGGGCAAGTGTTAGTCCGGCTTTGTGCGTGGGTTCAGTGACCATCTGGGTGAGGCCGATGGAGTTTGCATCATTGGGATGGTCATTGTGGAAGTTGAGGTCGCCGAGTAGGACTTAGTGGTGAAAGTTGATTGCTATAGGGGCGATGAGGTAAGCTTTTTGATCCAAAAGACATCACCAAACAACTTCTTTGACAAGCATTATTCACTTTTTTAAAAATCTTTTAAGCATTATTCACTTTTTTTGTTTTTAAGCTGTCATACCCCATTGTGACGGTGATATGGCTGACATGGGCTACCAGGCCCCCAAAGTGGTGGTCAAGGTCGTTTACCACTGCCACTGGTGTCCCGGATCAGTCCTACTATGCCTATGTAAACTGGGCATCTACAACCCTTCCTGTACTTGCCTGCCTGGGGAGCGAGGACAAGCATTCGCAGGCTTCTCAGTAAGGTAAGGGTGCGGAGGAAGAGCTCAGATCTCAACAGTCAAACAACAGACACAATAACCGGATATTCACCTGAGTGCACAACCTTACAGAAAATGTACTTTACATCTCTCAGCAGAACTAAAATACTAAACAATCTAATTAGCAGGTTTGGCATAACATGTTCGTTAACAGTAAACCACTACCCTCAGTTCCTTCCTCCTGGTAACTCTACTCTCTCTCACAGTTATAGTCAGGAACCCTCTATTATAGCCCCCTGCATTCCATGAGCGCAGGCAAGGATTAGGCTCAGGAAGACTGCTCAGAAAGTCTCACAAGTTAATGTGGCAACTCTGTGGCTTGCAGGACAAAAGACTCAAGCACACATGGCAGATCTTACTTTCGCAACACAGTCTCTCCCATTCCCAGGTGCAGTCAAGCTTCGCACACTTGCCTGCTGACAATAGGTGCCTTCTAGATGATGACCCACTGGTGCTAAATTTGATAAACAAACGGGCACAGTCGAAATAGGATTTAGTCACTAGCACGTGCCATTGAGATTCTTACAAATTAGCCTAACTTGAAGACAGATGTAATAGTCTTGTTTGATCTCTCCTTGTTCTCTTGTTTTTTTTTATTGTTGATTTTATGTGCAACGAGTATTTTCGAACATTTTATTATTATGCCTTCTCTGTGATGCATTTTCAACTTTGATTGGTTTTCAATATTTGTAACGATATATGAAATGTTTTGTGATTAAAGCTTCAGAAAAACTTTTGGAATTGTTTATAGCACTAGACTTACTCAGGATTGGGGTTATAAGTGTATTGTGCATGAGAATCTGCCCTTCAATGTATGAATGAATGAATAGTTGACTACTGGAGTGGTATAGTGTGGTTTCAAAGGGAAAAACTTGTGACTTGACAGTTTTATATAGAGCCCCGCCCCGTATTGCGGGGTCCTTCTCTTTTGATTTCTATGCCTTGTAGATGATGCAATGGGTGCGGATGGACTTCCCACCCTCAGAGGGTGTACTTCTTCATTGCAGGTGACTGCAGCAGCTGATACACACTGGATAATCTTCATGGATGATTCAGGGAGGCAAATGCACTCAGCAGCCCCAGTCCTCACCAGTGGCGTCCCTCACGGGTCAGCTGCTGAGTGGTTCTCAGCCTGCAAGGGTTGGGACCTCCATGACAAGGCTTCTCAAGTAGGGTGACCAGAATTTTAAAGAAAAAAAAGGGAGATTTTCCAAAAATAGGAGGACTACAATTTTACTTCAACAAAGTGCACAGAATGACAGTGCTACCTAGCAGAAAATTACAGAAAAGGCAGTAAGAAAATACAAAAAATGCAATTTTTAAAGCCAGTTGCATGCCTGTTAATGAAATTGCTTTCCTATAACAGCTGCTAACTATCCATGCTTTTCGAAACATAAAAAAAAGACCTCCCACCCTTTTCAGCCGGGACATGACCTTAATTTCCTGAAATTTGCCGGGACAGCTGTCGAAAAACCGGGACCATCCGGGCAAATCCATGACGCCTGGTCACTGTATTCTCATGGCATCAGGGATGGGGAGCAGTTGCAGCCTCTAGGCAGTTTCATGGACCGCAGCTGCAAGTGATTAGATCTCCTGCTCAGTGACAGGACCAGTCATTTTGCCCATGGGAAGCGGGTGATGCAGACATCACGCTTTGGTATAGACTTATTTCCAGCTCTGGACAGAGAAACTGGGGGGACCCTTTCGCAGCAAGAGCCACTCATGGATCACTCTTTGGGGTTGTTAGCTTTCTCTGAATACTCCACATGCTAGGAACACGTTGGGCCTCCCGTCCATGACAGTTTCTCCTCCAGTCGGGCCAGGCACAGTTTTTCCTTCTCTCAGCAGGCAAGCAGGCTTCTATGCTTTTCAGGCAGGTCCTCAGCTGTTGCAAGCAAAAAGTGATGACTTCAGGCAACGTGCCATCACCTCTGGGAGACTCCCTGTATGACACAAGACCTGGTTGTACAGTGACTCTCCTGAGCACTCTGGGGAGCACATTGTTACCATGGTCACATAGAACATGGGATTGGAGCTAAGTGCGGTGGCTTGGATCCGACTTTTATACAAGTTTCATACAGGGGATGTAAATCCACTGTCTCAAGCTCCAGGACTAGTTCACTTTTATATGTCATTTAAGATTGATCACCAGACAAATGCTTTGTGTGAACTGATGCTTCTCACACACCTTGTAGTACCGGGGCATGCTCCAATCAGGACTACCCACATTAAGGACACAATGAAGTTTGAGTTCTCTCACCAGGTTGTAATCAGCCTTCCTGAAGCAGTAATTAGAGACAGACGAAATGGGAGGCCTGGCCCAGAAACTTCTTCACCTTGAACAACATCTACCATCAACCAAATGTAATTGCTGAGGAAGAACTAATCAGGAGCCCGTGGTTAGTAACGTCACTAAGCAATTTCTAAAGGTATCCCAGTCTCCATCCTACTCACATCAACATCTGGATTTCCACCCTGCAGCATAGGAATGCAGGCAATACATACATCCATTGACTGGGGCAGCTAAGGCCACATTTCATCTTGTGCCATGCTACAGCCAGGAGCGGTACAAAAGGGGGTGGTGATGGACGGAGCATCTGAATCAATCAAACACTCACACCCAGTCAAAAGATCTGGGTTTAATCCATCACCGTTCTTTAGCCCACTTTGCCACCCCAGTTCAGACATGGCTATATGCAAATCAGTCTGACCCTGTGCCTCATGGGAACAGTCTGGCCCGAACTGCCAAGCCACGTCTTCCCTGGACCGGAAACAAGCTTCCGAGGACCGGTTTCTGGCATTCCAGCCGTCTTCAGCCCGGCTTGCTTGAATCCAGTGGCAAAGTGAGCAAGGGACTCAAGTCTGAGCATACCCAGCCACACTTATGGCGGCCAAAAGCGGTACAAAAGGGGGTGGTGATGGACGGAGCATCTGAATCAATCAAACACTCACACCCAGTCAAAAGATCTGGGTTTAATCCATCACCGTTCTTTAGCCCACTCTGCCACCCCAGTTCAGACATGGCTATATGCAAATCAGTCTGACCCTGTGCCTCATGGGAACAGTCCAGCCCGAACTGCCAAGCCACGTCTTCCCTGGACCGGAAACAAGCTTCCGCGGACCGGTTTCTGGCATTCCAGCCATCTTCAGCCCGGCTTGCTTGAATCCAGTGGCAAAGTGAGCAAGGGACTCAAGTCTGAGCATACCCAGCCACACTTATGGCGGCCAAAAGCGGTACAAAAGGGGGTGGTGATGGACGGAGCATCTGAATCAATCAAACACTCACACCCAGTCAAAAGATCTGGGTTTAATCCATCACCGTTCTTTAGCCCACTCTGCCACCCCAGTTCAGACATGGCTATATGCAAATCAGTCTGACCCTGTGCCTCATGGGAACAGTCCAGCCCGAACTGCCAAGCCACGTCTTCCCTGGACCGGAAACAAGCTTCCGCGGACCGGTTTCTGGCATTCCAGCCATCTTCAGCCCGGCTTGCTTGAATCCAGTGGCAAAGTGAGCAAGGGACTCACGTCTGAGCATACCCTGCCACACTTATGGGGTGGCAGAGTGGGCTAAAGAACGGTGATGGATTAAACCCAGATCTTTTGACTGGGTGTGAGTGTTTGATTGATTCAGATGCTCCGTCCATCACCACCCCCTTTTGTAATGCTACAGCCAGGGGCATCCAAAATGGCTCAGACTAGCTTCAGTACCCAGACACACACACACACACAAAGTCCCACAATCACGCCTGTGTCTCATGCTCTCTGGACATGTACTTGGCATACACAGAGCATGTCAGTGCAAGTTTCTTGGATTCACACAACAGTAGTGCTTTGCATGAGATGGATCAGTAGACCGTCCTCTCACCGAAAAAAGGTCTGGTCACACTACTGATTCACAAAACATAGTATGCTGTCACCACTGCTTTATGTGATATACCCAGGGTAGGTATTGTAGTCCACGGTCTTCAATGATGGCTCGCTTGGTAAGCCTCTTCAGGACAGGTCCTGCACTTCACATTGTCAGAAACAGGTATAGACATAGACCTCTGCACACATGCTAGATCATCATGACATTGGTGTTAAAATAAAAGTCAGTGTGCCAGTTTCATATGTAGCCAGGCACACAGGGCAGGGCAATACGCCCCTTTACCATAAGCCCCTATACCATGCATGGGATGGCATATCCCAACAAACTGACCTCTCCAACTTTTTGGAAGTGAAACAGTTTGGAGGTATGTGAAACTGCCAGAAGGTACCAAATCAGCTGCTGTGCGCCCTAAAGACCAGTCTAGAGTTTGGCTGAAGCTCATCCTTTTCAGTCAAATCTGAAGATTTTCTTTTTCAGGGGTCTGAAAATAAACATTTCGTCAGTAGATATTATAAAATCCATATTCAGCACTATTTCGGTTGGTTAAGAAGGGGTGGAGTAGTGGCTAAGGGAAAGTAAGTTCTTTAAGTCACTGCTGGCTTATTCCGACGAATTTATTTTGCATGTCAGGTAGATTAAATACTTCCTCCTGTGAGTGTGTCATGGTTTTTTATACAGTTGTAGTTACAGACAAAGCAATCCTTCCGAACAATGTCCTCCTGGTTTTCTTCCAGGTGAAGGAGGGTTTCCTTCTCTTTCTCTCTCTAGATCTATTTGGGTTACCTATCTGCCTGTCATTTAAGAGCAAGCACATGACTGAAAATAAAAATGTAATGAAAACGGATGGGTGTGACATTACATTTTTGTAGCTATCTCCTAAAAGAAAAATGCATCAGAGAAACAAAAGGCAGTCCTAAGCATGAGGTACTGGTTTCTCAATGATACTTTCCCTTAAGGTTCAAGTAAGGGTGTTTACATGTGCACAGAATCATCTTCCCCCAAACATATTGCTCTGTATAGATAATCTTCCAAAAGCTGGAGCATGGCTATGCATACAATAGGTTATGAATCTTAAAACATGGGATCACATCTCTGAGGTGAGAATAACTGGCTCCTGGTGACATGTCGTTATCACAACAAATTGACCCATCAGGCCTTTAAATCTCAGCACTCCATGGTAGTGGCAGACTGACAGACATACACTGGCTTGTATGAGATCCGTTCAAAATAAAAATTTAAACATTTTTTAAAACATCTTACCATGGCCGCTGTTTTGATATTCAACCGGTTTAGAAAATCAGGTCGTTTATTCCATGCCCAGGGACCGAAATCTAGAAATTGTTACAGCCAGATTTACTGTAATTATTTGTTATGTTTGAGATAGTTGTAAGCAGTAGTGTTTCATGGCCTGTTGGGACCTTTGCCACCCGCTAGTTTCTAGATACTAAATCCATATAGAGGGTTACGTATGTGTTTTAACCCCCCTCATTATAATAACGTGTTCATCTAATAAGGTAATCACCTTGCAAGGTCCTGTAAATAACTGCACAACTTATATGTCATCTATTAGCTTGCCTTTATTCACATAGTTATCAGTGGGGTTCACAACACTGTTGTACTCATTGTTTTCAATCAGTGCAACTATGCTGGGTTTGATACAACAAGCAGTGTTATTTACATAGATCCCTTAAGTTGACTTGAGGTGCCTTTTTGTAGATGCTCTATCAAGGTGAACCGCTGATGTGAATTTACTAGTAAATTCAATGGCGTCACTGCAACTATATGGAGCCAGTCAAAGAAGTGATGGTTATTCACCATGACTATTGCATTTGTTTTGGGTTATGTTCAGGCGCTTGGGAAAGGATGCTCAGACTACACTGATTGTGCTGCTGAATTTCTCAGCTTCCAATCAAATAACCATGCCCTCCCCGACATGTGGGGTTTCACCTTCTCT
This sequence comes from Lissotriton vulgaris, assembly GCF_964263255.1. Classification (NCBI taxonomy): domain Eukaryota; kingdom Metazoa; phylum Chordata; class Amphibia; order Caudata; family Salamandridae; genus Lissotriton; species Lissotriton vulgaris. Next base: position 1,461,515,406 of record NC_141691.1, read on the forward strand.
ACTGTAACTACAAGAGAACAAAGCTATTATGACGCTCCTGATGTACCTTTAGTGTCACTATGTTGCATAGTGCCAGAAATCACGATTAACTAGTGTGCAATTTCATATGTATAATTTACTCCCGATACATCCAAGACATACAGCAAGAGCTCAACTGTCTTTTAGAGGTGCCATTAGAGCTTAAATCGTTAAAAGGAAAGTGCAGGGGCCCAAAGTATTTCTTAAGTGCTCGCCACTATCAATGCCGGATACCAGGATGGATGAATACCAAGGCTGCCTAGTCTTGACTCCATCTCATGCCTCTTTCTTCCACCACACCACATTCCTGCCTCTTCATCTCACTCTTACAGATTCTTTATCAGCCATGATTTCTCCCATAATCACACTATACCTTTAGATCTCTTTCCCCTACTTTCTGGCTTTTCTCTGTGTCAGTGTCTGATGGTGAAAAGTAAGATCAAGTCCCGAAAAAACAAATGCCAGTGCCCACCATCTACAACGACAGGCACAAATTAAGCACTGAGCATCATTTATTTAAGCTCATTTCATTAGATTTAAATGATAATGATGATAATTGTCTGATATCGAGAAGGTCAATGGTTTTACTACTGGAGAATGATACATATCCAGAGACAATATCCTGAAACGTGTGCCCACATGCGGTGTATTTTACATACTTTGGAATTCAAGCCTTGATTACTTATACTACGCTATACTCACCGACACCAGTGGTCAATAGTGACACCAATTTCTCTGTAAGCCTCAGAGGCTGGACTAAAATTCATTGTATTCACATATTAAATAATAATATTGTTATTGTTATTATATTATCATAATTATTTTTATTCTTAACCCGTTGGCTGCTGCTGTCGGCCAACGGCCGTCGCAAGCACTACCTCGGTAGTGCTGCGCACGTCCGTTGGCCGACGCGGCCCCGCCCGTTTCTTAGAACGTTCCGCTCTGGCGCGGAACGTTCAGCGCAGCCAACGGGTTAATATATTAAACCACCAATTGCAGTACAGGGGCCATGAGCACATTCATCATTTAAAAATATAAGAATATTATAGGAATAACAATATTTAGATTGGAACTCACTGGGGCAGGGGAACAAAGCATGTTGAGTGGCACTTCCCAAAACTAAAATCCTCAAGCTAACTTGACAGTAAACAACATACTTCAAAGTATCCATAGTAGTACAGTTCTACACAACACGTAGTGTGCTGGACAACTGGTTAGATCAATGCCCAGAGAGGGAACTGGTCTGTGTCACAGAAAGAAAGTATTTTTTTAAATGTAGAACAGGTAGGAGCTCTTGGTAGTTCCAGAATTTCGGTGGAGAGCTGCTCAGTTTTATGGACCGCATCTGAACCACCAGTAAATCCCTGAAGATCTCAGTGCTTTAAAGTCTGCTAGGGACATCTGAACAACATCGAAAGCTGCCTGAGAGCCAATGCAGACAGACAGCAGACCAAGATACTAATGTGCTTCAATCAACCTCTGCAGTAAGACAGAGGTTTCAAGCAGCAGTGTTCTGAAGTTATATATCTAGATGAGCGGTAAGCTCCGAGTTTAGGGAGTGTCCATCAGGGTCGTAGCTTCAGGGGGGTGTTTCACCCCTTAACAAATGTATTAATTAGTAAATTGTTGGGTATAAGAGCTTTTAGTTGGGTATGGTAAAGTGTCTGTCGAACTTCACGTGGGATTTTCAAGTACTCACTCAGACAATGTCTTCAAATAGGGGCATTTTACAAAATACTGTATTTTTAAGTACCCCTCACAATTCTCACTCCATTTGCCCTCAAGCCCCCTCAGGCGCTGCTTCTCATATAATTGTTGACATGAAAGTCCCAGCGATCAAAGAAAAATATAATTTTGAGCAGCACATCATGCATAAATATGTAAAAGTTTGCAGATCTTCTAATACATTGTTAAGTATATGTTTAACCCCTCCCAAACCACAATCTTACTGACCAAGCTTACACCCTGGTGACCATAGTGGGATGTACGAACACCGCGCAGGGATGATGCTATGAGTGAACCCAGCACAAATAGTGCTGTGCTGCAAAAAATATTTAATTGAAGCATAAACTACAATCAGCTCTCACAAGTTGAGTTTACAGTCAAGAGGTGGATGCTGAACACCTCTTGTCCCTCAGGCGTGCTTCCTCCCACACTTACAGCCTCTTACATGCCGTGCTACGCCTTATCCATCAGAGGACTGTCATTGTTACTCCTAGTAATGACTAACAATCCATGACTATACAAAGCCCTCAAACAGCGAGTCCTGTGTCTGCCTACTTACCACAGCGCCATACGTAACAATCACCCTCTATACGCCACCTCCACGTCCGGTCTTTAAAAAATATTTATTACTTTAGTTTGCAAGATTTAAACTTAATTTTCTTTCACTCCGACCTTATGAATGCCTGCATTATTCTGATCTGTGGGAATACTTCTCTGTTAACAAAAACTGAACAGCATTCTGCTACAGTTTGAATGCTTTCAGAATCTAGGCTGGCGTTTTTCAATTTTCTTATGAAAAATCCTTTGCAGTTAATAATTGTGTGTTCTTTAAAATTCCAGATATTCAAAATGGTGATTCACCTTGCCTATTTACACAATCGCCTGCATCAAATAAACAAAAAAAAAAACAAAAGAGCATAATGCAGTCTGCCCATACATGGTTTACATTTTTCCTTGGTGTCCCTACCAAATAAGTGACATTCGATGTAAACTGCCAACCTTAGATTGGCATCCCTACAAAGCACAGCTTGCTAAACGAGACTAGATTGGACATGTTTGGTCCAAAGAAGGCTCTCTACCAGATACCCAGCAGACACCATGCACTAAACCATACACAGATCAGCACTGCAGCTCACTCATTGTTAACAAAGAATGAACTGTGAACCCCGAGAACCAATCAGAGGTTTGAAATTAGGAACAAACTACATGTATGGGAATGGATGATCCACGTCAACTGAACGCAGGCATGGAGACACTTTTATATTATTTACACAGAGCTGAAGCTAAAACTTCCCAAGGAGCACAGATCTGGCAATGTCACGTGACTGAAGCAGGCTGATATCTGGTTGATGCTCCATGAGCCCCGAATTTGACTAGCAATGCCAATCAACTACTAACGTAAATATTACAAACTGAAATAGAAAGAACTACACCTAAGCTGTACACCAACTATAATAACGTTTTCCAATGAACTTGCTTTTTCTTCATTAAAAAGACGCAATGTTCTGTTTTCCACTCTATTGTGCCTCTATCTTTTAAAGATTTAAACAGTCATGTGATGGCCCCTCAATACAACTGCTATTGCACATTGTTCTGATTAATAGGCAACAGACACACGACAAAAAACACTGCTGACGTGCTCCTTTTGTCTAGGCTCTTTCTATCATGTGTATGTATGTGTACCTAAGAATGTCATCTGACCATCTTAGCTGTGGCACTTGTATGGGGTGGACTATCTGCCTGATTAGATTTCCCATTGCTCATTGGCGTAACATAGGCCCACGCAGAGCGGAAAGTGTGGGGGGTCCGAGCTCATTGGGTCCCTCTGAGCACAGTACCTTGGGCTGAGAGCTCCTGACTGACTCCAAAGGGGGCCTGTTAGAACCGGCTGTCTCTAGTTGGCAGAGGTATACACTTCTGACAAATAGGGACACACCTTTTCTAGTCAGGGCAAGGGGATCACACCCTTTGATAACCCTTGCTCACCCCCTTGGTAGCTTGGCAGAGCAGACAGGCTTATCACAGAGACTGTGCGTTAAGCAGTTATGACCACATACAGTAAGAAAGTGAATACACTACAAATGGACACAACACAGTAGTATTATAAAAATAAGGATTTTTATATAAGGCTTAGCACAAGACCAAATAACGACAAAAATATACACAATCTTAATAAATACTCTTGGAAGGGAAAATAATAGTTCAAAGGTAGTTTCTTCTTTAGCACAAAGTCTTTTCGTATCAAAGCATCTCTTCTCCTGGAAGCACAGTTCTTAGCAACAATGTAACCCACACGGGAGCTACACGACGTCGGGGCAAAGTTAATCCAAAGGTTCGGCGTCGACCGCGAGGAGCGCTACGTCGAGCCCGGAGTCACACGGACCCCCAACAACACAGTACCTTAGGAAAATGAAGCACACGATGATCAGCGGCGTCGAGCAATCCGGCGTCGCGTCTTCGGTGTCGATCAGGCCTCAGCAGGCATCGTTGTCGATGATGCTGTTGCAAAGAGTGAGCAGCGCTCACGGCATCGAGAGGGCACGAGGGCGATGCAATCAGCAGCGGTGCAGACACAAGGTCCCTTGGAGCTGGAGCCGAACTCACTACTCACTGGCGTTGCTGCTGGCGTCGATCGGGCCCGGCGGCCGGCGTCGAGGAAGCGGGACACTTGAGCCGTCACTCACGGTGTCGAGCTGGATTCGGCGACGTCCGTCGGCGTCGAGATTGCTTGTTCTTTCAGAGGTGCTGGATTCACAGGTTCCAGCAAATAGCACTTTAAGCAGATGAAGTCCTTTAGCCCTGTGACTTCAGCAGGAGACTGACACTCTTCCAGTCCTTGGAGATTTTCTTAGCAAGCGTGAGAGTGCACACACAGTTCCTCTCTCCTGGTTCCTTGGCAAAAATAAAGAAGCACTGCAGGATTCCCCCCAGCAAACAGCACACTGGCAGAAGGGGTAGGCAAGTCCTTAGATAAGCAGGCCTCTTGTCCTTGGTTTCAGGGTTCCTTGTCAGAAGTGATCTGATTTCTTGGTTCAGGGGTCCTTCTCTTATACCCCTTTTCGGCTTTGATCCCTTTGTCCATGCAGGGGAATATCCCAACATCCTGGGTCTGTTGTGGGTGGAGCCAGGCAGCAGCACCTGGCCTATTCACTGAGCAGGGCTGGGTCCTCAGACGCCCAGCAGGAGGTGGAACCAGCATTGTCACTAGCAGGAGCAGAGCTATCGGCCTCCTGGCAGGAGGTGGGGCTAGGATCGTCCATGGCAGGCACAGAGCCATCAGCCGCTTGGCAGGAGGTGGAGCCATCATTGTACCAGGCAGGGCAGGCTATCAGCAACTACTCTCCCCCTACTCTCAACGCAAATGTCCCACTCATCCCACACTGACTCATCCAGACCTCTGGAGCCACCCAGCTTCTGTCACACACATGCAAGACCAGCAGAAAACAGAAATGGTTAGACAAGAAAATAGACACTTTCTAAAAGTGCTATTTTCAAACCCAGAGTCCAAAAACCATCCACACCAACGGATGCGTAATTAAACCCCGAGTTCAGGGATACCAAACTCGACATTGCTCCATGCTCCCCGAGCCAGCTAGGATTATAGCATTAATAATCCCGGCGGCCCATTCTAACTAATGGAGAGCAGGTTACCTCGCAATAGTGAAAAAAGAAGATGGCTGTAATTCACTATTAGGACATGCCAACTTGGTCAGGCGTGTCCTACCTTATACTTACAACGCACCCTGCCCGTGGGCCTACCATAGGGGTGACTAACATGAAGTTAAGGGAAGGTTTGAGGGGCTGGCAAGTAGGTATACTTGCACAGTCCGCGTGACAGTACCAGACTGCACGTAGGTCTCGCAATGACCGACCCGTAGACATTCTTTTACGAGGCCGCTCTTGTGGGTGGCATAACACGTGCTTCAAGCCCACGAGCGGCATTTGTATTTACAGGCCCCGGCACTCCTGGTGCACTAGACTAGGGACTGACAGTAAACCAAATAAGCCAAACATGGAATACAATTGATACATCAATTTAACATCGGGAGCACTTGCGCTATGGCACTGATCAGCAGTGGCACGGCGCCCAAAGCATTATCCAGCAAAACATCGTAAAACAGTGGAGGCAAACAGAAAAAAAATGGAGGAGAGACTCAAGCCAATGATGTCAGGTCTAACAGGGCCCCTCCATGTACTTTGCAGGAGGGTGGCCTAAAGTTTCGTTACACCACTGCCATTGATGTTTTGCCACCGCTCTACTCTCCCAAACTGCACCGGGTGTCCTCCAAGCGCCATTCACACTGATCTCTATGGCAATGGAGCTCAAAGAGAAGGAGGCAGATGGCGAAAGAAGAGGGGGGAGACAGAGCAAATTCATTAATGTTTTCTTCTCGGTTGCTCTACTTCATCTGACAGCGACCCTACCTGCATTGAAGCAGATATGGTGTCAGTGCCTTTCTTCAATGGCAGGTCATGAGTGCGCTGCTACAGCATGCTGTCTGCCAAAACAAAGCCGCCACCCCCACTTCCCTACTGCAGTCCTAGCTGGACCACCATTCAACCTCTCAAGCCACTGTTACGTAAAATGTGATGCAGGGAACTGAATAAGGTAAACAGGAGGAATTTAGGGGTGATTATCTACAGAAGAGGGCAGTTATGTACAGAGGAAGGTAAACATTAAGTCAAAGGAGAGCCATTCACTGAAGATGACCAGGAATTGAAGGGATTAATGTATAATTAAGGAGGGGATCGTAAATTGGAAAGAATGAAGGGGTAGTTAGGAATTAACATGATGATATGGAAGATGTAATTGGTTAAGAACTAGATGGGAACTTGCATGAGCAGATGTAGAAAAGCATTTACAGGTAGATAGATCACATGAGAAATTTGGAACAATTAACTCACAATAGTACCCGTAAGAACAGCACAAAACACGAGTGGCCACCAACAACAGGAATATAGAATGAACATGAACTGGAGGCAAGTCCAGGGTAACAGCCCATGGTACATACACAACTATGTTTTCGAAGTGCATATTAAATGCCCATTTAAGTTAGCTTTACTACAGGCCTCAGTTAAAATGTATTTTGCTTGCCAGAAGCTTTTTCTTTTCTAGGCAGGTTTATTATTTCATTAGCTAGACAAAGGCCTGTTGTCTGTATTAAATGACTGATAGAGAGGCCTGAGAGAGGCTTGGCAGTGAATGTGGAGAAACAATGGCTCGCAGAAGCTTTCTGTTAAGCGTGTACCGGGATGGCAAGATGTTCAAGGTTGCGAACAGCAGCCTTAGTTCAATGGGTTGGGAATTCAGAGCTATGTTGCAGATACACACGAGTTGTGCTCCAATTGGTACCTGGTGGTGTGGGGGAGATAAGGAATTTCTGAATCTCAAATTACTTTTAGATTGGTGTTTCCATAGTTTATATTACAGAGATTCCCTTTAGAATTGAAGATGTACAGACCTCTCTGCTAGCTGATTGTTGCAAGTGTGAAGCTTAATGCTAAACACTTATTTCCTTTTCTCATGGACTTCTACTGGAGTCTGGTCATGCTGACACCTTTCTCTTCTCTTGCTCCCGAATTAGAGACCCTCTGTACACGACTATATAATTAGGAGAGAGAAACTTCCCTTTTCAAGTTTCTTTATGGAACACCTGTTCACTTTAATTGGTTACTGTATAAGTGTGCCTGTCACAATTTTGTGTCTCATTCTGTTGCATCTCAACCAACTGAGACATTTCACTTTGCGTATTGTACTGATGTACTTATTGAATTTGCAATTGGATTGCATATGTACTGGAGTGATTAGTAATCCAAATAAAACCCTTTAATCATATTCTGTGATCCCTGGCCCTCATTGTCTCCCTTTCAATGCATCATGTCAGCTATAAAAGTAGGGCCGGGCTGCCTGTAGCGGGCATTTCCCTGGTGGGCCTCCAGGGTGGGGGCCGGTGTTGGACCCCTGAGAGGCCATTTTTGTTACCGGTGGCCGGTTTTGCAGCATAGCTCCATATCAGCAGACCGTAACAAAAGCTGCAGAAGTGAGATGGGAGTGGTGCTTCCAACTAGCATCTCCCCACCCCCATGGGGGAGCCGTCTGAGCTGTTTGTCAGGGCCGGTTTCAGTTCCCAGTCCGGCTATGTATAAAAGGTTCAAACGACCAATGGGAAATATCTTTGACAACTTGACTAAGACATTACGTTTGTAAAGTTCAGGACTCCACAGCATTTTTAAGGTAAGAGAAGCCAGTGATATATTTGTAGGCAGCAAGGTTGTTGTGATTAAGGTAGCGCAGAAGCAACAACTCCCCTGTAGGAAATTAATACATATTGGCTGCTAAAAGTCACATAAAGACATGCATTTGTTTTCATACATTAACACAAACAACAATTAAGCTGATCTTGTGTGCACCGCAGAAAAACATGACACACCTTTCGCATTTAGGATCATTATTTTCTGCAGCAACATCTGCCTTGAAGAATGTCTTTAGTTACAGCAGAATGCACAGTTAGCATTCTCTAATAGCAGTCATACATCTATATTTTCATGCATTCACTCTTTGCAACTGAACAGCGGCGGACGTCCCCAACAATCACAGCAAAGGAAGTCATCCTATGTGTCTAGTCCATCTGGGTTCTGCTTTGCAGCGCCTGGTCTCAGTTGTCCTCACTGTAGCATGAAGCCAGCTCTTCTCTCTTACCGCCCACTGTGTCACTGCAGAAGGGGTGTGGACACAGGAGAGTGCAGGTCTAGGAAGGGCCAATCGGGTCATTGAATCATGGTAGCTGCAAAGGTAGACTTCCCACCAGGGACACTCCCAACGAGACCAGTGCACATGCAAGGCTTGAAGACTTGGTCGAGAGTCAATCATATGCATTTCTGAAGCTTGAATGAAGTATACGCATCTACCACATTAGTAGTCTCTGCTGCTCTGTGAGCGCCCACTACTCCACAGGCGAGTTGGCAACAGGTACAGCGGCGTACCAAGGATTTTATAAATGTTTATATCCAGCTATTGCAGCCTACAAGTAGATATGCCTTATGTATCCCTTGTGCGGCACATTTACATGGAAACCAGATCCTAGCTTAGACGGGGCTCTCATTTGTGGCCCTTACACAGCGTGCTGCAGAGATAGGCAGACAAAATGGAACAATGATTGCGAACTGAACTGCCCAGTGTTACCGTGCTAACGGATACTTTTGAACAAGCACAGTGGTACTAATCTTATTGACCTTAGAAGGATGAATGGATGGTCTAGCCCTGAAATGGAAGAATCTGAACTTACAAAGTGCACTTCAAACTTGAAAACTTTGTTGTTCACATCTGCATAGGCCTCCATTAATCATAGTGTACATTTTTCCTGTCCACACACACAGCGCCAAGACACCACAGGATTCGAGCGCTATACAAGCATATAAACAAACAAACATTCAATTCCACTTACTTAAGTAGGTCTCCCTTCTTACTGCCAGACAATCTTGGCAAGCACAGCTTTTTGCTTGTTTTGGACTTCTTTTACTCTTTTTTTGCACAAACTACTCAGTTATTCAATAGTGGAGGCTACGCTGCACCAAGATCACTTTGCACCAACTCTTGCTGCCTTGACAAACAGTATGGTATGAAGCACATCCCTCGCCATCTCAATCGCATAACACTGACATACAAATCGCATCTTTGTCCTTCATACATACTTTTTTTTATTTTTCTAGTAACACTTCTTGGGTCAGACTGATTTAACATGTCTTGCATGCATTTGTTTAGAACAGTGAACTAATCTAGTTTCTCAAAGAATTCAACACAAAGCATTATGCTTGGTGGTAAGACGGAGAAATGAGGTGATATCCACCCAATCCCTGACCTGCAAATTTTGTAACCAGGAGACCGAAATTCAGACCCAAATACACATCTGAGCAAATTAAGAGGTCCTAGGCAAATCAAATGAATTCACTCTGCCAAATCTGACAGCACAAACATTCTATTCTTATTAAAAATAGTTTTCTTTGAATTAATATAAAACATAACATAGGAAACACAGAGATAAATATCACAAAAGTTTGCAGTCGATTGTGCGCACTCTACAGAAAATTCTCTCATATATGGTTCACTAAACAATAATGGTACTCTCACCTCTCTTCCGTAGCCCAGCACCCATTTACCTCTTTTTCCTGGCCCATCTTGCCTCGAATTCCTAAACCAGCAACCTCTTCTTTTATCCCTTGATCATGCCCCAGCTACCCCTTGCCTCTAGATCTTGGCACGGTGACTTCTTGCCTCTTGTTCCTGACCTGGCCACCTTATTTCTCATTCCAGGTCCAATGGCCTCTTGCCTCTCACATGTGGTGCTAAAACCTTTGCGCTCTGGTTTCAGGCCCATTTGCTCTTACATCTAATTTCTGGCCAGATTACATTTTGCCTCTGGTTTCTAGCAAGTGACTCTTGATGCTGGCCCAGCAACATTTTTTGCCTCTGTTTTTTGGCCCCAAGACCTCTTCTTTCCTCTTATTCCCAGCCCGGGACCCTCTTGCTTCACGGTCCTGGTTTAGCAACCGCTTGCCTATTCCTTCTGGCTATAAGCCGAACGTAAACCTAGCCAAAAGGCAGCAGAGAACTGTTTAGGGTCAAAGACAAGCATTAAGTCAGCGAGTGATAGGAGAAAGAACTGTAATGTGGACAATAGAATCACTTTGATTTTGAGTCCTTTAAAAAGTTGAGTGCCATTCTATTTAAACTGCCTCCAGTACGCACTTTGGATTGGCAACTGGACACTCTCTCTGAGGGAAGCTCACCTCTTTCCATGGTATGGGAATTTTTTGTTTCACCAATTTCACATCCCCTAAAACCGTCATACACTTGAAACTACTACTCTTTTGTTGAAAAAATGATTTTTGCAGTTCCCTCTTTAACTCATCAGAGTCTTGTTCTCACATCTTCTGGCTCTGGTGAATTAAGCTGTAATTTCTGTTACCTCTTAGGGAGAACTTTATCAAAAGGAAGGCCGGATCCTCGATCCTACCCTCAATCACTGTTTTCAAGAGCTTAATCCAGGAGTCATAAACCTATACAGGCCACACTCTCTCAGGAGAATAAGAAACTCTTCATCACATAAGAAGCCAATTAAGAATTCAATAAATTATCACGTATGAGCAAACGGTCAAGTTTTCTGACTCTGGGTGTTAAGCAAGCACATTAACCCTTCATCTTGCCCCATTAGTGAAACTCTTCTGTTGACATTTTCCATAACTAGTTCTGGAACTGAAGTTTGCCACTATAGCTTATATTCGAAGAGATCTCAACTTCACCCATTTCCTTTGGCTTAGTAATAGAGTTCGAATTTGTGCAATATTAGTAGTTGATTATAGAGTTTGGGACCTAGTTGGTCGGGAGTGGATATCTTTCTACTTTGTACAATACATTGAGCCTGCAAGTAAGTACACAGTTTTCAGGGATCACTGGAATAATGGTGTTTCTAGTCTTGGCCAATATTAATATCCCTAGATGTTTTAAAACACTTCAGTACCTCACATTTCTCCCAAAATGAGCTCTCTGATATTAAGCTATGTTTCACAAAAGGCTATGATCAGTGAATGTTTGCCGGGTCTACATTTGGTTCACATCCAACACTGCCTGCCAGTTCCTCAAACTGTACTCCACTAACTCCTAAACATGTGTTCCATGTCATTGATTTCATTCTTGGCAGTAGTAGGACATGTATTGACATTCTGAGATCTGACCTAAATTCATATCATCAGAAAAAATACTGCGCATAAGAGACGGAAATACGCGTTCCTCCAGGTGTTCTGCAAAGCCTGGTTACTCTGCTATGCGAGGATCAACAATAGCAAATTCAAAGAAGGGAAAGCAAATGAAAATATCCAAGGAAACAGAACCCGATATCAAACAGATCGCTTACAAGTGATTCACTTTTATAGCTCTCCAGATATCAATAATGAATGCTCATACAAAGCACCCAGAAATAAGAGACAAGATCAGCCAATATTTACATGCATACCAACAATTGAAAGAGCTTCCACTTAGCAAACAGGCATGAAAAGAAGCATCATTTATCACCCATTAATTCTATGAAGCATCTGGTTACAATGGATAAATAAGGGATGGATGCAAGTTGGGGATTTGAAAAGAATAATGTGGCACTTCATTACTTTTATTGAAATATACATTCTTCAGAGACACTGTTAAAAACATCAAATGGTATATAGACAATACTTCTTTATCAGGATGGACGGACTAAAAATCTCTTTAAAAGCAAATGTGAGCTGATTTTATAAAGGTCTTTTGCATTCACACAACTGTTCTAAAAACACAGTATTGCCTGCTACGCCTCCCCAGTGCACAAACCTTCCTTCTACACACTATAAGTGGCCAAGATATTGATCTAGTCCTCTGTGCAGTACACCAAAGCATTTTGACCCTGTGGAACATGGAAAAAATCCCAGACCACAGAGAATGGTTACCAAAATCTGGTCTCTTCTGAGGATGGAAAAGTTAACAATGGCCTCTGAGATCAAGAAAGAGGCATTTCGGGGGAAAGGGCACCTTTCAATCAATTTCTTTAAACAGAATTCAAGGAACTCTCATGCCCAAAGTTCCTGAAGCTCCCACATACTCTTGAATGCATGGCCAGGCATTCTGGTAAAGCCTACTGATCGGGTCCTGCCAAATGTCCCATTTTCGAGACTATCCTCTCCTGAGCCAGTCCCATGAAATAGCTTGTTCCATACTCCTTGTGTGTGCTGCGGAGAGTGGAGGAGAGCTGGAAGGATGGTGAGGGTATACCACTTGCCGGAATCCAGGCTGTAGGCATGGTTGCGTTTCTTTTCTTTTTTTCTTCTTCTATATTGTATTTGACTCAAATAAAAACCAATAAACATAGTTGATCCATAAAAACACAATATGAGAGTGTAGGGCAAACTGTGATCAATCTCCTTGTTTTATAGTTTGCCTGCACCGATCTTTTTAAAATTCATCATTTCTTATTTATAATATTTATGTTTACACTGAAATGCTTCTAAATTTGAAGTTTTCACAGGACCTTAAATGTATGAGGCAGTCATCTCTATCCACTTGTATCGAAAACTCTTTGTAGCCTCTTTTTATTGGGAGGTTGCATGGAGGACAGGGGCACAGTGGGGGGTTGGGGTAGTTTTCCTCTGGTGGGCCAGGGATACGTCCTACTATAGATCCGTAAACAAGGCCAAGTGCACTTTTCAGCACTTAATTTTTCAGGGTGTCGAGGGCGAGCAGTCCGAGGATTCTCAGGGAGCTGGTGTACATAATCTGAACTCAAACAGACTCAATACCTCACTGTCAGCCCAGTGCCTGTCTTAGTAAAAACATAAGTGTTTTAATCTCATAGCAAAGTTCTACAGTTCTCACATCAACTACAGAGTTCTAGCTGCAAACAAAATAGAGCACTGGTTTAAGATCAAAATTAGGCTGTGTGTGAGCAACTACTATGTGCAGTAACTTATAGGTAACTATGCATCATATCTCAAGCATAAAGAGATCACACTGGCACCAGTTCATCACTCAAATGGTTTGGGTCTTCTAGATATAAATTGGCAGGATTATTCTACTGAATCAAAGTAACAAGATCTCAGTTCAAGCCTCATGATATCAGTCTGCATGGATGAGGTTCGGCATGCGGGTTATGGGTGCATCCTTCGTGGTTCTACATTCAGAGGCTGAGCAAGTGGGCATTGGACCCCATGAAGAAGCCCCTCCTCTGGGATCTTGTAACTGGGAGAAGAACATCACAGTACATCTTGGCAGCAGTCCTACACCGCCAGCTGTTGTGGCCTCCAGGCTGGTGGCAGATCTGCAACAGAGGTGTTGTTGGATCTTACAGGACCCCCAGCACATTAGGGCAGTGGCCAAACTGGTCCCTCCTGTCACATTAGGGGGATGCTGGGCGGCATGCTATCCCATTGGTGGCTATTGAAATTTCATGCAGACTAACACAGGGAGGCTGGGTAACCTCTTGGAGCTCAGGTGAGCATTCTTGTACTTCTAAGTGCTCTACACTCCAGAAATTCAGCTGGGCTTCCCCTCCTGGACAATATCGCCTCCTGTGGGGACAATCAAACTCCTTCCATCTGGGCATAGGCTAGCCTCTAGGCATCAAGCAGAGCTCTCCAACAAGTTGTGCAGATTTCAGGCAAGATTCCTTCACCACTTGGAGACTGACTGTCGACAGACACCAGCCCTGGATCAGAGTAGCTCTACGAGTACTCAGCGTATCAGTTTCTTCCTTGGGCAAGAAGTACCTGGAACAGGAACAAAGAGGGTTTGGGCTGCCCAGCTGTATTCCTTGGCCACCCTTAATTACTGAACGACACCTGAGGTTACCACGCCTGGGCTGTCTCCTCTTCCCATGTCCTGATGAAGACCCACCTCAACATCCTAATAAAGCCTTGTCACGGTCGAAACGTCGACGATTCCACATGGTTCAGACCTATCAAGTCTCTGGTTACAAATCAATAGGCGACTCCTCTATCTGCCAGAGATATTGTTTTCCTATTACTCTGACCATCATTTTCTCTCCCTTGTAAAATTGTACATACTTTCACCTTGTATATATGACATACTCTGCACTTTTTTCACTGACCACTAAATGTCACTGCAGTACACGTCACCTTATATTGTATCCTGTTCTGACAGCTTTGTTGACATTTTGCAAATATATATATATATATATATATATATATATATATATATATATATATATATATATATATATATATATATATATATATATAAATGCATCAATTTATATAAATATTATCCATTGCAAATGCTTATCACTCAGTTCTTTTTGTCTTGTATTCCATTATGCGTGCATGCCTATAAATCTTTGTTTTTAGGTCTCGCCTGTCGATGCGCATGCGCATCGAGCAAGCGAGACTATGGGGGCTTATCCACTCTTTATCCACTGCAAGGAATCGTGGCGATTCCTTGCAGTGCCCGTGACTTTTAAGCTCAATGCGCATGCGCATTGAGCTTAAAAGTGCGTGCACGTCTGTGTTGTTTTACCCGCTCCGCCCCCTCCCCTTCCCGCCGTGTCGCATTTCTCCTCCCCCCTCCCCTCTTCCCTCCGTCTTGTTTGTTTATTTTACCCGCTCCGCCCCCTCCCCTTCCCGCCGTGTCGCATTTCTCCTCCTTCTCCCCTCTCTTCCCTCCTTAAAAACAACTTTATGAAAACCATCGACTTGCAAAGGTTTGTTGTTTCCATAAATATTATTCAGTTGCTTAAGTTTTTTTTACTTCAGCAGTTTGAATAAAATATTTGCTTGTATATGGAGCAGTCAGGGTCTGGCAATGGTAGCTGGACACCCCCAGCTCGCTCCTATCCCCCAGTTGTCATTAGCTCCGCAACCCCCCCCTCCCCCCCCACCCATCCCTCGCCACCCAGAAGCAACTGTAATTAGGTCATTCCATATAGAAGCATCAATGTATTCGATATTAATGTTTCTACAATCGAACTTAATTCGTGGAGCCTGATTACAGCGAAATAATAAAGGCAAACACATTTGTGTCCGGTACTCAACAGTGGATAGAACCTTAAAATATAATAAACGCATTTCATGTAAATATTAGCATGGATGCAATATTTGCATAAGGTGCAAACCATATAAAAAGAGCTCTTAAACAGCTTTAAACTCCCTAATGACCTAAAGGAAAAGCACAAATAATTGAAACATCCAGACGGGATTTTGTGATATTGTTCGTTACTGAAATTGCGCAGACCATTATAAAAAATATCCTTCCGGTGGAACCGTCTTTTCAAGCAATTCTTTCTTTCTTTTCTTTTAGTAGTGAGGAACGGTGACCTATTTTTCGTTGCCGAACCTTGCTCGGTATTAATTATGGAACAGGATTTCCGTTGGCAGGGCTGCTCTAGAGCAATGTGTTGTGCCGACACCGCCCCAATCTCTCGGTTGACGCGGCACAGGGAACTCTAAACAAATCGGGTGCGAAAATGGTACAAAAATATAATGATGTCCGTTAATGAGACGGAGAGAGTGAAAAGTAGTGTATCCCAGTTATGTTGGGATTTTTTTTTGATATGCTATGCGTACATTATATTTATTAAAAATACATTTTGGACATTTATTCTATGCTACGGTTTGCAATATCCAACTTCTCCGCTTTTCATTAGAATGTTCGTTTTAGTTTAATTTCTTTTTTTACAAATGGTACATGGTCTGAATGAGTGCCCCTTCATCCAATCCTGTGTTTTTTAACCAACATGGCCTAATGCTGAGACATGGGGTTTCATTGTTGCAATACGTAGAGAATGCTGCCTTCTGGTCTCTACCGATTGAAGTACTCGGCTATTTCGAAACGAATTGGCTGGTTTCATGTGACCTTAGCTGGGTTTGCACCCAGGACAGGAATGCTTTGCTCATTTATTTGTTTCCATCGCTTCATCTAATGCTTTTCTCTTGTCTACCTTGCCATTTCTTATTTACACCCTCACTCACCCTCAACCCCTCACCCTCACTCACCCTCACCCTCACTCACCCTCACCCTCAACCCCTCAAACTCACCCTCACTCACCCTCAACCCCTCCCCCTCGACCCCTCCCCCTCAAACCCTCACCCTCACTCACCCTCCCTCACCCTCAACCCCTCACCCTCAAACCCTCACTCACCCTCAACCCCTCACCCTCAACCCCTCACTCACCCTCAACCCCTCACCCTCACTCTCACCCTCACTCACCCTCAACCCCTCACCCTCACTCACTCACCCTCAACCCCTCACTCACCCTCACTCTCACTCACCTCACTCAGCCTCAACTACACCCCCTCACCCTCACTCACCCAAAACCCCTCACCCTCACCCTCACTCACCCTCAACACCTCACTCACCCTCACCCTCACCCTCACTCACCCTCACCCTCACTCACCCTCAACACCTCACCCTCAACCCCTCACCCTCACTCACCCTCACTCACCCTCAACCCCTCACCCTCACTCACCCTCACTCACCCTCACCCTCACTCACCCTCACCCTCACACAGTGCAATAGTTCTCAGACCATTTCAGTTAGAGCTTTTAGAAATGTTTATGGCGTTTTTTATTTGTTCACCCTCACTCACTCACCCTCACTCACCCTCACTCACCCTCAACCCCTCACCCTCACTCACCCTCACTCACCCTCACTCACCCTCACTCACCCTCACCCTCACTCACCCTCACTCACCCTCAACCCCTCACCCTCACTCACCCTCAACCCCTCACCCTCACTCACCCTCACTCACCCTCAACCCCTCACCCTCACTCACCCTCAACCCCTCACTCTCACTCATCCTCACTCACCCTCAACCCCTCACCCTCACTCACCCTCACCCACCCTCAACCCCTCACCCTCACCCTCACTCAACCCCTCACCCTCACTCACCCTCAACCCCTCACCCTCACTCACCCTCAACCCCTCACCCTCACTCACCCTCACTCACCCTTTGCCATTGATTTTTTTTATATCAATACATATAAGTCACTTATAAGTCCCGTTAATACAAAACATGTTGCTTTACAAATGCTAGAGGTGTCACATTTAGAAAAATTATAACTATTGGCTTTGTAAAGAAGAAAGCTATTAATTTAGCTATTTAGAAAAAACAACACATAAATAAAAAACAAAAAAATAATTAACACCTATAGCTCAAACTTTCCTACTGCGAGACCTATTGCATTTCCAATGCTTGTTGTTTACAGTGAACGTATGACTTCATTTATTTTGTTCAAAGCAATTACTCTTTTATTCATTTGTTGTCTACAAAGCAATTGTGTATCCCTGACAGAACCATTGTAGTTTTGAATATATACCCAGGTTCTGAGAGACACAGGGTTACCCCATTGTTTTTTACTCTAGCTCTGTATTTAAGCAGTTCATTACAACTGTGGAAAGAGATTTATGGTGGAAGCACAAAACAACTGGAATCTGCCTATGTGCTCTCCAGGCCTTGCCTCCCAGGCTTACCAGTGTTCTTATGTACTTGTCTCGTAATTGTTCACTATGCTATGTGGATAATGTAAAATACCTAAAGAATAATGAAAATAGAAAATTATTCTTTTTACTTCTCAGAAAACGGTTGAGGAAATCTTCACTATTCTGCATTTAGATACAATTGCAAAATGCAATTATTAAAAATAGCAGTAATCAAAATATTGAAGATACAAAAAGTGATGGTTGTAATACCTGAATTAATGTTAGTCCCTTGTAATTACTTGTGTCGTATTCTACTCCATTCTTATTTTTCACACAATGCTAAATTTGTTTGGACCCAGCTATATGCAAATCCGTCTTGACTCTGCTCCAGTGGGAACAGTCCACCTGAACTAACAGTCCACCCTGAACTACCAAGTCAAGTCCTCCCTGAACTGGAACACAAGCATCCAAGGATGGGGTTCGCTCTTGTTATGAGCTCTTCAGCTGGGTATAGCTCGGTTCCAGTGAAACAGTGTGCACGGGACCTACATTTGGGCAAACACGTGGCCCTTATAGGCTGAGATAGTCAAGTATACAAACAGTGATGGATGAAATGCTGAATTAATGTAATCTTCAGCCCCATGGAATTACCAGGGCCGAATCCCTGTGCATCGTTATTTTGAACACCATATCACCTCAATTTGGACCCAGCTATATATACATTTTTCTTGACCCTGCTCTTTCATGAATGGTATCCTTTTCTTGGGATAAGTAGCAGGGCTCACAATATTATTTTGAGGAGTTTCTATTGATATTATCATTTATGAGAGGCACACATGATTACTAAGCCTAGTATAGGTGTCATCAATGCATTCCAAATGAAAATGATATGTGCATTAGGCGTGACATTTTCCTGCGATTTTATTGATTTTGTTAGGTCATCAACAAATCTTTACAGTTTAGTATCAGGTGAGCAAAGGGATCATCACATAGATAGCTATTAGAGGAAAGATCGACACGTCTGTATTTTTTTTGCTCCTACTCGATTGTTTAGGGTTCAGGACCAAGAATGATGTGCCTCCTTTTGATGAGGATGGTTTCAATTTCAAGCGAAAACTATTGTTTGATGTAGACCTAGGCTTTTCCTATTACTTTTTAAAACTGAAGTTCTGAAAAAAATGCAAAGGAAAATTTTGGAGCAGTCTATACTAAGAATGTGCCTATTCCAAACAAGCATTGGCAAAGCTAAAGGGCGTGACTTATTGGCTTTCCAATGTTTTTTAGCGGAGCTCTACAGTATCCTCAATGGTGCACAGCAAATCTAAGGAGTACATTTTAAAAAAAGTAGCTCACAAGCATTTTTCCCATTTTTTTTTAGGTGAGGATATAGGGAAGCAACAAGGAGGGTGCAGGTGGGTGGAAGTAAAACAGAGGACGTGGGTGGGGTGGGAAGCAATACTGGAAGAAAAGCAACATGGAGGAAGAATAAACATGGAAGGCGGGGACAGAAACAACATGGAAGGAGGGAACAGAAGCAACATGGAAGGTGGGGCAGAAGCAACATGGAGACATAACCCAAAGGGTGCAGGTTGGGGGTAGAAAAATTGGAAGAAATGCAACGATGGATGTTGAGTGCGGGTGCGAAGAGAAACACAAGGGCTAGAGGGCGGAACATGGTGCTGTTGGATGGGAGAGTACACCAGTGAAAAAGCAACATGGGGAGAAGCTAACGAGTGTGAACACAACAGGGAGGGGGCCAGGACAGAAGCACAGAGGCGAGAGAGTGAGCAACAAGTAGTGGCGGAGGGAGGAAGATCATTACACGAGGGAGACAGCTGGAAAACACATGCACTCTCATTAACAGCTTAAGCAAAAAGAATATTAGTGTTTCAAAAGTGAGCTGTGCGATTAAACTAGCAATGTGGCAATGTGAAGGAGAAGGGCAAACACAAGTAGTGAATGTAAAGCCCACACAAGCTGACAAATAAAAAGCAAGCAAATAAGAGTGGCAAAACGCAAATGAGTAGTAAGTAATGGGAAGGCTCTAAGACCACTGTAAGCTGGCGATCGATCTTTTTTACCCACAGATTGCACTGACTGGTAAACAAGACCTAAAATAAGTAAACCAGATGCACAAGTAATGAGACAGATCCCGGAGCTCAATTGTTTTGGAAAACCTTCCACAGTTTACACCTGAAATTAATTTAGTGCGGAGCTTTCGTTTCCAAATAACTTTAGATTCAAGAAACAAAGAACGAATAGAAAATGGCTAAATTTTCCCCAGCTACAATACATAATTAACCATGGTTAGAAGGAAAAGCGTACTGGCAAGTAAAGGCTGTGAATTTCTTACCACGATATGACTATGTGCAATCACACAAAACCCATTTGTGAAACAAAAAAATAACTGTGCTCGCGTCGTCTTATTGCTGTGAAAATTAACGGACAAATATTATCACAGATGAATAAATAAGTTACTAGACCAGTAAACAGAGGTGAAAATGTACTTATAATGTAAGCAGGTAGCCATGACGAAGAGTTACAAGGCAAATAAATGTGTGTGTCCTGTTGAAACCAAAATGTTTAACTTCCAATAAATGAAAACGCATTACAATGTTTTTAGCAAATACTGAAAATGTAACCCAAGAGTAACAGGCATCATGGGTGGGGTCTGAGAGAGGGCGGAAAGTATTAGGTTACTACTGCAAGATATTACAAAATAAGCAGAATAACCCAAAAAGAAAGAGAAGTACTAAGAAGTGAACAGCAACTAAAGCTGTTCCGTTAATTTATCAAAGTTAAAAGTAAAGTATAAATATAACCCCTAAGCAAGTTATTGTGATCAAGTAAGTGAACAGAGGGACATTAATAGTAACTAATATTCAGCACTGCCATTAACTACCATGTGTCATTGTGAAGCAGTAGTGATCACTTTAGAGGATTGCATTCTTTATGCTTACTCCACTTAAATGTCTCTTTAAAGAGACCATGGGAGGATGAAAGCTACTCTACCAAAGTTTTAACTCCTCACCTTGAGGGTAGAGACATTTTACTGTGTTGGATGCTAAACCCACTGAGCTATTGTACAGAAAAAAACAGGAGTAACAAAAATGTAAAAATCATACCACTTCACAATTTTGCGTGACCGAACATAATGACATGCATGCTTAACATCCATTAAGAAATGCTGCTGTAGTATAATTATCTGGCCTGAGTTTAATCCCCTTGTTAAAAAAGTATAATATTAGTAGTACTGTACAACTCATAGGGACATACTTATTTTACCTTTTGTCATATAGGTGTAGGCTCTAGGAAGCAAAGCAGGACGCTGTGATATCACATCTCACTGTATAAACAGTTAACCCTAACTTCGTGATTAGTGTTTTTTTCTATACTCAGAAAACATTTAATTATACAAAATGACTTTGGCGTGCGAGCTCTCTCCTCATCAACCAAAAGTGCCTTTGTGCAGGACTTTCAGGGCATATAAAATATAACAGGTATGTTGCGGCTGAGGTTTACCCGAGCAGTCTGAGACACATAGGTTTGGCAACTAAACGTTAATGGCTTTACAAACGGGAATCAGCCTTTACAATGAGGTTTTTACCTCGTTGTGCCTTTTCCACGCGTTTTTAGAACACATATTTTTACTGCAAATATGCATTTTCAACGCATGCCAATCCCACGCATTTAGGGTAAGTTGGGGGGGTGGGGTGTCTCCCCCCCACGAATACATTGTTTTTATATCTAAAAACAATGCGTGATATTGGCATGCGTTGTAAATGCATATATGAGATAAAAACGTGCACACTAAAAAATGCGTGGCAAAGGCATGCCAAGTAATTACCTGCGTTGTACCGTTGTACAACTTTACAAATATGGGTAGTATGACCTGCAGAGGGAAAGTCAACCTCGACTTCCACATCCTACGTTTATGTAATAAATGCCCTGGCGCTGGTCTTCTAAGGGGGAGGACATCAGGTTGTGTATTTAACCAGAAAGTGTTTTTTCTCATCTTAAATATAGGTTTACAACAAATATAGCAGAATAATACAATGTTTGCAAGAAAGGCATAACAAAATAAAAAAAGACTAACTACGCACTCTGTCCCACAGAGAAAGCCATATACATCCATAAAGAAGAACATAAAATGCAGCAAGGCGACCTCGGAGTTAGGGGGCCGAGATTGAGAGGGCCCGCGAGTGACAAAGAGGGCTGAGGATAATTCCCATCTCATTTGCAATGCCCCCCTTGGATCCTGGGGGACTGTCTGTCAAAAGATCTGCTTCGGGCAGGGTCGTTGTTGGTTGGATGGGCAACAGTGCGTGGGCCCAACCACTTGCATACTGTGGGGGCCAAGGCAGGGTCAGATGGTATCTTGCGCCACAACGCCATGGTAGCTCCCAGCCTGCTGGCAAGCAGCAGCTCCAGGTTTACCACCCACTGAGCCCTTTGAGTTGGGAGTTGTGATCTGTTTGCAATGTTTGTCAATTCTGTGCACTTGTTCTATGCGGTTGTATTTAGGGTGAAGAGAGCTGATGCTTTGCAGTGAGATTTTAGGTTATCTTTGGCATCCTACATCAAAAATAAGCTCACATGATTTGCCTATTTTTAACAGAGCCTCAAAGGGGGCATATGGAATATTAATTACTTATGGGGTGCTTGGGGATGGACCCTGCTGCGTCAGCTTCTGGAATCAGTTTTCGGCTGGGAATACAGCCTGCGCCAGGGAATCAAGTGTGGGCCTGGTTGCCCGGCCCATATCTTTATCACGTGCCAGGGGGTCGTCCAGAGGAAGCCTAGGTTCTAAGTCTGAGACTGGGAGAGCGTGTTTTAAATCGCACCTGAATGCGGTTTAGACCCTTACTCTATGATCATGCAATTATCCTTGCATCACTTCTAACCGATAGGTCTCATTGTACTGTCTCTTAAAGACCTTTTTATTTACTGGAAACAGCCTACAGATACTGGGGTTCATGTCTCGAGAAGATGAGCCCCAAAAATTGTGTATTCGCCAATTTAATCTCTATGTGGTACTATAACGTCATCCAATACACAGTAAGCATCTCGCTGTAAGCTGCTGAATCGACAATTCAATAATATAGAGATTAAGGTATTTCCCAACGTGACCTGTTCAGTTGTGGTAAAAGGCACCTTTCTAAATAGAGTTCTATTGTGCGGGCTTTAGGTGAAGCTCAATTCCCGAATAAATAATTATTGTTTTTTCTGTAAAACATAGATTTTACAAGTCTTCTTAAGTCCTTGTATATTCATAAAACCTACAAGAACTGTTTTTGCCAGTGAAGAAAAAAGACCTAGCTGCTGTCTGTAATGGCTGGCTGTATTCAGGTTTGTGGGAGAGGGTTTGGTTAAGGAAACGAATATATGCAGGGCTTAGGGAAAACAACTGAGTAAAAGGGTAAGATTTTGAATTGAATTGGTGCAGCTTTTCCGTGATCAGTGCTTGTGATGCACAACTTTGATGGTAACAGCTGTTTTTAGATTGATTGGCATATACCAGGCACAAAACGAGCATCACCTGGTTTAAGTGGGTAATTAACAAGGACGAGAGGTCAAACATGTTGACCCGAGGCCTCCTAGGCCACCACTAAGCCCCATTAATAGTTCCTGAAGGCGGCTCGGTATAGATTTAAAAAGAGTTATAATGGAGGCAGGCCCCATTCTTGTCACAGCTATTAAACACAGCTGTGCAGATCAGCAGGGCCTCCATTTTATGAACGGACATATTCAAGGGAAGGCTGCATTTGAGTAAGAGGAGTGAACTAAACCGTCCTTAATGAACAATAAAAGCGTTTCGATGCGCATGAAAATACTAAAATAATTTTGTGTCTGAATGCAAGAATAAGAAATTACGCAAGGAATGTGTGTTAAATAAGACGTAATGAGATTGTGGAATGAAATCGATGGTGTGGATGCTCTAAGTGGAAACATAGTGCGCTCATCATTTCAAGAAGCGAAAAATATTCTCATTTTTGTGCCAGATGCGACCTATTATTTACTGTTTGGTTTCTACGACGCTATGACCTATTCAGTACTTCAAAGATCGTGAGCTACAAGCGGAAGTATGTATACTGCGTTGTCTTAACCCTTTCATTGCGCTCCTCGGCCAACGGCCATCGCGAGCACTACCTTCGTAGTGCTGCATACGTCCGTTGGCCGACGCGGCCTCACCCACACCATGGAACGCCCCGCACCGCGGCCAGAATTGCAGCCACAGTTAAGGCATTAGTGATACATGTGGTAAATGTCCTCTCTACTGCTCTCCTGGGATAGACTGTTCTATGACATCATAGAATGCCTGGGTGTCCCTCTGGCTCTCAGTGGCTCTCTATAACTGTCTTGGCAGTTGGTCATCTGAGGCTGAGCTGCCAACAGCTGGCTCCTGGTGGGGTTCTTCTCCTGTTCTACCTATCTACATTTGTATCTATTATCTTAGAAGGAACTTACAATAAAGGAACCTATCTTCTACAGTGGACTCTTGTACTTCCTTTTACCACAGTTTGGCGACGTTTTGAACTGGATTAACCTACGTGTGCAGTTAAGAATAGGGAAACTAGCAACTACAAGCTAAAGAACCCAAAGCATCAAGAATTGTGGAAAAAATCGATTTTAAACCAAGAAGGTAATGCCCAGCTGACCCCACCAGTGTCGTGTTCCACCTAGACAGCCTGCACCCTGGGCGTGTGTCTTCACTTTGGTCTATATTCGTGTGTGGACAGCCTGCAACCTGCGTTTGTTTGTCAAGGAGCTAACTGCTGTGAAGGAACGAACTGTTTTCTGCTGTCATTTGGACTGCTTCCAGCCACAAAAGCGTCGGAGCCCCAGCTGGCCTGATCACCCTGCTGCCTCTCTACGTCTTTTGAACCTTCACAGTCTTTTTCTCCCTCTACAACCACTGTGTCACTCTTACAGTGTGGGCGCGTTTTGTCTCGCCTTCTCAACTGCCAACATCGATGGTTTATCAAGTAAGTCGGTTTTCCCCTGCTCTCCTTGCGACTGTTGCAGACTTTGACGTGTCGCTCTGGATGTGTGTTCGCTCTTCTCTTTCTGGAGGCCGGTCTGTGTTTTGCCGGTGAGTGGGGAACATTTGTGTTTGTTTTTGTGCACTCACGACATTGTGCTAGTAATGGCAGTTGAACCGCCGCTGTTTTAAATAAATCTCTAACCCTTGTGCGCACACATCCTTCACGCTCTCAACCTTACCGGTCTCGTGTTGCCGGCATCTTTCCTCTGTGACGTTTGTGCTGTTACTGCTATGCAACGTCCGTCAGCACGCCTTTGCTGTGAACCATCCGGCATAAACGTGACGGCGTGCCGCCTTTTTGTTTGGATTCTCTGCGCAAGTCTGGGAGCGTATACAAGTGCGTTTGGTGTTTTCCTCACTTCTTGTCAATCCGGTGCGCTTCATTGCTTCCAGTCAAAAAGCGTTTTCGAGTTGGAAACATTCTGTACTGCAAACGAAAGTCCAGTTATGTGTCTCAATGAAGCATGGATGTTTAACAAGGATTACGTGACTTTTCAGTCTCATCGTTTTTTTCATCAAATGAACACTGCAAGGTTTCGGCTCTTCACAAGTCTTATCTACTTCGCGTTGAACATTCGATGCTTGTCACTTCCTGGTGCAGTCTATGAGGATCCCGGGTGAGAAATCGCTCACCGGAGCTGAGAGGATCCCGGGTGAGAAATCGCTCACCGGAGCTGATTTTATCTGTTATTTACGCTTGTATCTCTTACCTTGCTGCATACTTTGAGGTTGAGTTGAGTCGAGTCTTTCAGTTTGTCTTTGTCTGTAATGCCTTCTTTCTTTTGTTTTGTGTATAGCGTGTATGGGCATCCATTGAAAGGAAGTTTGAGATGAACTTTACTGATGCCTGTTTGACCTCGTTTGTCAGTTAGGTGTGGGGGCACTCAGTGTTTGTTGTTGACTCTTGTGTGGGCGCTTTGTGTAACAGTTCTTTGAAGTAGTCAATGCCCATGTTTGTGTCCTAGGGTCATGTAGAATCTTATGGTGTACTCTTTCTAGGGTATGTTGTTGTTTTGAGTTCCAAGGGTGTGTATTCTTAGTTGTGCTCTTATTGGGTGTGGTTGTGTATTTGTGGGTAGTCAACGCCCCATTTTACTTCCCTGGTTTACTACCCTGCGGTGTAGGGGAAGTTGTGTTTTTAGTAGGTGGTGTATTTGTGGGTAGTCAATGTCCATTTCCCAGGTTTTCTACCCTGCGGTGTACCCTACTTAGGGGAAGTTGTATTTTAGGTTGGTGGTGTATTTGTGGGTAGTCAATGCCCATTTCCCAGGTTCTCTACCCTGTGGTGTACCCTACTTAGGGGAAGTTGTGTTTTTAGTTGGTGATGTATTTGTGGGTAGCCAATGCCCACTTCCCAGGTTCACTATCCTGTGGTGTACCCTACTTAGGGGATGTTGTGTATTAGGTAGGTGATGTGTTTGTGGATAGTCAATGTCCATTTCCCAGGTTTTCTACCCTGCGGTGTACCCTACTTAGGGGATGTTGATCTTTTGTGGGTAGTCAATGCCCCGGTTCACTTCCTTGGTGGGCTATACTTTTGTGTACCCTACTTTGAGGTGGTTGTGATTTTAAAGGGTTAGTACCCTGTGTTTTTTTTGCTGGAGTTTGTTAAACATCATTTATTTTTGACACTCTGCTTCTATTTAAGTCTACCTGCCTGAGATTCGTGGCCAAGGGTTTCATGTCGGTGTGACTTTGTAAGAAGTTTTACCATTTTCTTCACTGTCATCTTGTTTTGATTAGGGTTTGTGTCTACGCTCGCCTTTGTTTATCAGGGTTTTTAACCCCTTTTGTGAGCATGACCACCTTTCTTTGCTACTTTGTTTATCTTCCATTTTGAACCATGCTTTTACTCTAAGGGAAGGGGATGTGGCATACAGTAGCATTTAGTTGTTTTTGTTTATTTATAATTTAGCATGTTATTGTTTCTGTTCATGCTAATGTTATTTCATGCAATACTCGTTGCCTTCAAAGTACTTTGCCGTGTTGTTTCTTTTTCTGTTCGTTCTCCTTAAGGGAAGAGGATGTGTGGTAAATGTCCTCTCTACTGCTCTACTGGGATAGACTGTTCTATGACATCATAGAATGCCTGGGTGTCCCTCTGGCTCTCAGTGGCTCTCTATAACTGTCTTGGCAGTTGGTCATCTGAGGCTGAGCTGCCAACAGCTGGCTCCTGGTGGGGTTCTTCTCCTGTTCTACCTATCTACATTTGTATCTATTATCTTAGAAGGAACTTACAATAAAGGAACCTATCTTCTACAGTGGACTCTTGTACTTCCTTTTACCACAATACAGAAACCGCGCACACGCAGGGGAGGAAGTGTGTGGTGTTGTGGGTACTAGGCCCACATGCTGCTAAAGTCATGACACAGACACTAGATGTATGCTTAGGTAACTGGCCTTGAGCATGTGCACCTGGGCCCTTTTATTAGCAGGGTCAAGTCACTCGTGACGCCTGTGATGGATGGGTGTGGGGTGCATGTGTTTCCCCTCCCATGAGGGAGTGGCTGACTGAAGACCTGCTGAGACACTAGAACGTGTCCAGCACGATACTACTGAGGTGCACTTCTCTGCTCCAGAGGCTTGTACTCTCCTGGTAGCAGGCTTGGAGCATGGCGGAAACCCCACCTTCCAAGCAACACGGAGCTAGGACGTTTTACAAAATGCACACGCATTGCTGTAGCTGTACATCCACTGCAGTGCTCGCTGCCTCCTGTACATACAAACGCACCATCAGCCACATCTCCTCCGTCTCCTGCCCATTCCAGCCATGCGTTTGTCTCACCCCTGGGCAAATAACTGATCTTCATATGTGGAGGCACTGCCTCTAGAACTCCCCCTTCCTTTAAAAAGGAACGATTCATGGTTAAATCCGTATCAGGAAGCATCACCGCAGTCTGGAACTCCTTGACCCAACTCCCACATCAATCTTTAAAGAGAACTGGAAGCCCTCTTATGTGAGAGGCAGTAAGTGCCCGGTGGATCCCGCCTGTGCATCATTCCTGTAAGATGCTCTTCATCCCTTGTATTTGCTCATTTTTTGTACTGCGTATATTTATGGCTGGTGTAACAACTGATAGTTTAGGCCCCACTCCTGCCTGTGAACCTGATAGCCGCCAGCCATTACCAGTATGCTGACATATTGCAGTCCCCCAATACTCCCCCTTCACCCTTTCGTTGGGCACTACTGACATTCCCATCAAGAAGAGAAAAATATTCTAATTTCTGTGCCAGATACAAGTTATTATTTACTGTTTTGTTTCTATAACGCTATGAAGTATTCAGTATTTCACGGATCGAGAGCTGCAAGCAGAAGTATGCATACATCACAGCACAGATTTTCACACAAGTACTCTGCGTTGTCTTAATGATAAAGAAACCGTGCACCCGCAGGTGAGGAGGTGTGTGGTGTTGTGCGCACTAGGCCCACATGCTTCTAAAATCATGGCATGGACACTAGATGCATTCTTAGGTAACTGGCCTTGAGCACGTGCACCTGGGTCCTTTAATTAGCAGGGTCATGTCACTAGTGGCGCCTGAGATGGATAGGTGTGGGGGGCATGTGTGTCCACTCTCACGAGGGAGTGGCTGACTAAATGCCTGCTGAGACATTGGAACGTGTCCCGCACGATACTACAGAGGTGCACTTCTCGGCTCCAGAGGCTTGCAATCTCCTGGTAGAAGGCCTGTCGCATGGCAAGAACCCCACATTCCAAGCAACACGGAGCTAGGACGTTTTACAAAATGAACATGCATAGCTGTAGCTGTACATCGGCTGCAGTGCTCGCTGCCTCCTGTGCATACAAACGCACCATCAGCCATCAATCACAACACTCGTCTGAAAACTTTCAAACAAGAACGAGCTTGGAACGCACAGTGCTTCAATGGTTTGCTTCATTCCTCTTGGGTAGATCTCAAGTGATCAAAATAGCGAACAGCCTTTCAACTTCAATGGCAGTAGTTCAAGGCGTCCCTCAAGGATCAATCCGCACACCCACTTTGTTCAATCTTTACTTGGAACCATTGGGAAATCTCCTAAGTAAATAAGGGATCCTTTAGCACTTCTATGCTGATGACACCCAAATCTTCCATAAAGGTGTCTTCGGCACACGACATCTCAATCCTCAACACCACTCTCAACTCTATCCAGAACTGGATGTCAGCTCATCAACTCATTTTGAATCCTTCCAAAACTGAATTCCTCCTTCTCTATACTTCACTCTCTCCTCCTCCTGTTCAATCTTGGATGGATAGGCTGAATTTACTTAACAACGAACCTATCTTGTCGACAGCGCCAAATCCCTGGGTGTCATACTAGACAAAGGCTCAATCTACACTCCCATATCAATTCCATTGCAAATAATACATGTTACCAACTGCGCCTTCTCTGGGGGATACAGCATTTATTTCCAGAGCAAGACGTTAAAACCTTGGTCCAATCTCTGGTTCTCTCTAGATTGGACTATTGCAATTCTCTCCTTGCTGGCCACCCCAAATCGCACCTTTCTCCTCTTAAATCCATACTCCATTCAGCGACTCGTTTTGTTTTTGGGGCCAAAAGAAATGATCACATCACACCCATACTATTTGCTCTTCTATGGCTTCCCATCGAAGCAAGGACAATCTACAAGACTGCCTGTATCATCAACAAAGCCTTGCACACTTCCTCCCTTAGATACCTGGCGAATAAATTTAAAATCTCAGGCGGCTCTAGACCTTCACGTAATGTTGAAAACGTACTGCTCGAGCCCCCTACTTTCAAAGAGGAAGGACCTACGGCTTAATCCTTCTCAGGCAATGCGGTTAGATTCTGGAACTCGCTTCCTCCATTACTCCTAACCACCACCTCTACCCGGACTTTCAAAACGGACCTCAAATCTCTTCTCTTCCAAAGACACTTCCAGAATAAATGCATCCTTTTTCATGTCCCTCAAGGCCGCTTGTCATTAACCTGAGCCCAATGTTGTAAATTTGTATTTTATAACTGTACTAACCTAATGTTTGTGTTTTCTTTTTTGTGATTGCCACCCCTTATTTTACTTTACTTTTTCAACTATCCCAATTGTATCTGTAATGTGTAAGTATGTAAATCTCCTTATGTAACATACTTGGTTCTATTGTAAGCGCTCTGACACCTTTGGGTAAAGTCCACGCAATATAAAAATGCATTAAAGAAATCACAGTCACAGTGTGCTAAATCCAAGGGTCTTCATTCATTCACCATCTTGTCTTTGAGCCTCAGCCAAGTCACTATGTGGTGACAAGACACCCTAAAATGTAAACATGGTGTAATAAAAACAACCCTACACCACTGACTAGCACTAGAGCTCGGGTGAGGTAAAGTCAAATGGCGACACTGATGTTTTCTTGAAAAGATAAGGTGGCTGCCTTCCACAAAGCGCAAGATGTGCTCTCGGCCACAACTGACCCTCCAGGAAGCACTAGAAAAGTCAAAGAAACAACTTGAAATTCTGGCACTGTAATGGCCATCCTCATCCACCCAGTTACTGCGGACGAATAGAGAAATAACCTCTATTATCCAATTCATGCAAGTTAGCAGAAGATCACCTGCACTCCTAAAAGCTTCCATCTCATCTGCAATACAGGGTGCTTTATGCTACAAAACAGCACTTCTCTCCTTGGTGAGTGCCTCACAACACTTCTGCTCTTCACTCTCACCAGCCTGTTTCTCTCTATGACACTACAGGCCTCGCTCCTCGTCACTTGTCATTACCCTTCCATCAACACCCCATTTGTTTGCTTTTAAGCCATTTACGTTCAAAGCCATGTCCCTCCATTTAAAAATGGATGTTTCCCTGCTTTCTCGTGTGTAAAAAAGCAGCTTCTGTTCTAGGCACCTCAAGCGTGCTCGCTTCTTTACAAGTCACAACGTACCCCTGCAATAGCTAGAATGTCCTCTCCCGTTTCCTGCCCTCTCCCATCAGTCGGGTCATAGCCTTCCACTTGGGTAGCAGAACAACCAAAACTGAGGTGCAGGAGGCCCCAAAGTCCCCTGTACCCAGAGCCCTGCACCCATGATCAGCTCAGGTCTATCCTTCTTCCCGCATGACCCCCTTCTTTCAGACCTGGTGTCGGTCTATTGTCCGTGTCAGGTCTGCTACTCAACCTCATCATCAATTCCTCTCCATTACCCATACGACTTTCTGTGACTTTCCATCAACTCAACTATCTCCCTTTTGCCTTCCCTCTCTGTCCAATACCGACTCCTAGTGGGGTCCCCATGATAAGAAAACAAGTTTACAGCGTTCATTCAAAGTTATAAATGTTATCAAACGTCCCTTAATGTTTCTTTAACTAGTGGTATTTATGGCATGTCAGATACATACAGTTGCCGGGGAGCACCAAGGCATTTACCATCGGTTAGTAGGCACCAGGGGGTAAGAAACATGGCATCCATTGAGATGGATGGGTGGGCGCAGCAGATTAATAAGTGGTCTCCTAACCCTCCACATTGCTTGCCACCCACAAACATACAAATGTGATACAACAGTGTCTTGTAAATATACATTAAGTGCCCAAACTGGAAGAAATTGAAAATGTCATGCTCAGCGTTTGCTATTCTACTAAATGCCTACTGCATTATGTCATGTATGATTACTAAATGCCAATACAGATATTTTACCAAAACATAAATGTTATCAAATGTGCTGCTAGAAGGTAAACAAGCATTTTTTAATTCAATAGGTCTCGCATTTACGCAAGACCTATTGCATTGCAAATGGTAGGAATCACGGACAACGGGAGGGAGGGAGGGCGGGTCAGGGAGCAGGCACAGACAAGGGAGGAGGGCGGTGGGGGCTTGAAGGCACGGACCAAGGGAAGGCGGGCGGGGGTGAGAAGACACGGACAACAGGAGGGCGGGTGGGGGGGGGAGAAGGCACGGACAACCGGAGGAAGGGGGGGGGGGGAGAAGGCATGACAACAGGAGGGAAGGGGGAGTAAAGAAGGCACCAAAGCATGTTGTGACCTCATTCAAGAAAATAGTGCTCACAGTCTAACACATACAGTGTAACAAACGAAGTAAAGGGGGCAGTCAGTCACCATGGAAGGTGACAAATGAAGAGGAGGCGGTACTAAGAAGGGACTAATAAGCCTATTGACGAACGAGAGCCAGCATTTAGGACTGACAATGACACCAGACAATGGCCTTGCAGAGTAGCACATGAGCGCTTGCTCTAGGCTCAACCTAAAAAGCATGACGTTGTAGATGTAGAAAAGTACAAAAAGAGAACATGTGAATAGGTTAGCTGAGGGAGTGAGGAAGATGAACAAAAAAATTAACGTATTGATTTCGGGCAGAGTTAGATAGGAAAGAGAATTCTGTGCAAGATCTGGGATGTGACTCCATCTTCTCTTATGCTGGTATTTACTTTTTTAGTGCAATGACTCCTTTTGGTGAAAGTGTGCTTCAAATATAAAGAAATAAAAAAAAAATTAATCTTCAGAATTACAAAAGAAATATAATTGCAGCACACATCAAAACCATAGTCAAGCTCACAAGAGCAGCGGGTGCAAAACGTAACCATACAACCCACACTTTAGACGACAATTAAACAGGTGAGATGACACTTGAAAGGCGCAACGCGATCAGAATCGGGGCATTCAGCAGAGGACTGGGCAGTGTCTGTATCTGTGACTGGCACAAGATCGGCATGCTGTACTTGTGAAACTCTTTCACATGATTAAAATGATCAATATCAAGTCCTCTCTTATGCGCCCTTCATTTCTCCAAGAGCCAACAGATGGTGCATCTGTACAGAGCCTGGTCAAAAGATCCTTTCAGAACTACTTTAACATGATCAGCCGCAGTGCTTGGTTCCTAGTCTTCTCTGTACACAAATATGTCCCGCACACGAAAGCCAAAGGCTAAGCAGTCACATGTTTTGCTACCAGTGCCCAATTAACGGAACTTCCTTCTGAGTTCAGACAGCCAAGCTCTGGAGCTAGATTAAGACAAGAATTTTTTTTAATGGAGATCCATAAAACCCGACAATTTCTAATCAGATTATTCTATGACATAGGGCACTGCTTATTGACATAGTGGGTATGTACAAGCATGACCACAGCTATACCAGCACCTTTCTGCAACACCTCGCGTTGTAGCGTAGTCAAGTTCAGTGCCCCTTGATCGGAGAATGACTTGATGCTTACACATCACACCTGGCACTATCCACACAGATCAAGTTCCACCCCATCATTCTTTCAACCACGCACTCACGCCCAAGGGATTTGCTAGGAAACCAATAACTATTCGGGTGCTTCGCAGCCTTCTAGGGGGTGTTTGGAGGGATACAAGTTCTGCAAAGCTCTGCAATGCAATACGTTTATTTATTTAGTTGAAGCCTATTCTTTTAAATCTTCCCTTTAACAATTGAAAAGCACCAAGCACACAGGGGTGAGTTATGCATGACCGGTCCCTAGCCCCTATCCTGTTCTTGCACCCTCAAACTCCTGCTTCTGCAGAGGCTTGACAGGGACATGGTAACATGGGTCTACTATGAAGCTGAGGTGTTTTCCTTGACTTGTTTGAACAGATGTTCGCGTCTCTCCCTCTCTTTCTCCATACCTGTGACTCATAGCTCACTGGCGGACCTTTGTGGAGGTGAGTGTGAGGTGCTGAGGCGAGAAGGGTTGCTTAAACCAGAACACCATGTAGCATGCAGTGATGTCACAGCTGCATACATTCAAAGCATATCTGGTAGGTAAAACTCTGACATGGGGCCCTGCTATAACAAGGTAGATTGCTGGACACAGGTCTTGCTAATCTGGCCATTGAGATGAACAGGGAGATCAAGTCAACCCGCTTTATCTTCCAGTAAGAGGACTTCTGTGGACTTGCAGTTCAGTGACAGAATGTACGTTTTCTATGTGAGTAAACATGTAGGGGATAGGCCATTTAAGAAGGGATCAGTTCTAGTAAAATATGTAGAAGGTATGTCTCTCTCAACCACAGATCAATTATTTAAATCCTATAATGTAGCAGAGGTACTTAATTCAAAAGGACACTTTTAATTACGTATCTCTTTAATTTATTGTACTTCATACAAATGCATATTCCCCTTACACCATGTAAATGGTTTGTTAAATTGTTTAAAATTCATGAAAATGTGGGTGTCAGCTTACTGAACTTCAACTAGGTGACAAATGATATTTTCTGAAAAGAACAGTTTAAATTTGAGTTACGTTCTTTACCAAAAACGAGTATATCCTAATATTTACTACAGATTCACAAGGACCTTTAGGTTGCACACAGATTCACAAGGACCAAGAGGGTACACAAATAAAAAACACGTTTTCTTGTAATGCTTACTTATCCCCACGTTGACCTAGATGTTCTAAGCAGCACAAATACCAACTGAATTTCAGTAATGAAGATGCTGCGCAAGCATTGTCACGGTGAACAAAAACTTGAAAAGCACAATCCTCACATCTATAAAACGAAACAAAACCCTAAAACCATGTATGGGAACATACAAATCCATACAGAATAGGCACCCCACTACCATGGGTACTTTATATGATAATATGCATCTTTAGGACGTATTATAAATTAAACAGATAAGTCATTATAAGGTTCGACTTGAATTAAGCCTGTGTGCTATATTAGAAGAATGAAATAATTGACCTTTGGGTGGGCGAGGGATCTTTTGCATGTTTTGCTCTTTAGGTCAGGTCATTGTTCAGTCCCCCAGCAATCCCACCTCATTATTTTAATTTTTTCAAGCTTTGGGTACATTAGTACTACTAACAGGTAATACATGGGTGTACTATCTGTCCGACTTCCCACCCCTCATTCCCGAGCAGGTATGGTTGGTTACCCTTACTGATCACATGTAGACAGGGCTGTAGACATGAGTTGGAAAAGATCAGCTAGAAGGGCGGATGTCTATGAGACACTGCAATAGGCACGTCTTGAAAGTTGTTGCGGCTCAGCCTATGCAAGCTGGTCAACTCTTAGGCATTTCCGCTACTAACCTTTCAATTTAATACCTGGGCACAAAAAGTAATAAATAAGGTGGCAGCCTAAATGTCCTGGATTGTTCCCATGAGGCACAGGGTCAAGGTTGATTTGCATATGGCCATTTCGGAACTGGGGTGGTGTGGAGTGCAAAAAAACGATGGATTTAGGCCCGGATCTCTGTACTGGGGTGAATGTATGACATTGTTCTGCATTCTGTCCATCAATAATTGTTTTTGCATTTGTCACCCCGAGTGGGATGGGTATGCTCAGACGCGAGTCCCATGCTCTCCACACCATTGGAGTCCAGCTATCCTGGCTGAAGACGGCTGATAGCCAGAAACCGGTCCTAGGATTCTTGATTCAGGTCCAGGAAAGACATGGCTTGGCAGTTCGGGCTGGACTGTTCCCATGAGGCACGGGGTCAAGGCTGATTTGCATATGGCCATGTCTGAACTGGGGTGGTGTGGAGTGCAAAAAAACTATGGATTCAGGCCCAGATCTCTGTACTGGGGTGAATGTATGACATTGTTCTGCATTCTGTCCATCAATTGTTGTTTTTACATAAATGGATGGCACAAAAGTGGGTGGAAACATCTTTCTTGCTTCTTGTGTCTGGCCTCATAGTCCTATATCGTGTGATAGTCTGTGCTATTGGTCATTCCCGGCTTACCACTGTCCCAGCTCACAATCACTAAGCCACTCTGTTTTACTCAAACAAGAATATTTTTCCAGGGTGTGTAGTGAAACTTGCCTGCAGTAGACCGGAAATCATAAACCGTGTCTCTGGCACTTGGTGGAAAATTACTAATAAGCAACAAGAAGAATCTAATGCGAACTGGATCACCTCTTGGGTTTTAATGGCATAATGACAAAAAAGCCATGCTTGTTCATGCTTTTTGGGTGCAATTCCTTAATGAAGGTCTGTAAAAGGAATGTGTTTTGTGGACATTTTAATGGGGTGTAATATGCTCTACTGCACATTATACGCAATCTTTTGTTCCCACTCTACCAGAGGCCTAGCAAGCATATTTCATGTCTTAATTCAAGGTCCTAATTTAAGCGAGTAAGGTGTAATCTTCTGCTCCCTGGATAGGGAGATAAAGTGAGGGGAATTGGGCCTCTGACACTCATGGGCCCCGGTGCCAATTCATCTGCTGCACTAATGAAACATGCCTCCCTGAGGTCTATTTGCTCTTCACATTGTTGAGGTAGTTTGGTCTTAGTCCCCACTGCCCCTCACCTTATATATGTATGTATATATGTGGTACTAATATAGCACAAATCGAGCTGAAAGGCAGCAGAGCACTATACAGGGACAAATGCAAAGGTGCTTTCAAAGTGATAAAAAGGTAGCTGGTTTATAGATGTTGTCTGCATCATTCTTTGAAAATGCGAGGCTTCAGCTCTTTCTTAAATTGGAGCAGGGGTGGGGCAGTCCTGGTGGATTTGGGGATATTGTTCAGATCCTCTGTGCATAGATTGAGAAGACTGAGTTTTTTTATTTTTACTTTTTGTGCACTCTGCCACCTGGCTGATCATGTCATAAGCAGCTGGTACGTCGAGAGCCGAAGGAGGTGGTGAGCTTGTCAGCCAGCTAGGTAGCTGTGCTGTTCGTGATGCCTTTGTAGATGGAACGAGCCAGCAAGACGAGCCTGTGGGGTTACATCTTGGTATGGGCGATGTGGATTGCAGTCATGGTGGGGGTGAGATTTCTTCAGGCCCTAGATGAGACATGTTGCAGTAAATAAGATGCCCTTATCCATGAAGCAGGGTGTTGCCACCAACTAGATGAGAGGGAATGAGGGATTAAAACAGCAGCTCTAAAGTCACTTTCTAGGAGTGATTGTTTCACTTTCTTAAGGTGAAAGAGCTTGTAGTTGGCCGTTTTGGTGAAAGCGTGTACTTTGACGTTGAGGTTGGTGTCGAGGGTGAATCAGAGTGGCTTGGCTATGGGTGAGGGATGGAGTACGAATTCATCCAGGTTCATGTTGTTGAGCCAGATTTAGTCTACTTTTAGGAATATATGAAAACTACGTTCGCTGCACCATTCTTGGTGGAACCCTATCACACAAGTGAGAACATCTTTTAGCAACAGCTATCTTGGACTTATAGTCATATTTAAAGTGGTTGTGTCTACCAAACTTCTGAGCTTTGGTTAAAGAATTTTTGAAGCTAAAATATGAAAGTTCCTAATGAAAATCTACATTCCCCGTGGCTTTGATAAGCTTATATAACATCTATGGGAAGGTGCATCGGGGGATAAGTGGAGTACAGTATAGGGTATATATTTTCATAAGTACCAAAACACTTTGACGGCTTGTGATCCCCAATTTAAGACTTTCAAGAGGCAGTGATAGTTGGGCTACCCGTAACACAGATTAGTTTAAAGGTTTTAATTATCAGCACAGTGTCTGTTCCCAACTTTCATTCTGTGTCTGATTGTGCAGAAGTCATTGACCCCTACACCGGAGAAATTTAGAGGCGGGAGAGCCAACAAAATAACGTGGACAGCCAAGCCAGAGCCGAGCCAAGGATCTGGCTCGGATCTTCGAGCCCATGCACGAATACAGGCCTGAAAACGTTTTTGATGTATAAAAACCAAACATCATCTAAAATATGATAACGTTTCTTTAAAAAAAGTGAATTTCTTTAACATGTAGAAGCTGTGACATTATAATGTGTCGCATTATAACAATGCACTGGGAAGTACTTATTTATCGGACGGTTTTTAAACATGAACCATTAGTGAAATAAGAAACAAGTTTTCGTATAAACCTGAACGTGGCCCAGAGTATCACAGAGCAACAGTGCAGCGTATTACATCAAACACAATAGGTTTTTGTACAAATGCATTATGAACGCACATATTTGAGAGTACTTTCATACCAGATAATAAAGGAAAATGAGTTTTGGTGAAATAAAATATTTACCTAAAATCAGACAATTTACGTGGGGAAGTCGTGATTTATCCACGTGTTTTCGTTTCACTTTGTACCAAATAGCCAGCAAATTGTAATCTATTTGTCTACCCTTAGGCTAAGGCTTTGTTTTTTCCTGTCTGCATTTTTCTGCAGTTTCTAATTAGTGAGAACTCGACCCACAGGTATTGGAGGCTTTTCATTAGCAACATTTGTATTACACAGGGCCGCCATTCATATGGGGATGGGAGGGGGTGTAATTGATTTGCCCAGAATCACAGGATGTTGAGCAGACGCCGAGACTCAAACACGAGTCCGTACCTCTGGCCTTAATGCAACAACCAGGAACAAGGAAGGAGGAAAGCACACGGCACCTGAAAGCTTGACTCGCCATGGACTCGAGGTTCCAACAGGACCTCGAGCTGAGGAGCCTGGCTCGACCTTTCAGTGGCTCGCCCACCCCTAAAGAAATTGCGTTAATATAAATAACACGTTCAAAAAAGACACTAACGGGCAGGAAAAAGAAAAAACAGCAGCAAGAGAAAACCTGGAAAAATATAGGAGTCGGGAAGAGTAATGCAATTACATTCAAACACAGGTTAAATTCAAAGCACGGGGCTTTCCGATGCTTGTGATGTCACATGAGAGGGAATATGTATCTGTCGAACAAGTACACGCACTTTAAAGGCACAACACGCCTACTGGTTAAAGGGACACGCTATATTCAGTAGAAAATACAATAAAAGTGAGTTACACTTTTAGGATGTCCCCCACTAAAAATGAATTAAAAGAACAAACGGTGCATCTATACCGTGTACACAATCCACGCACGTCACGGTTACCCACCCAATGGAATTGATAATTCAGTGACGCGGCACGCTGGATGAAGCCCAATCAGTAAAACAATTTACGACAGGACCACTAAACAAAATTGAAAACATCCCGCTGCTGAATATGAAGTGAGCGATGACTTATGTAATCAAACAAATGATATGGCCGTGTTCAGGCCCGGGTACGGATCCAGACCCCCCCCTCTCCAGGTTATTCGTACCTAATTGGGCCTTCCCTTCCCGCAGACTCGTCCACAATAGGCCCAGTGTGTCTCCGGGCGGACATGTAGTCAAGTGACACACCGCCAAGTGTGGCGAATTTGACGCAGAGACGGCCGTCGCTCTGTAAATATGGCTGTGGCTGGGCAGTAGACAGAGCCTCGCCACAGCATTTAGCTAAAGTACAGAACAGAAGTCAACGCGAGTCCAATGGCTTTCGTCATGTGCATGCAAGACTGAAATAAATAAAGTGTAGCCGAAGCCCCATTATAATTTCATGTCATTATACTGCGCTGGATTGAGTATTCTAATTTTAAAACACCTACATTTCAGACACAAACTATAAAAACGTTTCTTTGCCATCGAAAAAAAGTTTTATATATATAATAATGTAATGATAACAGAATACAACGTGGAATCAGGCAGCGTCCGTGAAACTCTGAAGAAACATTGGCACATTGTCAAGAACGACCCAGTGATAGGAAATACAGTGAGTAAAATCTCATTGGTGACCTATAGGAAGTCTAGATCCCTGAAAGACATGTTAGTTAACAGCTACATGGGTGGGAGTAAACAACAGAGTTGGATACAACAACAGAAGGGTTTTTTTAAGAGCGGGAGGTGCAAGGCCTGTAGCACTAGCAAAAACAGGAAAACGTATCCCTAACCTACGGGCAAAACAGGCGACATTTCCAGATTTATAAATTGCAACTCTGACTACTGTGTGTATGCTATTGTCTGTCTGTGTGGAAAAATGTACGTGGGAAGCACGGTCTTTCCTGTAAAAAAGAGAATCCTAGAACACATCAGGGCAATCAAAAACTGATCTGAGCTACTTCACTGCTAAACATTGGTTGAAACATCATGACAAAAATGCTAATAACCTATCTTTCTTTGGTGTTGACAGAGTGGCAGCAAGTCCCAGACTCCTTTCTTTTCCTCAAACTGGGTACAGGACTGTGCCCTTTTTAAGTGCGTTCAAATTTCTAAAAATCCTTTTCGTTTATAAAATAAATATTCCATGTCCGGCTGGGCATTGGAATCGAACTTATAGTACACATTGTGGT
The DNA here is from genome assembly GCF_964263255.1 of Lissotriton vulgaris. Lineage (NCBI taxonomy): Eukaryota > Metazoa > Chordata > Amphibia > Caudata > Salamandridae > Lissotriton > Lissotriton vulgaris. The sequence continues at coordinate 1,461,555,162 of NC_141691.1, forward strand.
CTATAATTGGAATCGTTTGAATACTGTTCTCTGTGCTTAGGACCACTGTTCCTCAAAAAAATAGTTACCTGCGGTCCGAGGCGATTCTACCGGGTCCCCTTGTTTTGTTTAACTATATATGTTTTGTTTTTACCGGCAAAAACAAATGCTATAAGAATGTTAGATTTTTTGGGTTTCAAAAGAGCACACAATGACATAGGAAGCCCAATCTGTTAGTGAAAGGAACTACTTTGTGTGTGGATGTGCTCCTTGTGAAACTGTCGAATGCCATCACTCACCAAAGCGAGCCAATGGCTGAAGTGGGTTGAACCATTGCCTTGTGTTGTATGCTGTAGTCATCAGAAGTAAAATGTGAATGGCAGCATCAGACCAACAGATAAAGACTGAAAGAAATTTCCCACAGTAGGTATATTCTACATATCATTTCAGTAAAATCAAAAGGTATTGGCTAACGCCAGACCTGAAATTGTAACATGATCTAAAAGAAACAAATCTGTTCAGTTATGTTTACCACAACAATCAAGTCTTCAGGTTGCATAACACATTTTGAAAGTGTTTCCTTTCACAAGTGAATGAAATTTAAGCATGGAGGGGCTCCACATTTTTACCATTGTGTTTTATGGTACTCAAAGGACGATGGAAAAGTTAGGATTACATTCAATTAGCTGGGATTCCACATGCAGTAACTCAAAATGTGAGACGCACCAGACCACACACACATGGGTACAATATGTGTGCTGAGTAGCTGGATCCAAGAGGACAATGAGGAATAACAAAGGTCAGCAGCTTCAATAACGAAAACACGAGATAGGAAATCGGGATAACATGTAACAGGAGAAAAAAACTTTATGACAGCATATATATATTTTAAAAAAAAGGAAGAGAACAGAGGAAAGAGGTTGAAAAAAACCTATGGAAAACCGGATATTGTTAGTATTGCTGCATCCGATTCCAAATATTCTGGGTCACAAGAAAATACGGAACCCTATATTGCATTGTTGCCTAAAAGGCTTTTTAAAAAAACGCTGCTGTGGCAAGAATCAACCCCCTTTGGTTGAAAGTCTCTTGAGAGAAATGCAATCGGACTCACTTAATGGGTGCTGAAATTGCCATTTTACGATTTCAGCAGACTCTAAGGAGATGCCACAGTCCCGAAAGTTGCCCAACAGGGGTAAAATCAGTGTCTATAAAAAGTACCTACCAACATTTGAGTGAATATAGTTCCAAAGGATTGGTACCATTGTCAAGTCTTAATAGTTTGGAATATATTTCGACATATGGTAGTTGTGTACGCTTAACATAGCAGCACGGATGTGCATTGCCTCTACAAGTTGGACCCTTCCTTAGTTATTTTATTTTGTTCTTTTTGGAGTTTTACATAGCACAGACTTGACCGGAGGGCATCAGAGAGCTTCACTGGATTCACAAAAGCAGCAAATACCTGAGATACATTTGGAGTAAATACATATACATAGTGACAGAAACTGATGCGGCACACAGAAATTGCATAAGCAGCAATACATAAGATACATTTTTGAGTGAAATTTGGACACATGGTGACAGTACGTGACAAGGTATACAAGACCACTAGGGAAAGATGCAAATTAAATTTCGAGGTTGATTAAAAGGTACACATAATTATATACAGAGCTTTACAGTGCATCGCATCAACTGACTGCTATTCAGTTAGAGGAAATGAAGCAAGGTGTATATCTAAAACGGTGTGTAAACTGTGGCAATGTATATTTTGAGGCATCATGATTGGGTTTTATAAGCTTGTCGGTTCTGATATGCAAGATAGTTACGCTTTGTTGTGTAAAAGTATACCCTTCTCTGGTCAGTGCTGGCAGTACTTGTTGTTTAGTCTCTAAAAAGAAATGTGTGTGACTTTTTGATGCTAAAGTCCCAGAGCATATGCCAGAGATCGACTGCTGAGAAGAGTGAAGCAGGAAGAAGCAGTCATACGTTGTGTGGCTCCCCTTTATTCAAGGGCATCCCAAAGCTAGCCAGGGGTCACCAGCAACACATCAGCAAGTCCCAGAAAGGATGGCAGTTGAAGTAAAGTTTCCAAGAGAGGAGTCTTTACTGGGAGCTGAAGGCCCTAGAGGCTGGTCCTCTGGGGTGCAGCTTTACATGCAGAGCAGGGAGATGAAAATAAGGTGTTCGAATGGGGGAAGGCTATGAGCGTATCACCAATACGGGGTGTGTATCACTTACAACGCAACTTTTACGTCGTAATGCTGTTACAACGCAGCTATTACAACGCAGGATCCATTACATCGGATGCCATTACAACGCATGGCATTACATAGCAGATGGTTTTACAACGCATACCATTACATCGTAAGTATTGGTAAGTATATAATTTTTTTTATTTTATTTAATATTATATAATTGATTTAATTATTATTATTTATAAATAAAAATAAATAAAAATATTTATTTATGTTTTTAAATATTATAAATTAAATTTATTAATTTAAGTAATTTTTTAAATAAGTATGAGTATAGGAGTATATGTTTTGGGGTACTGAGGTATATGTTTTGGGGTGTTTGGGTATTTTTAGGTTTTAGGGCAGGGTTTGGGTTTTGGGGTACAGGGGTGTTTTTAGGTTTTAGGGCAGGGTTTGGGTTTTGGGGTACAGGGGTGTTTTTAGGTTTTAGGGCAGCGTTTGGGTTTTGGGGTACAGGGGTGTTTTTAGGTTTTAGGGCAGGGTTTGGGTTTTGGGGTACAGGGGTGTTTTTAGGTTTTAGGGCAGGGTTTGGGTTTTGGGGTACATTGGTGTTTTTAGGTTTTAGGGCAGGGTTTGGGTTTTGGGGTACAGGGGTGTTTTTAGGTTTTAGGGCAGGGTTTGGGTTTTGGGGTACAGGGGTGTTTTGGTTTTAGGGCAAGGTTTGGGTTTTGGGGTACAGGGGTTTGTGTTTTGGGTTAATTAAATTATATTTACCATTAATTAAAATATATTTAATAAATGAAATTAATTTTATTTAATTAATTACATTTTTAGATTAAATTAAATTAAATAAATTATTTCAATTAATTTAATTTAATATCAATTATAAAAATATGTACATTAAGTTAATTTTATTATTTTAATTAAATTAAAGTATTCCCATTTTTAATTAAAATTACATTTATTAAATAGATATTATTTTATTAAATTAAATTAATGGATATTTTAAAATGTATTTTATTTAAATTAATTAAATTAAATTAATTAAATTAACTTAATAACATTTTTAACAAAAGGTATACTTACCTATACTTACGATGTAATGCCATGCGTTGTAATACCATCTGCTATGTAATGCCATGCGTTGTAATGGCATCCGATGTAATGGATCCTGCGTTGTAAAAATTCCGTTGTAACGGAATGCGACGTAAAAATCCGCGTTGTACTGACACCAATCCCCAATACGGACGACCCTTCCTAGTTAGGTTGGAATAGTTCATTAAGAAGATTTGCATAACCCTAAACCCCCAGAGTTCATAGCAACAATTCCCAGACTTCTCATATGAAGCCCGCCACCCCACATGCCAGCACCACAGGGGGAACCCCCTTGAATATTTAAGTACTCCAAGTGGACGGCACACATATGGGGGACAAGCTGCTCTAGCGAAGGCGCCTTACTGAATCGCAATGGAAGGCAGCAACACTCCACAATCGGATTTGATGGAGATGAGCTTCAGGTAAAAAGTACTGCTGAGGGAGAACTGATGAAGTAACCCTTTGTACTCTACAAGTAACTCTGTATTACGTTGTGATGTTATATTGTGCCTGGAACCACCCCCCAAGGCCCAGTGATACTGGAATATGACACACAGCTTGCTCGACCACCTCAGTCATCATCTGGACATTTTAGCACTTGGATGGTGTTGCCTCTTTCACTTACCATTAGATGTCAGCAGGCGGGGCCACTAATGAACCCTAATAATAGAGAAAAATATAGGAAGAGGGGGGGCAAGGGTGAGGGTCCCCAACTGCATGAGTAGCTCTTTCCATCTGTCCCAGTCTCCTGGCAAAGGGAGAACGGATATACCTCTCCCCAATCCCTCGATAACTGCGCAAACTCTTAAAAGAGCGATTGGATCGCTACATTTACTACAAAAAAAGAAAATGTTCTTTAATTGGTGACAGGTAACAGTTTAGCATGTTTTCTCTTTCATGTCTTTCTGGTGGAAATGCCTCTTGATGCATTAAGGTATTACTAGTGATAAAGTCATCATTAATTGATGGCATTCGCTACCTGAAATGTGCCGCGAGGTTGTGGTTGAAGCCCACATTAAACAGTGGCTAACAGAGATGGCAGTCAATGGGTTCCTAGGCCACAGACTAGTGGCTAATGGTGGTCCGCCGCTGTCAGAGCAGCAGCCATCAGAAGTCACTGTAAGGCGCCGCCAGCTGTACCTCCCTTATACTGAACACTCCATAAAATGCCTTAACAAGCATTTCTTACATAAGGCTAATGAACCAATTACATTAATATCTCCCAGGGGAAAGAATGCAGAACATAAAACAGGATAGCACCACCTCAGGGAATCCAATGGACCAGAGATGCAGTGCAAAGTAGAGTAATAAAACATAAATCTTTCAACCCCCATCAGCAAAACTAATGTGCCCAGCTCTACACGGAGGCGGACATCTTCTTGGAACAAGGTCAGAGGGCAGAGCACTCCAGCGGAAAAAGCAGCTGCAGAAGTCAGTGCTGGATTTGTTCGAGAACAAATCTATTGCACTGCCCGCTGTCAAAAGATTTTGTTCCAGGAAAGGACAAAAACAGAAATGAGTTTGTAAACTACTGGGGAAATTAGGGAATTGAATACATAGGGAAAACGGAACAAACGTCTTAGGTAAATACTACATGGCATTACTCAAAAGAGTCGCTTTTCCTCGGTAGCACATTTGAGGCACTATTTATTTGTCGATTATAAATAGGGCTCCCGGTTTTATGGTATTTTTCTTTTTTACTTTTCCATCTGTATTTATCCATATTCATTTATTTTTTGTTAGCTTTATCTGTATTTATCCATATTTGTGAGTTTTGTAAAAAATAAATAAAGCTGAAACTGGTATATTTCCAAATGTATTTAACAAATAAATATGCAGTCATGATTGAATGCCTGAGAGGTTTCACCAGGGCCGTTTCTAGGTGTTGTGCCGCCCTAGGCGAGAATTTAAAAATGCCGCCCCCCCCCCCTCCCTTTTTCTATCCGCCCCGCCCGCGCCACCACCATCCAAACCGTCCTCACTCGGAGTCTCGGACACAGCACACAGGGCGTCACCTCACCCCTCACAATGCTGCCCTGCCTGGCCTGCTACCCAGCTCCTGCTGGTCACTCACTAATATGAATTCATTTCATTCACAAAGAGTGCGAAAGAAGCTCCCAATTCAGAAAAAAATTGTAATCACTGTAATTGACTCAACCATGGTAGACAGGCTACATCATTATCTCCACCTCCAAGCATTGAGGGTTGTCCATCACTTTAGAAACCAGTAGTCATTAAAGATTTGGAAAAAAGGGCAAAGTGGAACACACACAAAACCTTGTACTTTCTTTCAGTGATAACACATCCAAACATATTTTACAATAAACGGAAGCACATCACTGCACAATAGGACGAGCAAAGATCGATGATGTGCTTGTCAGTACTAGTAAAGCAAGCCTCCCTCTCTCTCAGAAGTGCAGTATAATAGTCCATTGCCCGTAGACCAGATTCAGCAGGGCAGACTACAGTGACAGTGTTTGCGCCACTCTCCAGCCGACCGTGAGAACGGGCTCGGTCCGGAGTCAGGCCGCAGCAAACATAACAATGAATGATGATGATACACCTCACCCGGCCGTCACCCACCCTCCCGCCTCCGCCTCATTTTCATTTACAACATTAGGCCTGCCCTGCCCCTGACTCAGTGAGTGTGTGATGAACATTATTACACATTATTAATTAACAATAACACATCATGATTCATATTCGAATTTGCAGCATGCAAATGCATCCGATTCCGAAAAATATATTTTTATATTTATTTTCGCAATCGCAGCCAGGCCCAGCGAGCGGCCTTCTCACTGACTCACCGGCGGGGGGTGCGTGCTCTGATCTGATTGACTGCTGCTCAGCTCAAGTCACTGACTCACGACCGACCTGCTGCTGCGTACCGTCGTACGACACCACACGACCACCACACGGCCAGGCGCAGGCCTGACCACCACGGCTATGCTGTTTTTTGGCCCGTGTGAGTCGTGGTGCTGGCTGGGGTAGAGTTGGGAGAGGGCCGGCGGGAGACGGACCGGACAAGACTCGGTGGTGGCACTGGCTGGCAGGTGGCACTGGCAGCTGCAGACCACCAGTGCAGTATTAATTATATTATGGGCAAAGGGGCGCCAGGCCAGCCGACACCACACGACACACACACAGACCGTCCCCCGCGCCCGCCGAGAGCGCCGTGCGCGTCACCTGCCCTCCCTGGCCGAAGCAGCACTGCTCGTGGATTGGCCAAGAATGTTCCCCAGGGCCGTCATTGGTAGCGCTATCCCAGCGCTACAAGATTGACGGCCCTGGGGACCCACTAGTGTGTCCTTGTCCTGCAGACCGTCCCGGGCGCACCCCGCTCTTCTACACACACACACACATGTGACGCCATAATAAATAAATCTAGGGTGTGTGTGCACCGCTCGGCTAACCTGAACAACAAGCACCAGCAAATGCAATTCAATTGCAAACAACATCAGCAGGGTGCGTGCGCTTCAAATCACTTGCACAGTGCACTGAGTCCAGACTCGGACTCCACTCCAAAATGCCGCCTTCATAATTTTGCCGCCCTAGGCAGCCGCCTAGTCCTGCCTAATGGCAGAAACGGCCCTGGGTTTCACTGATATTAACACCTGCAGAATACAAATCAAAGCACTTATATGAAAATATGCAGATTATATTATCAGCCTTGTGCATATCTACTGCTGTTTAAGCCTTTTTACTAAAATTCCTTTTTTTTCAATCCCTTTACCTATCAATCCACACAACATGGCAGTCATGGCAAAGTGCATTTAGAATCACTCAAAAAGCACCCGATTGCCGTTTTTTATCCACATTTAAAAATAAATACAGACAGGAAAATGAATAGTTTTCTGCCTGTATTCATCTGTAAAAATCAATAAAAACGGAAAACAGGGAGATTTAATTATAAAGCATATTGTACAAAGGTCTGCTCACTGACTGCATCGAATGTTTGTTTGAATTGAAACAACATTAGTTATGACAGCATCATGAAGGCGGACCCCACTCTGGATACTACATGTGATGATGTCACCCATTGCCTCTCTGCAAGGGATACAACCCCTAAACTTGATCTGATAGCCGGAGCATGGTTCTTATAACGTCAAAGCAGATATTCGACTTCACAGAGCATTGAACATGCAATAAGCACCAATGAAAAACGTTTATTTTATATAAACTGGGCGCTGTTATGCTCAGCTGTGTGTGCGGAGAGTTGGGCCAGCCAGGAAATTCATGCAGAGAGTGGACACAGAGCTGAGCCAAGGGTCTGGCTTGGTCCTAGAAGCCAAAGTACAAGCTGAGCCACAATGAGATTTAGCATGACTATCAAGCAACAAAAAGCATGTAAAATATATAACAAACCCTTAAAATTCTTTAAAACACCTAAAAATGTCATTTTTTTTAACACTGGGTTTCAGCTTAGAACATTAAATAGTGTGATGCATGAGAGATATTTATTGAAATTCATAGTTTTAAAATAAAACTGTATTAAAGGAAAGGCCTGTGCTAGGGGTACTTGTCCCGCTCAATTTTGGAGCCATTCTCCGTGGGAAAAGAGCAGAGCCACAGCCAGGCCCTGCTTGTACTTTCGCACCTCTAAATGTATGGCACAAACACATTTTTTATCACAAAAGGAAAATAAATCTAATGTTCATGCGGGTCCCACCTTAGCAGTCGCTCACAAAAATCTGAATTTGGCCTCATAAAAGGACAGCCATCATGATACCACTGACAGCCTGGTAAACAATACATTTTCCCCCATCATTTTCTACATGTATTGGCTAAAATCATTTGCTTTTACTGCAATTCTGAAAGAAACTCACAAAATATCCTAGTATGTCTTAGTCTGGCACTACAAGCAGGAGCAAATTTTTCCAATGCAGCAAATCTTGCACATAATAATAGAAAAGTAATATAATGCTCCTTCTGGGATGCATATCAAGCCTTTATCCCCCATACTACAGGGTTTTTAATTTGATTTGATTAGGCATTTGTGCAGCGCATGTAGGCTAGCACGCTTCTTGGAAAGAGCATTAGTGGGGATTGGAAGAGTGGGACTAATAAAAGAGCACATTTATAAGAAAGTACCTATGTCAATAATGACCAGTCCAGCATTAGTTGTATCCAGGGCAATTGGATATCTGCGATTCTGTGGCCGCATCTTTTTTCACATTATTATGGATTTGCCGCACTGGCCACTTAATCCATCATCTGCTCCAAAAAGCCATATTTGGAAAAACACACAAGGAGCTCCATAAGCTTTTGTGTCTTACATAGTCACCTCTCTTAACATGACTTCTACATTTCAGAATGAAGTACTCGCCCTTCCTAACAGGACTGGCACACACATCTGCTGTATTTTCCTATGCAGCATGGATGCATGGCCATGCTTCTTCTCAAAAGCACTCTATGGGATTCCAGGTAGGGAGTCCAAAGGGCATACATACAACAATGAAGAAGGCCTAACATTCCTATATCAAGACTCTACAAATTGGAATCCCAGTACTTGCAAACTTTCCTAAGGGATAAAGTTTAGACCAATCCAGGGTACAAATCGCGGGTGGGATTACAGAGTTCCACCACATTTTTTAGAGAGAAGGCAGCTTCCCCCTTGCCTGAGGTCAACGGAAGGTGAGAGATGTCACCATGGCCCCAACCACTAGTTGCTAGCATATATAAACAACCTGGCTTTAGGGTGTTTTTGAACTCCGTTCCTCAGGAGGAATCACCTATTTTTTTTTGAGAGAACACGTGGGTGGTTATCTGGTATCATCTTTCCCTTCTATCATCCAACGAACTTCGAGTGTGCAGGCTTTTGTGCTTTGAAACTGGATAACGTGCACCAGCAGCAAACAAGCATGCATTAACAAAAGGGTTTCCTGTTCAGGAAAACAAACACAGCACATGTTGTTTACCCTCTAAACGCAGTTTAAATAGGTTTCTATCACGTTTCATAGGTCGGTTTAAAAACAGTTTTCCTTTCTGCCACTTGGGAGCTCAATTGAACACCGAGAAGTTGAAAACCATCATTTGATTTATAAAAACAATTAAAAGCCAAAATCTGTTCTTTCCACGTTTCTGTGGGATTGTTAACTTGTTTTTTTATGAAATACGTCCGTTCAATTTTAAGTGAGGAACAATGCAAGGATATAACAATACCTATTGCGAATATACTGCGAATTACATATGCTAATTAGTCCACTGCACTCAGCTAGTTTTCATAGAATGTGCCCTGGACCAATCTGGGTGAATCAGTGAAATTGCAAAATGTATTACTCAGTTTCCTCTCTTTAGTTTCAAGCAGTGCTTCACTTGAACTCTTCTGTAGTGAGGAAATAGCTGCTACCTGACTCCTGAACCTAGGTTGGAAGCTACACCATCCACAGCAGACGATGCTCACCGCCTTCTGCAGTGAACTCTTATCCTTGGCTACTTCATTTTATTGGCATTAGAAGTGGACACTTGGGTACTGGCCGGCCCTTCTTTTACAGCTATCGTCTTACTGCTGTATATGTAGTCCTTCCCTGCGTCAGGCTTTGGGAACAGGTTCACCCTTCCAAGAGTACTGGTGAGTTATCCTCACATGTCACATTCCTTAAGATTTTGCCTCTATCTAGGCTGCATCCTGAGGAAAAGGTGAACGAAGAAATACTACACCTGTACACAGTCACGAAAATGAAGTCCATAAAGCGTTTCAGTGTAGGGTGAAGGATCTATTAATGAGGCATAGATAAAACGTAATCCTTTAGGTGTGCAAGAGGTATTAGAAGGCAGTGGAACAAAAGATACTTTGCAAGGATTCAAAATAAATGTAGGCTTATCTTCAAATGAAGGTACGGTTATGCTATGCGCTTTGCTGTTTCTATAACACAATCACCATACTGAAAGAAAATAGAGTTATCAAGTTATCACAAATAATGTGCCAACTGTGCCAAGTAAGCAGCAAATCATGCAGTGCACACCAAGCACGTCAAGCTTTGTGAAGCATTAAAGCTGACGAACATGCACCATCTTGCACAGCCATTTTAAGCATCAGTTTGGAGCACACTCGCTATCACCAGAACTTGGGGAAAGTACTGCATGCTCCATCTAGAAGCTTTTGTTTGGGGTACGTAACAGGGAGATAAACCAACGCTGCCCAGTGTGATAGTTTAAAGTGGGTCATTGTAACTGGATTGTGCTAATCTGCAAAAACTTCCCTGATCCAGATCTTCAGAAGTCTCTAAGCATTTAATCGCATTATATGTTTTACTTGTGCTCTCAGCAGGACCAAATCTGCCTGAACAATACCAATCACAGCGCGTGGAAGAAAGCAAGGGCTGAAATTTACATGAATTCAATTGCTCGGATGAAACTCTCTGCAAAGCAGTCAAGCCGTATGGAAGCAAGGTGCGCCAGTAGTCATCCAGCCTGAAGGAAGCAAATTTACTTGGATAAGTTAACAGATCGCATTAGCTTAGGGTGGCAACAAGGACGATTTATGGTAAGAGAGCAACTGAGCCAGAGATCCTGCTTGGCTCTAAAAGGTGAGCCAAAACACATACCAGGATAATCCAGAAAATATCAAGTACATCACACAAATAAGACAAACTGTGCCTAGGGTGAGGACATCACTCGCTGATGGCACATTCGCCCACTCTATGTTAGGCAAATTAGCCATTAAGGCGCGCAGACCCCACAAATCACCCAAGCATGTATGTGAACACTCCACATCACTGCAACAAGGAACGCTCACCCTGTTGATCATTCACTAAACACATTTCACCACTAATGTCAAGCAATTAATGAACTGAGTATCCGGTTGCCCCTTCCGTTCGGAGGTCATGGAAGGGGAGGGCAGAGTGAACAAGAAGTACAGGAGAAAGGTTACAAGCAAATAACTACCATCTTCTTCTGCTTCACATTGAGGCTTTCAAAGTTAAAAAGAAGCGCAGCTCAACTCGCTTTTAGCTCGAGAGTCCTATTGGACCACAAGCCAAGCCAAGCTAGAGCCAGACATGTGGCAATCAGTGGCTCACCCACCTATACACAACAGCAAACTGAATTTAACAAAACAGGTCACAAGCTCCAATCCTAGCAGCACAGATTCACACATTTAATGATCAAAACTGAGTACCATCGAGCCAGTAGTAACACCATGAAACAAAGATACTGGCATACTGGTAAAGACCTATAGGCTTTGCCAACATTTTTTGATGTCAGCATCAGCAAAAACAAATAGGTAATGACATGCATGTGCTTTGGCAGGCCGTCCAGATTTTTTTTTTTCGGAAAGAATGTCACAAAGTTTAATCCTATTAACGGAATACATTGACCCACTTCGACACCACCTTTATGGGGCAAACACTTTCTTTAGCTTTTATTTTCGAAAAGCTCTTTATTGCTATAGTATAAGGCAATAACAACAGTAACAAGTATGTAAGCATGTGCCATTATGGGGGGGCGGGAGGGTAATCGAAAACAGTAGGCGAAGCAGGGTCATACGTTAATCCAGAAAAGGGAGACTGAAGAAGGGGGTTGGAGAAGGGAGGGAGACCAAAGCGAGTGGAGCAATCCACTGAAGGCCTAATCATGAAAAGGGAGTTGTGATGGGGAGGATGAACTAGGCGGGGGTAGGCTGGTAAGAAATGGTGACTAAGCAGGGTGTGGAGTAAGGGGGAGATTTCACTGTGCAAAGCGCAGTAAAATGGCACAGCTATGTGCAGTCGTAAAGGATGTGACAGTGTGTGCAGCGGCAGTCCAGAATGTTAATGCTTGCATGCATGCGTCAACATACATCACCATGCTTTCGCATGCATACAGATGACACAGCTGCCATTTATAAAAATGTACACTTTAAAAATGGATGATAACAAGTTTGGAGAAGTGAACAAAACAAACATACTTTAGATATGCATGAAAACACATTTAGAAAAACAGTGATCTGGCAGCAAAATGAAATCGTTTGCAGCAAATTATAGAAAATTGCAGTAGCAGAGCAAAGCCCTTCAAAAAAGTTTAGGAAAAATTGCATTTGTCAAACTCAAATAACGTTTTATTGTGGTAAAAAAATTGCATTTGTTTAAAAAGCAGGCAAACATCGCAACGGGCGTGGGAGGGGGCAGACAAAGGAACAACGGATGAGCGGGTGGCGAGGGCTGGGTGGGGAAGTCAACACAGGTGAGCCAAGGGGAGCGAGGTATCTGATGGCAGTGAGGGAAAAGGAAAACAATAAGTACAAGACAGGCAGAGAGTGGTGTGGGAAAGAACATGATGAGCTGGGAAGGAGAGAACAACACGGAGGATGGGCAGAGGGTTGGGGGGAGAAGCATCACAACACGGAGAGTAAGAAAACAGTGCACTTGCTAGGAATGCTGAAAAAAATGAAAATATAGCTCCCGAAATGCAAGCAGTGGAACAACACAATTCACTTAATCAGAATTACAATAAAAAAGAATTGCTCATAAGGTGGGACAAAGAGTTGTGAGGAAAGCTATCAAATAAAAAGCAGATACATGAGACAGGCAAGAAAGTCATCCCCATCAAGAGCTAGGGGCTGATTGAAAGCCCAGTATATGTAAGCATTGTAAAGTAGAAGCAGCAATAGGTTTTCGACAACTGAAGTGATCGGTAAGCAAGACCTAAAAGCATCGCTGTAGCAAGAACTGTATAAAACAAGCATTTACAAAAGCATAAGGTTTCGCTTTGCCTTATCTTCTTCCCAAACCCAGTCACGGGAAAACATTTATTCGTAAACACCTTAAATAACACACACATTACATATGTGTTCCAAGAATAGGCTCCTACATAGTCTTTAATCTCTTTCCTATACTCTCGGAGCCTGCTTGAACTTTAATGTAGTGACAATAATTTACATTTTTGCCCCGGCACCATCATACTACTGTTGCCTACAATATGCTAAGAACTATCCTCTTAATCGCAGCCTTATGCTAAGGCAAGCACTCCCATGCAATACAAGGCCACAATATGCCATTAACTGCCGCCATAATGCAAGAGGGTGCATTACAGCAGGTGTGGAAGCTCTAGATGCTTAGAATGCCAGGGATGCATACGATTGTCAAGTGGATGCCCACTAGACAGCATAAATAACCACCTTGTTGTCAGATAAGTCAAGTTCCGTAGATGCCGACATTATTTCAGCAATTAACCACCAGTGCAACAAGAAGAACAGTGCATGCAGTTGGTGAAGTTGCTTCTGGTGGTAGTTGTTTTGCCTAAAAGGCAGAGGATGAATTGGGTGTCACTGCTGTAGCTGATGATGGTGAGGTCTTAGGATCGGATGATGTCGGCGAGCGTCGTCATGTAAAAATTGAACAGGGCTGAGGCGTGATCCCTGGGGGATCTCCGCAGATCAGGTTCTTGGTTTCCAATGTGAAAGGTGGCAAACTGACTCGGAGTTCTTTCAGTTAGGATGGAGCAGTTCCTTTTGAGTGCAATAACTGGGATGCCAATCTTGTGGAGTCTTCTGAGCATGTGGTGGGAGACTGTTGAATACTAAAGAGAGGTCGAGCAGGATGAGGGACAGTGTGTGTTTGTGTTTGTGTGCACACACCATATTCATCCTCGGTCGTGGACAGGAGTCCCTCAGAGCTACGTGGTGGGCTGGGGCAGGCGGCAGTGCTGGGGGTGGAAAGTTGGAGAGGTTGGGGTAGGAAGGAAAGGGAGCAATCAGGAAGGAGTGGGGATGGGTCAAGTAGGAAAGTCTTGTGTGGTAAAAGGTAAGGTCACAAGATGTGGTTGGGCGGCCAGGGGGTATTCTCAAACTTACTTCAGGTGGGAAAAGTTCTGGCTGCGCTGCCTCTTCATGCAGATGGATTTTGTAATGCTTTGTTTTTTTTCTTGCTAGATAGGCTAGTAGGGGAAAGTCTGTTGTTTATCCTTAAGATTTCTTGCACATCTTCATCAGCAAAGTAGTGATTTTTTTGTTTGTTGAAGAGTAAGGAGTAATTTTGGGAAAACAACCACAATAGATTTGACTCAGTGCACCAAGTGATGATACCACTGAGTCGAATCCTAAAATATTACAAAAAAAGAAAAAAAGGATTAAAGTTAAAGCACAAGCCTGTCCTTGTCCTAAAATAAGCTACTTAAGCGTAATAATAGGTGTGGTACGGAATGACTCCGCTTGTTGCAATTCCCAAAGTAAATGATCACATCTTGTCACAAGATCATCATCCACAGTGCTTCCTCTACACTGCTGGTTATGAAAGCAATGTTCTGCCCGGAACCCAAAGGGGAGCGTGCACCGCTGAATGGTTCTGGCAGGCATATAATCACAGCTCACTCTCGCCAGGCAATTCTAAGCATATCACTTGATTTTGACACGATCAGCTCCGGTCTCATTTGTTGTTCCCGTGGCAGACACGTCTAAAACACTAAATCCCTTTGACATTTTTCAAGAGAGCGCCACAGTGAATGCAGACAAATTATGTAAAGTGTAGTGTACTCGCACCCACACCAAGAAATGGAAATTGAACGTTTTATTTCATACTTAAGCAAAGAAATCACGAGAGGAAATAAATTATATTTAATGGACAGAGCAAATTACAGAAAAGTGTTACAGGGCGAGATTGCGTGAAATAACTTCGCTCTACACATTGCCTTGGCAAGGGGGAAAAATGAAAGAAAAAAAACTTTTGAGGGTTTTCATTTAGATTAAACACATGTTGCAGGACATCACTGTCAAGGTAAGACTGGGGGATACTGGCACAGTGTGGTTTAGTGATGAGTGAGGGACGCCTTAGTAATAACCTCAGTGTAGATGAACACAAACGTTGGTTGATGGCTAGCACGGTTGGGCAAATGGATGAGAGTGAGAAGGGATGATGGTGACCGTGAGCGAAAAATTATGACAGAATGTGCAAGCGATTGTGAGAATATGGATGAGTGAATGAGAGGAAGGTGGTGATGGTGGTGTTGGTGACGCAGTGGTGTGTGTGATATGTTGCATCCAACGTCAGTCGAGGACCCAGAAACCCATTTAGAAAAAGCCTGATTACCCTAGAGAAGGGTCTACTCAGAAGGCAACATTCAAGTGCCACAACCATGCGTACGTCCTGAGGGCCTCTGCAGTAACAGTATCTTACATAGCGCCGATATCAGCAACCCTTCACAGCACACCAGGTTAACAGCTACTTAACACACAAGAAATGAAATAAATCAGACAACACATGATTTGGTGGAAAAACAGTTTGTTGCAGGTTTAATTTAATTCATAAGTGAAATATGCCAAAGTGGTGGATTAATTTACGGGTGAACCAAGGGCAGGCAGCGGTGAGTAACCTAAACTGCCCACCCGCTTGATGAGCCAAACAACACCATTGCCAACCCACTGGGCGCTACCATTTTTAAATCTGTGACCGCCAGGCCCAGATTGATACTCCCACCTTTTTAGGGGTGGACTCATACAGGGCAAGCCCCCGGGTGCTCAGGGTTGCAACAGTCCGAAGGTGTACTAGGCACCGTTATTTACATACCAGGGTCCTGCCGTAAAGACTCGAGGGGTTTGGTTTCCAGCACCCTTACTGTGCTCAATCAGATGGTACCCTTATGTACCAAATTGCCCCTGGATCACCCTGTAACTCCGCCTGCAACACCAATGAACAATTAAGCTAAGCACAAGAAGCAAAACGCCGCCACCAGCACAGTGGGTAAGGGATAGGGTGGGTGACAACATGTCCAGGGGCATCGCCTGGGATGGACTGGAATAAATACCTGGCCTCAGGTGCCGAAAATGCATGGGAGTGTGGCACCGGACGAGGTGCGGTTCTCACAAGAGCGCAAAAGGTTTGAGTGCGGTGCTAGTGCCGAATGCGGCACTACGGGGCTGACCTCTTAGGAGGGCACCCCGCGTACGCATTGGGCAGCTGCAGAGCTGCCATTTTCTTTCTTACCTTTACAAACTACATATATGATTTTACTGTTCTTCGCAAGAGTACATGAGCGGAGAGCGCAAAGGGTCTACAGCACTTCGATTATGGCAATGCACACTATATGAAATCTCCACTGTACTCCATTCCATGACTCCACAACAGAAGATCAAAAAGAACTCTGTCTTTGACAAAGGATAACCATCTGTGATATCTCACACTCAAATATATATATTTAATGAATAGCCATCAACTACATATTTTGTATGGATTACTATTGTACGTGATTCAAAGTAGTGAATTAAGCAGTATATAAAAGTTTGTGCTTTTCCCCTACACCAAGTTATGTGACTTTTTTTAACCTATATCAAAATCCTTATTAGCGATTGAAAGCATCAATTGCTTGAACCTGAATATTTCTCAGTACTTTTGTCATGTTAGGGAGCCTTGCAAAAACGTACAAGAATTCAGGTTAATGGGTTTAGTCAGTGACACAAAGTTAGATGGACAATAAAGGAGCGGCTGTCATCTCTGTTAACAAGTTCTGCATTTGTTGTATTCACACAAATTAATTTCAGTATTTGGTGTTTGTCTTATCACGGTTTAGTAGAATTAGGAATTCAACACTTAATGTCCAAGTCTAAAATTTACTTTACTGAGTTCCATGCAGAGTAAGCTGTTTAAAACCTCAACTTAGTATATCCTATCCCACAAGACAACTCCTTACGTCCCTTCCCTCAGATAATTATCTATTATTTTCACAGTAGCTCCCCTACTTTGCAGGGCCCAGCCCTGCTGCACATTGGCATTTGCTGTGTGCAGAGGGGAATTGCTACAGGGTATGGCCTTTGGTCATGCCCTGCACCCAACCTGTCACGGGCTGCCAAACCATTCAGTCAGGCCCTACGCCTAAACCACTGTGGATGGCCGATTCATGATGCACATAGAAATGGCACTGATGTGGCACTAGAGGATCTCTAGTGTCATCCCTTACCGGGCACACAAATATTTGTCTTCCCACACAAAGAAGACTTTCAATCCAGTGTTTCAATTGTTCATGAAATTTATTTTATATTAGTAGAAGAATTTATCATCATCATTTCATGTTGTTCGTTCAATATGATTCTCATGTTTTTAAATCAGACATTGTCATAATAAGGAATCCAATGCATTTCGGGCATTATATAGCATGCCCTTCATCAGGGAAATAGACACTGTAAAACAAGGAATAATAAAATCATATCATCAAAAAGGTTCTGTGTGAGTCTTATTAACATCAATCATGACATAAACAATTCAAGGTCTGCTTGATATGTGCTTATAAGTCAATATGAACTGTGTGTGAATCACATGCTGTGGTTAGTATTAGTGAAAAAACAGAAAGAATCTTCTCAAAGAAAAATACTCTAACTCACATGGCTGGGTCTCTAACAATACTTGTAGTTCTGCAAATCAAAAATGAAGCAGTGTTACAAAAACAGCCTCAAATGGTGGGGCAGTTCATAAGGCAAAAACATGCTAACAACCAGGCTGGTGGTCTATAAAGTCCCTCACAACTAACCTTGTTCAAGAATAGGCGCGCAATTACGTCCTTCTCTCCTCGTACTCCGCGATGGCTCAATGAAATGCCGATCGCGTTCACCTATTTAACCTGGATTCTGGTCATGTGACGAGTCACATGGCATGGCCATAGAAGAAAGACTCATTATCGAGGGTAGCGAACCAGAGTATGCTATCTTAAGTAATACCCGAGTCACTGATCTAAATGTTGGTTATCATGATGGGTGGCCTGGAGAGCCGGTTGCGAAAAAATTCTAGAAAATGTTGAAAAGGATATGTATAAGCTAACGAGATTAAAAAAATTAGGTTAAAAAATGGAAAATGATTAGAAAGAAATACCGGGAATCGAACTAATCACTACTGGGATGTTAGATGAGCTGTTCTATGGTTAGTGCTATTGTAGAAAGTGAAGAAATGGAAGAGAATGTAAGAAGTGTAAGTGTCAGATGTGTATATGAACTCACATAGTATACACAAGGAACAGTCAGGGGAGCAATTAATTATAGGTAACATGCAAATTCAATTCTTTCATTTAACCCCAATGGTTTCTGGCAGGATAAATTTTGTATCCAATAGTTCTCTTTCTGCAGAAGGTATTTGGAATTGTCTCTGCCTTCTATATTCTGGACCGTTTCAAGGATGATGAATTTGATCTGGGAGATGTTATGATGTTCTTCAACAAAATGGGAGGATAATGCAGATTTCATATTTTTCAAACGAATGTTGGACTTGTGTTCAGTTAGACGTACTTTGATTCGACGTTCCGTCTTACCAACATACATTTTGCCACAAGGACATCTGATTCCATAGATGACATTACTCGATTCACAGGTGGCATTTACCTTTAGTTTGATGGGGTAACCTTTTGAAGGATGACAGAATGTGTTACCACGGATTACGTTGTTGCAACTTCCACAGTTAAGGCAAGGTTTCGTACCAGAGAATTTCGTTGCAGGTGTTGAGGTTGTACATATTTTGTGTTGAAGAATTTCTCCAAGATTCTTTGATCTAGTGTAAGCAAAGATGGGAGGTTGATTAAACGACTGTTTGAAATCGGGTTCAAGATTGAGTATGGACCAATGTTTTAAAATGGTTTGTTTGTATTTCCTGCTGGATGTAGAATATCTAGATACCACCACTGTACGTGTTTGTTCAGATTTAGTTTTGATGGTTAGAAGTTTCTCTCTATCCAATGTTTCAACCTTTTTCTTTGATTCCTCTAGTAGAGACTCAGGGTAACCTCTATCCAAGAATTTCTTTTTGACTTCTCTTAGTTTGACACCTAATGCATTTTCATCTGAGGTAATTCTCTTTACTCTTGCCATTTGTGAAAACGGCAGGTTGTTAATCAAGTTGGGTTGATGAAAACTCGAGTATAACAACATGTTGTTCCTGTCCGTTGGTTTGGTGTAAACATCTGTTTTAAACCCTGTTGGAGTTCTAGTGACTTTAACATCCAAGAAATTTACTGCAGTTTCTGATGTGGTCCATGTCAGTTGGATTTGTGCGTCCAGATTGTTGAATTTAGTGAGTTCCGTTATTAGTTTCTCCTCTGTGTTAGACCAAAGAATGAAAAGGTCATCAATGTATCTGATCATTGTTTTAAGATTGCGAGACCATTCTGTATTCAAAAAGATATGTTGATTTTCATACCACTGCATGAATATGTTGGCATACGAGGGTGCTGCCGAATTGCCCATAGCCATGCCGGTTAATTGTTGGTACCAAGCTTCATTGACCTTGAAATAGCTGTGATATAGAATAAAACACATCAGCTCCATGAGGAAAGTTTGAAATTGTTGATCAAGATCTGTGTTTAAAAGAGCAGACTCTATTGCCTCTAAACCCATGTCATGGGGTATGCTGGTGTATAAACTGCAAACATCTGCAGTGCACATAACTAGTTTTTCTGATTTGATTAACAACCTGCCGTTTTCACAAATGGCAAGAGTAAAGAGAATTACCTCAGATGAAAATGCATTAGGTGTCAAACTAAGAGAAGTCAAAAAGAAATTCTTGGATAGAGGTTACCCTGAATCTCTACTAGAGGAATCAAAGAAAAAGGTTGAAACATTGGATAGAGAGAAACTTCTAACCATCAAAACTAAATCTGAACAAACACGTACAGTGGTGGTATCTAGATATTCTACATCCAGCAGGAAATACAAACAAACCATTTTAAAACATTGGTCCATACTCAATCTTGAACCCGATTTCAAACAGTCGTTTAATCAACCTCCCATCTTTGCTTACACTAGATCAAAGAATCTTGGAGAAATTCTTCAACACAAAATATGTACAACCTCAACACCTGCAACGAAATTCTCTGGTACGAAACCTTGCCTTAACTGTGGAAGTTGCAACAACGTAATCCGTGGTAACACATTCTGTCATCCTTCAAAAGGTTACCCCATCAAACTAAAGGTAAATGCCACCTGTGAATCGAGTAATGTCATCTATGGAATCAGATGTCCTTGTGGCAAAATGTATGTTGGTAAGACGGAACGTCGAATCAAAGTACGTCTAACTGAACACAAGTCCAACATTCGTTTGAAAAATATGAAATCTGCATTATCCTCCCATTTTGTTGAAGAACATCATAACATCTCCCAGATCAAATTCATCATCCTTGAAACGGTCCAGAATATAGAAGGCAGAGACAATTCCAAATACCTTCTGCAGAAAGAGAACTATTGGATACAAAATTTATCCTGCCAGAAACCATTGGGGTTAAATGAAAGAATTGAATTTGCATGTTACCTATAATTAATTGCTCCCCTGACTGTTCCTTGTGTATACTATGTGAGTTCATATACACATCTGACACTTACACTTCTTACATTCTCTTCCATTTCTTCACTTTCTACAATAGCACTAACCATAGAACAGCTCATCTAACATCCCAGTAGTGATTAGTTCGATTCCCGGTATTTCTTTCTAATCATTTTCCATTTTTTAACCTAATTTTTTAAATCTCGTTAGCTTATACATATCCTTTTCAACATTTTCTAGAATTTTTTCGCAACCGGCTCTCCAGGCCACCCATCATGATAACCAACATTTAGATCAGTGACTCGGGTATTACTTAAGATAGCATACTCTGGTTCGCTACCCTCGATAATGAGTCTTTCTTCTATGGCCATGCCATGTGACTCGTCACATGACCAGAATCCAGGTTAAATAGGTGAACGCGATCGGCATTTCATTGAGCCATCGCGGAGTACGAGGAGAGAAGGACGTAATCGCGCGCCTATTCTTGAACAAGGTTAGTTGTGAGGGACTTTATAGACCACCAGCCTGGTTGTTAGCATGTTTTTGCCTTATGAACTGCCCCACCATTTGAGGCTGTTTTTGTAACACTGCTTCATTTTTGATTTGCAGAACTACAAGTATTGTTAGAGACCCAGCCATGTGAGTTAGAGTATTTTTCTTTGAGAAGATTCTTTCTGTTTTTTCACTAATACTAACCACAGCATGTGATTCACACACAGTTCATATTGACTTATAAGCACATATCAAGCAGACCTTGAATTGTTTATGTCATGATTGATGTTAATAAGACTCACACAGAACCTTTTTGATGATATGATTTTATTATTCCTTGTTTTACAGTGTCTATTTCCCTGATGAAGGGCATGCTATATAATGCCCGAAATGCATTGGATTCCTTATTATGACAATGTCTGATTTAAAAACATGAGAATCATATTGAACGAACAACATGAAATGATGATGATAAATTCTTCTACTAATATAAAATAAATTTCATGAACAATTGAAACACTGGATTGAAAGTCTTCTTTGTGTTGGAAGACAAATATTTGTGTGCCCGGTAAGGGATGACACTAGAGATCCTCTAGTGCCACATCAGTGCTGTGTATTTTGACGTCGCAGGACCCTCGACGCCACCTTATGGTGCACCAAAAAAACGACTAACTGTTGCACTTTGAGAGGTAACAAATCGCTGTGCATTTATCCAATTCTAATATTGTAGCACATAGAAATGGACCATAACCAATCTGCTCTGCCACATGGTGTTACCAATGGCTAGGCCCTGTAGCCCACCCGCCCGAGGACAGTTATCCCCTGCTGAGCACTCAGGCACTCAAATGGGGTGTTTGTAGTGGCACCTTATGTATATATATATATATATATTTGTTTTACTTTTTAGGTCCCCCACACCATCTGAGGGCCTTCTAATTACTCCACTTTTATAATATTCAGGATAAGAGACCAAGCCCTGCATCCTGTAATTGCAACAAACACAACAAGTCTGAGCCAGCCAATCAGAGGGCTTACGTTGGTGGACCAGAATATGGGTCTGCAAACCGGAGATAGATGATGGCAAAAAGAAGCTCCATCATTCAATCAAATTTGGTGTAGCTCCATTCAGCCTTTTCTTTCTATAGCAGACCGCAAAGTTTGCTTCATGGTTTAAAGGTAATTTTTTGATCCACTACTTTAATTTCTCCCCTTGACAGTTCTGCGCAAAACCTTCAATGCAGGACCCGAATTGGATAAACATTTTTTTTTTTTTTAAGTTTCATGCACCAAAATGAAGGAAAGCTAAAACAGTTTTTCAATGGAACTCTGAACTACCATTACTTCCTACAGTCTAGTATCAGTGTGCAATATATAGAAAAGGAGGATTTAATAATTATAAAAGTATAAATAAACACTATATATATATATATATATATATATATTCACTGAAAAAACCATAGGTTTCACACCAGTTATAGTTACCTGGAAATTTTACTGGCATAAAACCATTGAAATTCCACGTTATAGTTAGTTGGACTCACTATAACTTGTGCGCCTGCAATGCACTGCTGATGACGTCACATACTACATCACTCATGACATGGTCAGTGACATCACTCATGACATCACTGATGACACCATCCAGTGAATGTGTGTCTTTCTGAAAAATAAATATTAGTGAGTAATGTTTAAATTTTTAAATATATGTATTAGTGTTTCACTTTGTGTATAAGTAGCTGCATGGGTTGGTGAGTAGCTACATGTGTATGTACATGGGTTATTAGATGTTTTTTTTAGTCTCAGTATGAGCGTCTGTATGGTTTGGTGGAGGTGTTACTTAGCACACAGATGCATCAATGACTGACTCACTGTTTGTATGTGTTTTGAAGACAGCATATGTGCAGGACTGTATGGGTGGAAGAGTGTGTAAATGTGTGTGTTAGTGAGTGAATGACTGTCTCACTAGTGTCTTTATGAGTAACTACATATGTTTTAATCTAGTATATGTGAGTATTGATGTATATAAGTGAGTATATGTGAGAGTGAGAGATTGAAAGAGTTCCTGTTTAAATAAGTATGTGTTTCTCTAAGTGATTGTTTAAGAGAGTAAGTATGTGTAAGTTTCCTTAGAAGTAAGGTGCTAGTGTGTATATAGCTGTATATGCAAATAAATAGATGTTCAATAGTTTATTTGCATGTGTGAGTATGTGTGTGAGTAACTTTTGTAAGACTGTCGGTGTGTTAACGGATGTCATGAGTGATGTAATATGTGACGTCATCAGCAGTGCATTGCAGGCGCGCAAGTTATAGTGAGTCCAACTAACTATAACGTGAAATTTCAATGGTTTTATGTCAGTAAAATTTCCAGGTAACTATAACTGGTGTGAAACCTATGGTTTTTTCAGTGAATTTAATAGGTTTTTTAAATGCTAATTCCTAACTATAACTGGTGTGAAACCTATGTTTTTTTCAGTGAATTTCATAGGTTTTTTAAATGCTAATTCCTAACTACAAGTCTCACTTTATAAGTAAGACTGTTAACGCTCTAGTTGTTCTTTAGAACACTCTGGTACATTCTATCATTGGGCTATAGTTGGGCTACATATGGCTGATATTTGGGCTACATTTGTTTTTTTTGTCTCTGGTGGCCATCTTTGGGCTACATTGGGCTACATTTGGGCTCCAACATATATATAGCCCAATGTAGCACAATATATATTTTTTTGAAAGTTAATTTTCGTAAAAACCACTTGACTATAGCAAAGGCACATCGGGCTACCAGTCCCTACAATTTTTCCCATTTTTTTTTTTATTTATTTATTTTTTTAAATTTTTTTTTGCCTTGGAGCGCTCCCGGTGTGCGCCCCGGTGAGCGCCCCGGAGAGCGTACTCGTTTGAAGCGCCCCGGTGCGCGAACCGGAAAGCGTCCCGTTAGCGTCAATGTCGCGAACGAAAACATGATCGTGACGTATCGCGTAGCCGAGTCCGCGTCATACGCACGGCGTAAACGCACCCTGAAGCATTCGACGCGCTTACGCGACGCGCCCCTGGGCGCGCAGCGTAAGCACGTCGGGTCATGTTACCTGAAAATAACACTTTTGATTGGTTCACAACAGTTTTGTTTTCCAAATGATGAAAGACCCCACCTTTTTTCCTCATTTTCACTTTGTTGTTTGAGTGAAGACGACCTGCATTCTGTGAGAAATGGCTTCAGTAGTAGCAGCTGCAGGTGCATCTGGACCACCACCACCTCCACCACCACCACAAAGACCACCACAAGACCACATTGGTGGTCATGAAGAAGAGGAGGACGAAGAGGAGCTGGAGGAGAGGCAACAATATCTGCCTGAGGACACTCCCCTATACAAACCCAAAGAACATTTTATTTGGGAGTTTTTCAAAATGCCAAGGGGTGCCAAGAAAGTAAATGCAGCAAAGGTCACTAGCCTCATCTGTGACCAAGAACTGTCAAGAGGGAACCCAAATAAAAAATATTCGTTTGGGAACCCCACGACGATAAGGCACATGCAGAGGAAGCACCCAAACAATTATTCAAGAGCAGAAGTCAGGCAACTGACCTTGAACCCTCCCCAACCTTCTACTTCCAGCACCTCCAACCAACCCACTCCATCCGGTGAAGAGGCTAGGGAGATAGTCCCTAATGTTCAAACAAAGTTTTCCAAATTTAAATTTGTTTGCATATATTGCAACAAAACTATATCTTATGGTGAGCAGAGCATCACTTTACTCAATCGAGCTGCAGACAACCATCACTGCAGCAAGCAACCTTAATTTTTTTTTTTGCTCCAGTTCAGCTGTTTTGAATTCCCTGTTTTTTGTTTCACCCCAGAAAAACTACAAAAAAATATAAAATTGTTCTGAAAATCAAAAAAATAAAAAATGTTCCAAAAAACAACAAAAATATATAAAACAACAAAAAGAAAAAAAACAGTTCTTTTCAGAACTACCTCCCATTTATATTTATATAAAATGACTTACATTTTTAAACTCTGCCATTCTCTTTTCTCCCCGGTGCGCTCCCCGGTGCGTGTACCGGGCGCTCCCCCCGCGCAAATCGAAAAAAAAATATTTTTTTTGCCCAGCGGGACCCTTTTATAGCCCCCACATCAAACCTAGGGGGTCAGGGGGGGTCTACCCTGCCCCCTTATGGTCAATTCCCCCTTTGTTTTGGCCACCTCTTGTGTCTCGATCCTACCGAGACACAAGATGGTGGCCGCTCCGGACTGTTTCGAATGTTTACAGACACCCAAGAACCAATCAGCTTTCTGCACGCAAGTCGCGTGTCGCGCCCGGAGCGCTCCCCGGATCGAGTACCGGGGCGCGCTTATAGATATATATATTTTTTTTAACCTAAATTACTCAAAATCCACTGGAGCACATATCTTGAGACATAGCAAAGGCACATCAGGCTACCAGTCCCTACAATGTTGCCAAGTTTGGTGTAAATCCATTCAGCCGTTCGGGCTAAAAGTGAGGTCGACCGCCCTATGGAAATTAACATGGGGAAAACGTGTTTTGGGACCCCCTTTTATCTCGGCCCCCGCTTGACGCATCCCCCCCAAACTTTCAGGGAAGAACCGGAGCTCGATGAGGCCATTTTGAGGAATTTTTCAGGCAGATTCGTCAACCGGCGCCAAAGTTATTCCAAATAGAATTTTGAGATTTAACATTGAAAGAAATCCTAACTATAACTACCTACTGGCGACCGCCAGTAGGTAATATATATATACATATATAGACACACACACACACACACACACACACCCATACGCACACACACACACACACACACACACATACATATAAACATACTCACACACAGCGCCTTGACACGTTCAGAAATTCAATTAAACCACAGTTGAAGTCCAGATAAGGTTGCGACTTAGTATTGGAAAAAACACTGAATTCTCTAGTTTGCCTGCAACTTTGAGAATTGGGTACTTTATGATACTAGTAGTTGTTTAGTCACAGCAAATAAGTATGATACTAGTAGTTGTTTAGTCACAGAAAATAAGAATAAAAGCATCAAGTGAGCTTAGAGTTACTGTGCTTCACAACAGTGATTAACCTTAAAACGACATATAGGTATTTTTGATGCTATTTAAGGTATGTCAAGAAAGTGTTGTGGTCTTCCATATTTAAACATGTTTGACTGACACAAAAAGTATTAAACAACCATGAGACAAAGGCATTGGAGAAATCATATAAAGTGGAGCTATTTTTGCCAGCACACCTCCTAACAGCTCTCCTGCAAAAGGCGCAGTCTATTCAAGCAAAACAACAGGAAAGGGGCACCTAAACTAGTCAAGATATGTTTAGATTTTAGAGGTTGGCGAGCCAACAAATTAACAGGAAGAATCATGCCAGGGTTCTGGTGTGGCTCTAAGAGCCTTTGCACGAGCCCAACCGTAAAAATGTTTGGCATGTAAATCGTGCTACAAACAACATGCAAAAATATGATGGTCTCTTCAAAAGTAAAAAAATATATATATTTCTTTAATATATAAAATATTTCAACAGCGGCGGCTGGTACAGAACAGGGGTGGTATGCAGAGGGTGTGTTGGAGGGATGTCAAAATACATAATAAAAATCCCACATACCTCCTCTGCAGGGCCGCCTTCTCTCCTCCACCGTAGTTTCTACTCCGGAAGCAGGAAGCACCCAGGCTCCCCTAAGGCAATCAGGATGCTGCTTCTCACCATGATAGCAGCGTTGTGACTGGTCAGGCACTCAGACAGGGACTGGAAGCCTGGGCATGTTGTCCACCCAGGCTGTGCATTACAGGACGGTGGAAAACATGCTAAGTGTGCATGACTTTTTGGCCGGCCCAAGACGGCCGGCCAAACCGTCATGCACACTTACATGAACCACTCCTTCCCCTGCTGGCTGTGAGACCGCCCAGTCCAGCACTCCCTACCCCGATAACTGCCTCAGTAAGGAAAAATAAAATGATAATGATACGTTAACATTTTATTTTTCCGTTTTTCCACTGCTGAAAAGCAGTGGGGTGATGCTCCTCAGCCTCAGTGGAGGAGCCGCCACTGTATTTCAACTCAATACATCATATTATGTCACTACTTTGAGAGGTTTCTATTAAAAGTGATCATTTTCATGCATGAACTTCGAAACATTCATGCCCCTTCCTGCACTAATGACACTGCCATTAAGTGAACTAAGAGGCAAATCAGTTGTGCTCTGTGTCCTATACGAGACATCGGCTATTATTAGCGATGGAGAATCCAAAACAGCAGCAATTTGTGCAGAGCAAAACATGACCTCGGATAACAAGGTGCTTTCTTACGTGATACTGAAGAATGAGGATGGACGGTGAAATGCAATATTTGCATAGCATCACATAGTTTGCTCGGGCAGCAAAATCGGGATTGATTGCAGGTTTTCTGGTTTCCAATTATGCAATTCATCCACTATAGAAGTATCTCTTTCTCTCTCATGTTTCACATTTAAGTTAATTGTTTGCCATTACTTTTTTGGGGCATGAGGTTAGCTAAGGTAGGCAGAAGGTGCATTAAAGCTTGGCTCGTGGTAGGCTCGAGGGTCTCCGAGGACCTGAAGCCGAGTCACTGCCAGGCATCTGTCTCGACCCTACAGCGGCTCGTCCACCTCTATAGGTCTGGAGTAATACAGGGTCCGCTTTTCTAGTGTGGATTTTATGGTGGAGCTTGGGTGATCCAATTCACAGCATCAAACCATCTTTCTGGGATTTCCCTGTAGGCAGAAGACTAAAGGTTTTTTTCAGAGCAGGGTGGGCCGCCATGACCCCAGGGGCCCACTCTCCTCTAGTCCCAGGCCGGATTTGAATATTTTTGCCTGGGCTGACTTTGATTTCTAGACGTACCTTATTATACGCTTCCATCTCTAATAAGAACGTCTTTTTTATGGTAATTTTAATATGAACTTTAAAGGTATGGGCCATCTGGAGGCCGGAGCTCCCTGTCGCACTGTAGACCTTGGCTTGTTCAAACTAACAATAAGAAGTACAAAACTCCAGCGGGATCAATAGCATCTGATCATATATGGAGCCACGAGATTATTTCCGCTTTCTCCCCCACACACAGAAATAAACTTGCACAACAGACAACTGCTGTGTGGGACGCTCCCTGCCAAGGACAAACGCTACTTACAAGATGTCTTCTGTTACTAAGGTGACTAATTTCACTCATTAACATGTTAACCATGAAGGGAGCGACGCTAACAATGTATCCCATCTCTACATTCATTTCAGAATCCGTGCACAGTTGAATGATTCTTGTTGATCGGCGTTTCAAAGTTGTTATTATTATTATTTTTATTATTTTTATTATAAAACACTTCGCAATAGATAAATCAGCACCAGGAAACATTGCTTTGGCTAGGATTAAATACCGGTTTCCCGTGGGAATAGTCGTTTTTCTGCATGATGAAAATAAGACCCTAGGTTATCAGGAGATGAATTCAAATACAATCAACATGTAGAAAAACGCCGAGATAGTACGAGCAACACCAGACACAACAGACCCAGGCAGATGAATTCTTAAGCATGAGTGAGGGTGAAAAGGGTACACTGAAGCAGCTCATATCCAGGGTCCAGTGCAAGAGAGGGACAAATTATGCGGCAGGGTTGAGTAAATTATGCGGCAAAAAGGCAAATTGTGCAGCATAAGGTGGCACATTTTGTAACCGTATTACTCCATTATTTCGTCATTGTTAAACTTGGTAACACCGCAAGGGTGTTTGTTGCACCTCATAAGTACCACTTCAACACCGAAATGTAGCAATAAGCAACAAAAATCTGACCAGTCAAGTTTTGACCAGGGCCTACCACCGCGCTGGAGCACGTGTTGCTGCATTTTTAGTAATTTTTGAACCGTGTGAGCTAGAAACAAAATTTGATTTTTGTTAAAATCTTCAGATTATGTGGCAGATGATAGATTATGTGGCAAATCTATAATCATGCATAATTCGCCCTAGACGCACAATCACATAATTTCAGTGGCCCTGCTCGTATCAAAACGTTTCTGGCAAGTAAAGTGTAGTCCCTTCTCTGCTCTGTTTTAAAGTCTCAACTTTTTTAAATCATTTGGAGCCCAAGCGATCCTGGGTTAGTTAGTGCATCCTTCTAGCCTAGCTCTCTAGAACTGTTTTAAAGAAGGGAGAGATTCTAGTTATTTTATGAACCGGCGCGAAATACTTTTTCTTGCCCTTTTACTCTTCCTTGGCTAGGGTCTTCATTAGGAGTGTTAAGCGTAGGTCCAGAATGACAATCAGAGGCAAGTCTGAACATCAGGTGTGGATCTAGCTCTCCTGTACCTACTTTGAATACCTATGGTGTCCTTGGGTTCATAGGAATACACTAGAGACCTATGTAACAAAGAAATACTACCTCACCATCACAGGCTCCCCTCTAGTATATGCACACGTTTTGAGGCATAAAACACTTTGTAAAACTTAAGACCTATCTCCTTCACCTCCCGCAAGAACTGACATTTCTCACTCTGGTACATCTGCACACCTGAAGCTAGACATCACTCCCTCTTGAATCTTGTTACCTCTGCTGTGGCACACCATGACTGGCTCATTCATCAGGACAATATTCCAAGCCCAAAACCCCAATGATGCATACTTTTTGTAGTCACTGTTGGCTCTTCGCCAGTATTCACAAATCAAATCTGTCTGGCAAGCTTTTAAAAAAAAATATAAATTAAAGAGTTTGTGCTTCTTCCACCCACAAATGAAATCATCATAGCTTGGATACCTGGGCATTTCTTGTAACCAATAGGTGAATTGGTCCCAACTCGCTCAATAGGTCCCCAAGGATCTACCCTCTGCAGTAGTGTACAGAATGTATGCACAAAATACAATACTATTTGAACGTGTGAAATTACTGTACAATTGGAATACACTAAGTAGCCAACATTTAAATATATACATGAAGGACTAAAGCTGCTGTCACACGTAAGTATATGTTGTAATGTCAGAGCCACTCGAAAAAGAATAAAAAGCAAATGTAAAGAATTTAATTTTGGTATTGGGACTAAGAAGGACATAGAACACAGATTTAAACATTGCCTTAGGTTCCTAGAGATGGATGTGAATTTTTGATTCAGCCACAACACATGAGAAAAAATGAAAGTGTACATTGGCATTATTTGAGGGACTGTAGGACACCCTTGGTCATCTCTCAACTAAGAAACTGACACACTTGTAAGGTGCCAGGTTTCAGGTTAGTCCTGGGCAAAAGCAATCTGACCATATCTATCACCACAAAACATACATTGGCTCCTTTTGGAGGTGAAAATAAAATTCAAGTTCCTTTACATTGAAGAACCCAAATACTTAGACTCCACCTTGAATATCTTCAGGAGCGATAAGTTCTCAGGAAAAAAAACATTTTAAGACCTCGGTCAAAAATAAAAAGGATGCACCATTCTGCAGATGCAGCATTTTTCTCTGGAGTAGTCCTACAATATGGAAGGTTTAGCCGGTTCCATTCAGATAAAACACTATAAATCACTGTTTTACCTCTCTTTCAACTAGTATATCTAGGCTTTCTTTCCTCGCTAGCCATCACCATTTGCTCACCCATTAACCCCCCTAACAATTCTTTGCCCTTTCCATACAAATTGCTAGTTTCTTGTAATGCACATGAACTCTTGTACGTCTCTTACAAATCAATCTTTCTTCATCACATTCTCCCTCAGCCCTACTCTTTCCTCGTTACCGCTTTCTCTCATCTCAGTCGCCTCTGGTTGCCGAACTGTGGCCTCTGCCCAATTATGTTGTGCCTTGTTTCAGTTATGTTGTTATCATGAATTATCTGCAAAGAGACTAACTGTCCTCTATAAAATGCACAAATAAAATAACATTTAATTAAAACAACTAACTCCATGCTACAGACACCATTCTACACGTTAAAGTTTATACAAACAGGACAAACCAAGTATGAAATCACCAAGAAGTCAACTTTACAGCCCACATGCACAGATGCAGACCGCATACCTGTGAAACAGGATCAACAGTGAAGAGCATTGGTGAGAGGAAGGTCCCTCATTAAATGTGGCAGTTAATCACGCGTGGGACTAGTCAAAAAGGAAAAGTATTTTACACAGATTTCCATAGCAAGAGGCCAATACTTTTAATGGCTAGCTCAACAGATTCCTTTTTATGATATCAGTTCAAAGGAGGTATGCAACCCACAAAGTCAAAGGTGTCATTGTGGATTTTGTGGTAGAACATGATCTCATAAAAGATTAAGCCTCATACCATGTTGATCTCTTTAAATCACAATGGACAAGTAAAACGTCAGGACTTGGCTAGTCCCACATCAAGCACAGCTGACACAGAATGCGTCTAAGTGTACTCAATACTGATCGTGTAGCCAAAAACATATGCATCTGGATATCTCATGACAGTACTTTGCTTTAATTTAGTCTTCTTGGGCATACGCTTTTGAAAGAGTGTTTCAAAGCCAATGAAAAGTTTAGAGCAAACTCAGAAGCTTATGAAATCCAATAAGTCAGCCTTTATTGTTAGAAGAGCAGCCACAGGGGAACCCCAAGCTGTAGGAGGCAGACCAAAATATGAATGACAACAGCAGGCTAATGGACGAAAAGGGCTGTATTTTCATTGAAAAAACAAAGGTTAAAGGGACTTTAGGTGACAATTGCGACTCTCTGCAATGATATTGCAGATTATGGCTCTCAATCTTATGCAGTCCGCAACAGTCGCCATTCGTTTTTAACCAGGGTGGGAGGCAGGATCATTAAAATTATTTTTCCTGACTCTTCCAATTCCCTGTTTTAACTCACTAGGTCTACTTGCTCTCCACTTCTGCTCTTCTACACTCTAAAGGCCCCTTACACCCACTGCACCAAACGGCAAGGAATAAAAGATCTCCGCCAAAGAGCCCCTTCATAGGGTGCCCGTCGGGTACTGCAACGCCGACCCGACGAGAAGCATGCCCGATGATGAAGGATGACACCCAGCAGGCTGGGTGTGTGAGGGCTCTCATTCCAAAAGGAAGGATTCCCCGTGCCTCCTTTTGTTTGATACCTGTTATCTCCCCGCTTAGGATCCCGCCTTTTTACTTTTTCAAAAAGTTGCCACAATAATTTATCAATAACCATATTACAAAACAATCCTTCTAAATACACACATGAAAATGCATAATAATTATTACCAGATTTGTTTTGAAATAAAGCATTTTTAATCCAAACAAATTAAGCATGTTTGAGTCTTTAACACTCTTCAGGCCACAAAATGCAGCCATAGAACCAACCACAAGGGGTCCCTCATACTTCAGCTGAACTGAAAAGCGCACCGCTCCAGCTCAGTGTTATAAAAAAAAACTGGTAAATTATCTTAGGGTCATGCATTTAATGACCTCAGAGACGTACGTGTTTTTTTTTTTTTTTTAAACTTTCCCGGGGGCTGCTGTGCTTCTGGCAGCCTCCAACAACACTTTTTTACATGCAGAAGCAGCTCCTGGCTATTCTAGTTGCAGCAGATGAGCAACAACAGAGGAACAGAGCCTGTGATTCCTCCTCTTCACAAGACACTCTTAGGCCTCAGAGCAGCAGCAATGACGCCACTAGCCTGTACCCGTGCTTCACAGCTGCAGGTGAAAACACTCAGAAAGCACAGATAAGGAAAGTGGCATGCCAGAGAAGGTGCTGGCTGTCCTCTCCTCATTGAGGATAACTGTGTTTACCCTTCTTGGGACATGATCTTCCCACTTAGATTGTGGCCCACAACTGGGAACTTCACAGAGTATAGACTGCAGCAATCGTCGAGTCATCTACGGGCCCTTCCGTGATTATTAGTAATATTCCTCTGCCTTTGCTATCCTGGTCTTGTGAATGCCTCTCTGGCAAAAACAAAGACAAAATGTAATTTCAAACCTGCTACAGGTAAACAGGGACAGACACAGAAGGCATGCTGGCTTGATTGCAACTTCAGTATCAATTGTAATTGATCAACTGCATATATATCTACAAACTGTCCTTGCTTTCAAGCATAGACACCAGAAAAATGTATGAGTTTTACATGGAGAAGCTTGATGGTGTGAACATAAATAATGAGAAAAAACTTGTTCTGATATGATCTTATGGCACCTAGAAAAAAACGTGAATTTAAATTGAAAATTGTGTGTGATAATCCTCAATGCCTTCTGAAACCATTGTAATAATAGTCTGCCTGTGTGTCGGTTATATGAATGTGACAGACAGTTTCATAATGTTAGCTGTGAGGAGAGATCCTGGTTCATGCAAAAATGTTCCCATGCTGGAATTTAAAAAAACGCTCAGCTGAAGTGTACAACACACTTCTCAAAAATCACCCATTCTACTACCATACAGTTTGAAACATGAATAGGACAGTCCATGCTTCTCCACAGAGAAGAATGGTGTTTAAATGACATCTGCAGAGGTCAATTCAAATGTTTTTTACATGCACATAAGAGTAGAGAGGGAGAGGAGTAAAGAACTACAAGTCATGCGAAGCATGGGGCAGAAGAAAACAACACACGTTTACATCACTGTATTACAGACTAGAAGGGCAGCAGAGACCTTGATGGATCAACACTTAAGTTGGCGGGAACGAGCATCTTAGCTTTTTGCCCTACAAGAGATAAACTTAAATCTGCAAGGGCTATTGACATAGCTTCCACCTTGACTCCATTCACCACATTCTCAGAGACAAGGGAGAGCAAGCTGAAGCATAGAAAAGATCTATCCTTCATCAATACAAGGGGCTGGAATAAACTATTACATTTCCAGCACAAAAATACATTACCAGTCCATGTAGGGAAAAACATAAGAAGGAAGCGACCACAGCTATAGATTTGTCAGCACCTGCGCCAAAGACCAGGACACACTACTTAGAAAAATTCCCTTTTTCCAACAACTGCCCTGATAAGACAGCACTAATGGCGCACATACATGCATCTCGTTAGCGGTACCTCAATCACACTTACTCATTAAGATTTGATATTGAATTTCATGAATGAGGACTAAGAGCTCTGTCTGTAGCGCCGGTCTGCTATGCAAGATGAGACATTACTTACAAGTGAAAGCATACACATCAACTCGAGTCCTTTAAATCGAATCCACGAGGCATAAAAGACTGCACTTATAATATCACAAGGGACAGTTAATCAGGGCAGCTCATGTGGGATGCTGTTCGCATGTTAGGCTGACATACATTGACTGTAATAGGCCAACGACACAGATGTGGAAAATCTAGTCATGCTCTATGCCTTGCTATGCATCAACCCCAGATAGATATATAGTCTTTTTTAATCTGAAAGCATGCATAAATGTAATTCACCTTAATTGCAATACACTAACATTTTACAACAAAACCTAAACCTAATGGCACCCTGGGCCACTCATATTGTGCTAAACGGTAAAAAATATGCTGCACCGAATACACTTAATACAAGTATTCCATTATTGCATTTATATTGTTGCATTTCGAATTGCTACACTGTTGCGTTGCCATCTTCTACATTTACTGTATTGCAGGTTTTACTGCTGTGTTTTTATACCACTACCTTTGTACATTCCTCTGTGAATTGTTCACTTTCAAATTAGTAACATGATTCATATATAGAGTGTTTTAAATTCAGGAAGTCTAGTATTTTAATTGATGCTGTTTATTCATTACAGACAAATCACGTTATTTACTTTTGATTTGCTTTAGGTTTAAGAGTACATTATGAAATCAAGCAATTATTTTTCATTTGCATAAACATGCCAGAGTGGTTATCTTTTATGTTTCAATGATAAAAGTAAAGTAGGAAAGTGATTACTGACTTTACTTAACCAACCAAGATTCAATCCGAAGAAAGCATCATTACAATAAAAATAACTTACTTTTGTTCCCATTATTTAATGCTATGAAAGATATCTATTAAATATCAATTGCCATCACATGAGAAAAAAACGAATTATTTAAAAACAAAATACTGAAACTGTTGCTTGCCATAATAAGACCGCAAGACAAGTTTACCTGCATTGTGTACTACAGTCCAATAGACAATTTAAGGTCCACTTTGTGGGTTGGCTGGTAATTGGTGTGATATATACTGTACCCAGTAAAATCTAATACCACCGGGTCGGAATTCATTGGGTGCAATAAAAATAGATGTTTTTCGTCACCAAAATGAGGAATAACATGCAGGGTTTTTTGATTACTGCACCAAACTCTTCATGTCCTGGTATATACAGGGCAGGTTTCCCCCGAATATTATCTGCAGGTTTGACCTGCTGAAATGTATCTGGGGGTGCAATATTTTTATCATAAAACTCATTATTTCCAGTTGCCACACATATGGGAATGCAGCAGCCAACTCGTAATCAGGATCTTGGAGGATTCATTTTTTAATAGAACATTTTCATGACCTCTCACTGCACAGGGGTTCTGTTTAAACCTCAAGATTGCAAAACCCTTTAAACTGTTTTGCTTAGGGGGACAGTGAACAACATGCTGCGATAGGCACAGAGTTTTCGTCTTCAGACAACTCAATAATGAATTTGGACACATTCATACAACCTGAGAAGAGCAGTGTTTGATACAGTCACTTACCACCATAATGAACAGGGATTTCTATCTTTGGTCCAATTACATAATGTCCCTCTTCCAGACTATGAGCGGTGATGGTGGTCCACTGCCGGCAGGAGTGAAGCAAAAGGTAGTCATTCTCTCGTAGACCTTCTATACATTCTCCTGAAAAACAGAAGGAGTGTCGATAAGGAACAAGGTAAGACAACAGAAGCCTTTAATTTTGCACAGAAGACCAAGCCGTAGGACACAGGTCTTGGTCACTATCAAAATATACAGTTAGCAATGGGGATATTCACATACCTATTTTGCTAGTTGAAAACCTAGTTATCATACACTTCCTCCTATCATTTCATTAGATTCCCTTTATTTATAGATGTATCAATATCTGCGGAAGCCATAACAGAAACCCAGGCAAGTCCCAGATTTCCTTATATAAATCTGCACTGGGTGGGAGATCCAAATGAATTAGTACAGGGGGAATGTACAGTAGAGAAATACACGTTATTTTTTTTAGACCACCAGAAAATATTTCCATTGTGAGTAATTCCTTCCCAATACCACCTTGACCCACAGTGTTTGGTTGTTTTCTTGTATCCAATCTGCAAACTGGGACTCTCATAACGAGTGACAATGGAGATGTGCAAGTATTTCCCCCTCTTTGGAATTACAGATAACAGGGGTACTGGGATCTCCAGGATGGGGAAATCTTCAACATTACTAGTTAGACTCTAAGAGTCCATTAAGATAAGATGCATTTTTCATTTTGCCTAGGACTTGTATCTAGACATATCTTCTCCTTCTGAAATCTCATGGTTTAAAGTAGAGATCCAAGGTATTGCCTTGTATCTAATAATTACGTTGGTGCCGGTACCTGCTGTTACTGACACCACTTCTGTTAGCGAAACCACTTGTAATGAGCATTATATACAAACTTTTTGTAAAACAAGTAAGGTGCATTGATTACACATAGAAAATGATTCATAAGGTTGGTGAATGTGCATAGTTACAAATCTGTTGGTGTTAACTACCATCATGGATGCTCCCTGCCCCTCCATTGGGAATAACCTTACTTCTACTACCCACACACCTGAGCCTATTACTGTGGAACATCTGCTCCTGGTAGATGGTCTGTGGTGCTAACCTCCAGCTGCAGGAGGAAATATCAACATATATCAATTCTGCGAAATAGGAGCTGCCATTTGCAAAGGCTGAGGATTTTTTGCAGACACAAACTGGACTTGGCGGGCATGACTATGTGTGCATCGTGTCCAAAGTGAGAGATTTTACTTGCAGCTGCAGAAATTTTATGTAATGGAAGGAACGCGCAGGCAAAAAAAAAGGAAATGGCACTCCCAACGTGTTTAAAGGTTCATCACTCTAGAACTAAAAAGTATGCATTAATAAACCTTCATCTTATTGGAAGTAAAGCAAGTTCTTGGACAGAGAGATATAGCTGCGATAAAAAAAATGCTAAAAAAAATGCCAGCAAATGTAAGTTAATGTGCATGCTTGACAGTCAACTTGAACTAACTGTGAAACACTTGAAATCTTTTACTAATAGCAGTAGAAGAGCGGGAGAACTCACATTTACCTCAAGCAGCTGCAGAAAAACCCCTCTCAAATTAAAGCATTAATAGTGCGTTGTAATATTTAAGAAATATTTTTCTTTTGATCCTCTTACTTTTGGTATGAGGTCATTATTTCGTTTTTGAAACAATAACAGCATACTTTTGTCAGACTGCATTCGCTCTGATATAGTAACTCGTTAAAGATGAGACTCGACATCATGGAGCCCTCCTTTTTAGGTCTCGGCGTCAACGCGCGGAAGCGCGTCTCCGCCGAGATCTTTTGTCAGCGACTATGCTTCCCAGGAGACAGTCCCGGCCGCGCGCATCCTTCGAGGCGATTTGTAACTGGAACGCGCGCTGTGGCCAGGCGCTGTCTCCTGGGAAGCGCAAGCACCACACACGCATGCGCATACACACACACACAAGCGCCCATGCACGCACGCACATACATACATACAGAGACACCACCCCTGACACATACACACACGCGCGCACACACACACAAGTGCACCGAGGCCCCCCCTGCCCCCCCGCCGTCACCGTCGCACACATACATACACACACACACACGAGCATACACACACACACACACGTGCACCAATCCCGCTCCAGCCTTTTGGAACTTACCTTACCTCAGCACGCGGCGCCCAACCTCCTGCTGGCGCGGCCCCGGGGCTCTACACCGCTCACAGGAGCCCCGGGCCGCAATGACTCCGCCTGCCTCCTCTTCCGGTCTGAACGTGGCCCCGCCCCCGTCACAGGCGACCGTGCCTGACTTCCGGGGCGGCCGCGATACTAAGAGACTGCTGGGGACAAAGTGTGGTCTGTGGAGTTACAATGGCTGCAAGCAAGGGGTGAGTGTGAAAGTGCCGACCTTATTTATGTTTAATGATAAAAACAAGGTTAAACTTAAAAATCTGAGTATCTATCACACAGAGAAGATGGGATGGGCAGATCTACAGCACAAAACTCCTAAAATGCAAACGTGTTAAAGAAGACCCATAGAAAGCAACAGGCTGTTCACATACACTGAACATCTGCCTGTGATAAATGCAATATAAACTGTGATAAAACTGCATTGGCGACACCCCAATATGTGATGGGGTTGAATTCCCAAACTCGGGGCCATGAGTCGAGGAGGTTCTACCCCATTGAGGCCGAGTTCGTGTCAGTGGGACACTACCATCTCATGGCCTAGGGTTCGGAGGTTCCTGCTTTTAATGTACATTTTCTTCCCTTGTACACTATCAGGATGGAATTTAGCTATCGTGCATCCCAGTTAAGTGATAAGTGAGTTATGTATGCATACCTTAATTACTGGGTTATTTGGGAGGGTGCGCGCGCCTGTGAGTGTGTGTGTGTGTGTGTGTAGTATGTGTGTGTCTTGTTTTCTGGAGACAGATCAGCATTGAGCGAAAACGCTGATGCAGTGATTTATCTGAGCCCTTTGTCACACCCGAGAGGCCTTTCTCGCTCTCGGGGTGTGCAGTGTGCACAGCGGTGATGGTCACAGGCGCGGCTCC
Organism: Lissotriton vulgaris; assembly: GCF_964263255.1. NCBI lineage: Eukaryota > Metazoa > Chordata > Amphibia > Caudata > Salamandridae > Lissotriton > Lissotriton vulgaris. The sequence continues at coordinate 1,461,593,802 of NC_141691.1, forward strand.
GCCAGGGGGCGTCGTGCGGCGCAGCCAGCTGTAGCATTTGATTAGTGCCTAAACAATAGCGATGCGGGCCACGAGCGGTTATTTCGCAGAACAAAGATGCATTGCAGATTGCTTTATGTCGCGTCCATTGGCGCTTATTATGAGAAGTGTACGGGCCTGACGGAAAGTAATTGCTTTCCGCCGGTGTTTTGGTTGGCTGCCGTACATCAGGTAGCCTGTGTTCTCTTTGTATTCACGGGCGGCTTGTACAAGAGAATGGGCGGATTTCCCACAAGGGCATTCACGCTAATTAATTTAGTTATCTCAAGAGCTTAACAAGTTGGAGCCCATGCTGGCCGAGTAGCGGCGTTCTTCCACAGTACAATCACTTCATGGTATTTAAGATTAAGCGATGTTCCTTCCCCATGCGAACGAGCTCACGTGGTCATCTCTGGGTGCGTCTTCGCTTCCCTCGGATTCTAACAGGGAGGTGTCCGCTTTCTGTATTTTTAGTGGTGAGTGGTGAGTGCAGAGTGGTGAGTGCAGAGTGGTGAGTGGAGAGTGGTGAGTGGAGAGTGGTGAGTGCAGAGTGGTGAGTGCAGAGTGGTGAGTGCAGAGTGGTGAGTGCAGAGTGGTGAGTGCAGAGTGGTGAGTGCAGAGTGGTGAGTGCAGAGTGGTGAGTGCAGAGTGGTGAGTGCAGAGTGGTGAGTGCAGAGTAGGGAGTGTGCAGAGTAGTGAGTGTGCAGAGTAGTGAGTGTGCAGAGTAGTGAGTGTGCAGAGTAGTGAGTGTGCAGAGTAGTGAGTGTGCAGAGTAGTGAGTGTGCAGAGTGAGTGTGCAGAGCAGTGAGTGCAGAGCAAGTGTGCAGAGCATTGTGTGCTGTAGAGTGCTGTGTATTGGCAATGTTAATGACAATGCCCATTTATTTTTGATTTAAAGAAAAAAAATGTCATGAGCAATGCCAATAGCTCTACCTTTAATGATGCCGAGACCATTGCATTGCAAATGCTTGTCCTGTTTGTAGGTGACAAAGGTCACTGTATCGATTTCCCTCCCTTGCACTGCGCAGGAGGAGACAGGGTTACCTTTTGTTAATTATTGGCCAATGTGTGCGGCCGAGGTAAGGATAAAATCCGACGAGCTTGCTAGTAAGGCAATATGGATTTTGTATCAAGGGCCATGTGTTTGAAATGGTCTTAAGGCCAGCTTGCTAAAAGCAAAAGGAAGTAATTCACACAATATTCGAGGTCTGAAAAATTGTTCCCATGCACATAATCCTTATTGGGGCAACGCTTTTGAAAATGTCACATCATTAACAATAAGTCTGAATCACAAAAGCAAATACGAGCTCGGAAAGGAGAACAACAGGAACACTCATTTACAGGAGTACTCATGTTCATGCTCTTTTAATGCGTTTGTGAATCCGCCGCAAAAGTTCAACTACCTATTAGTGAAAGAACAAATAGACCGGAGACCATTGTACCTGCACTTATTGTATATGAATATTCCCTGATTATTCTCCTTTTATTCCTGTTTTAGGGCCAATTCAGAAAGGTGTGGAGGAGTACATATTAGAGTACAAGAAAAGTACTGCCCTATATACTCCAAAGTGCTTTTCAGTCGGTTTTAGGAACACACACAAAATGATTTTAAGTTGAAATCATAACGTGCTTTTTATCTTTATCCATAACACACATGCCACATGAACCAGTTTTTAATAATCTTGTCAAAAAAGATTGTTATAACAAATCTTTTGTGGCAACTCATAATCATCACCTGACTTTATTTTGGTTGTAAAAAAACATAAAACTACACATAGCAGCATAAGTTTAAAAATATGGCAAAATAAAAACAATTCAACAAGCAGCATTACATGAGAATTCAATTTCCAGTTAACAAGAAGCTTAGTGGGGCCTCTAGCCAAAACCCTATTATCTAGCAGCTGTTCACATACAAAAACAAAAAAGTCACTTAAAATCACTGAAAAGGGGCCAAATGTCTATTAGAAATGGGGTCTCTAGTTGGCAGACATAGGTACCTTTGTCCAAATAGGGACCCTTGCTTCTAGTCAGGGTAAGAGGGATACATACTTTAGATAACCCCTGCTCACCCCCTTGGTAGCTTGGCATGAGTAGACAGGCTTATCCCAAAGGCAATGTGTAAAGTATTTGTACCAACACTCACAGTAACACAGTGAAAAAACCACAAATGGACACCACATCAGTTAAGAAAAATGAAATATCTTTATCTAAACTAAACAAGACCAAAACGACAAAAACCCAACGTACAGAAACTCAGTAGAATGTCTTTAAAAATGTTTGAACAGGGCTTTGGGACCTGCTGAGCACTTCGCATCTCCAATATGGCACCCGTCCATGCATTTCAGGAGGCTCTCCTAAGGGACTATGCCCCTATGGATAACCTACCAATAGTGACGGAAGACAGAATTTTATTGTTCAGGCATGACAGTGCCCATTACCTCCAACCACGGAATACAGTTATCATACCAGTTACTCCCCCCCTGCCTTTTCCATTATTTATTGTCACTAATATCTAATAAGGACAATATCCCCCCTTTATGACAAAATACGCCACTATAATGTAACCCGGTTTAACTCCCCACTCTAAGATGGCGCCCACAGAGCTTCCCGCGACCAGAACTCAAACCACTCTTGATCCGGAAGTGCTCACCGAGATGAGTACACCTCCGGACAAGCACCACGGGGAACCTGTAAGACGCTGATCGCAGAGACTTTCCGCCCCAAGGCTTAAACGCCGATTGTTAGGTATAAGCATAGCTAGATTGTTAGAGAGGCACTACATGTACTAACGAGGCCGACCACCGCCATGTATTGATAACTTTCCCATTAATCCTAGATTTTTCCTAGAAATTCGGACACCTTGTACTTTAGATAGACCAATTTACGGTAAGCGTGCCTCCAATCACAGGCCTCTCCTGCCCTCCCACGTCGTTAGTCACTTGGATATGCCTAGCCTCACAACAACCATTATCTTCCCAGTTTAATATTTATTTATCCCTCTTTATGCATCCGCCACATCGGTTGCGCAGGGTCTGGAAAATAGACTTTTTATCTTGACACTCGCTCAGCCATTTTGTACTTTGTATAAAAGTAGATCTGTTATCTTGTCATTCACTCCACCATTTTGTGCTATACCGTTCATGACTGACCTTCTCTCTGTATCACGAACACTCTAGAGCTCCACTTTTGTCCTGCCACATTCCTGCACGGACACTCACACCATGATCATGCTTTGGCATGCCAGAAACTAACCAGCCCATGCTCAACCAGTCGGACAGGGAGTTTCTCAGATGTTTATCGTCCTCACCCTGCACACTAGACCCTGCAGGCATCCATTAACAGGCCTATCCCTGCTTGCTGTGTAATCATACCTCTTGCCTGTGCCCCGCAGGGGTCCAAACAACTAACATGTGTGGACTTATCTGTATAAACATGCTTTTCTTCTACACCCTGCAGGGGCCTCAGCGCTACCACCTGTGCTTATCAGATTGACCTCTGTGTACTATGTTATTATAATGTTTTGCCCATGTCCTGCGAAAACCCCCAAAAGCTACTCAACTGCTGATCCACCAGATTGACCATTGTTTACCAATGCAATAAAGTATTATTAGTACAACATCCTTACATGCCTAGGGCAAGATAGAGGGTATATAAGATGTAAAGTAAGAACATTTTGCAGACTACCTCCTCAGGCAGCTATGGTTGTCTGTTGCTGATGCTCTCTCCATCTCATGAGATTGTAATAAATATCCTTTCTCTCCGTGCTCCAGAGTTGGTCTCAGTTTGTATTCCGGACCCGTGCACTATAGGGTGATCCCTGCACCTTTTGGGTGGTCCCCCAAAAGACCCCCAAAATTCACAATTGCCGCCCAAACGTAGAGACGTGGTTGCCCGGTCGAGGAAGTTGAACGGATGGTAGTGGGGCATGCCTACATGAAAAAGACCCTCGTAGCCACCACCCGACCTTCACTACATCCGAAAAGACCCCGCAAGTGGCTCCGGTCCAGACTCGGGCCCTCGATAAGACTTGGACGATCTTTGCAGTGAAGAGACCACCTGGAGAACGAGATAAAGAATTCTGGTAGGGTTTCTGATTTGCAACACCTTTTTGTTTGTACTTGGTTTTGGTTGCCTGGTGTGTTTGATTTCACTCTTTGCAAAGATTGAAGATAAACGGGTAGTGTGGACTTTTTGTTGGACCTTTGAAATTTGTAGAGATATTATTTCAACATAGAAAAACATGCCCGTACTTGGTAAATCCGTTTGATAAGGTTGTTGAAGCCACCTTGTTTTTAGTATTTTAGTTATCCAGACTTGGTATTTCGATATTTGCTAATAACGAAAGTTAAGTGGGTAAGGTAGACTATTTGTCCAGTTTTCAGAAATTTATAGAGACGTTTTTTAAGAAACTAGAAAAACATGCCTGCATTTAGTAAAGTTTACACAAATGGTGTTGTCACACCTCTTGATCTCAGATATTGGAGGAAAGTCAGCCGGCTCCCCCGGAGGCTACCCAGAGTAGAGAAATATACATAAAGTACAGTATTTCCCCTATGAATGTACAGCACATTTAGGGACAAATACACGTCAAAGGATAGGGATAATACCTGGCCAAAATATGGCTCCTGCGAACCTCAGAAAATAAAGACAGTAGAAGCTCAATCACATGGGCGCAGATCTAGACAATCCATGTTTGATTCCTGGGAGTTATGGAAGAAGGAAATTATAAAAAGAGAGAGGAGAGCTTAGGCCCGACCCCAGAAGACAGTATGGCGGATTCACAACAAGAGAAGATGGCTTCAAATATTGCCTGTCTAGATAAAGAACATTGACTAAAATGCCTCTGGCCAATATCCTCTGCGATGTACCCCCTTAGTACGATCAGACCCCGATGAGGACGAATTACTCCTACACCCCCCTCCCCCCCCCCCCCACCTTCACTTGGTGAGGTTGCTCTAAATTCAGGGTCTCCAACCTCTTCTGTAATGAGAGATTTACATTTAATGAAAAACGACCTGACCTACTCATGTTATGAAAGTTGAAATGGTGTCCACTTCAGCCAGGATTAAATTAATGACCACCATATGCAAGATTACCAACAGGGTTCATATTATTACATCAGGCGGGGTTGCCAGCAGCAATACTCCTGGCCCCAAGTTCATGAGAGTAATATTAGGTTTGCCCAACGCCAGATGATTTTTCATTAATTTCATGCTGTTTAAATAATGTCAACCATTTCTCTCCAAACATCAGCTTATGAGTTCTGTAAAGGAGCAAATTTTTCCCTAATAAACCCTTTTTCAATTTTGGAATACCTATATTAATTAAACCGAGCAAAAGCTTCTAATTTAGTGCGCTGGACTGCACAAAAAAGAGCTACTTGCAAGCAACTGGTGGGCTACTGGTAGCTCCCGATCTACTCGTCGGTGAGCCCTGCTCTAAATGCATACTTGCGCAATTAATTGAATTAGAGACACTCGTCATTTTGGGAGATTGGAGACTGGGGTTATTAGTTTTCTCATTTATTGAAGGTCACTGATTTTAGGGGACAATGAATAAACTAAGGAAATGGATTTCTCATTACTATGTTGTTTTGGAAACCCACATTTGAGCAGATCGCTCAGCTTCCTACCTCTAAATTGGAGGATGTAGGTGAAATTTGAGGTGAATCTTTGGAATAGAGTTCTTTATATATATGAAATATAGAAAGGACAATGAAGATTTGAGTGGCTGCTGGACGGCTCCTTAGATTTCAAAACAAAATACAGTATTTACATTTTTTAGGAGAAAAAGTAGGTAGATGAATATAAGCGCTTAGAGACCCCTGGGTTATAACGCGTTATACAAATCGAAATAAATAAATAAAATATGAAAGCTTTCGAAAATGGGAAAAACATGCACCACATTAGCAAGGCTTGCACAATGTCGAGCAAGATTTAATGTAAAAGAGCTATTTTAAAGGATTGCCATGGCAAATTGACAATGGGTGTCCTGCTTACTCAGCAAACTGAATAAGAAATGACAATGCTTTTAAATATTGTTATCTTGCAACACGTTCTCAGCTTTCAGAAACAGAGGTCAAAAAGTCAGTTTGTTTTCTGTGACTGAAATTAAAGGGGAGCTCACTGGAAAGTTACTCGTGGGGCCACCTACCCTGTTCCTGCTGCATTCTTCGGTCCCGCTGCTTGTTACCTTGGTGCCCCCCTCACCACCGCAGCCTTACACCACCGCAGCGCGGCCAGCGAGAAGAGGGGGGACTTCAAGCCCCGAGACCCTTTGCGGCGGAAGCCGCCACCGCCTTACCGCGCCCGGAGGTGCATAAATTAGAGCAGAGCCCCGGTGGAGTGGGAGCTCACTGGAGGGTTGCTCGTGGGGCCACCTACCATGTTCCTGTTGCATTCTTCGGTCCCGCTGCTGGTTACCTTGGTCCCCCCTCGCCGCCGCAGCCTTACACCACCGCGGCACGGCCAGTGAGGAGAGGGGGGACTGCAAGCCCAAGTCAGTAGAAATATTTCAGAAGAGGGGCCTCTAACTCTGCTGCCCTCTATTGATCTCCCTCCTGAGTCTTTACCATATGTTGTGGTGCTTGCTGGAGTCCCTCCCCTAAGCAAGGGAAAAAGTGAGGGCCATACTGAACTTAAAAATAAATGCATACACTGGCTTAGCTCCAACAGGCCTTTCCCCCCTAATGCCTCAGGTGAAATATTGTGTTTTAGAAGAGTAGACTGGATTGGGACTGGACCTAAAACTATTACAGGAAATTGTGTTGTAATCAACTTTAGGCACACATGTGCTGTGGAACACATCTGCAGTGGGTTGCCCACCTGGTCTAACACTCAAATTCTCCCCCTGCATTTGTCGTACTTCTATCCCACCCCTCAGTTGAGAACCGGCCAGAATAGAGGTGTCCAGCATGAATGGATGCCAGAGCAACTTACCTCACAGAATTCAACAGGGGATAACAACCTGGGAGGGCCGTCAGCCGTATATCCCTCTACTTTCACTATTCCCCCAAAGAAATAGGTTTAGCGTGTTGGACCAGGTGGATTAGCGTGTTGTAACAGGTGGATTGACGCCCTAAGAGGCAGAGTCCCATACCACAAACTGCTAGCAGCGTAGGCATTCAAACAGTAATATTGAAGGGTAATGATGACAGTAGTACCCCTGAAAATATAACATCTCAACATGTGACCACAGAGGGTGGGATGGAACTGGGGGAAAACATGCAACATGTGGGGGCCTGTGCCTCTATTGAGGAGCCGTTAAGAGGTGATGCAAGGGAAAAGACACCAGAGCCCAAGACCCTAATGTGTAGTACTGGGTCTAACCAAAGTAAGGGTAAACCATCAACTAGTACTAGGGTAGCTGATGGAAGCATAAAAATATTGTCCTAGAACGTGGCCGGGAAAAAAATAAATTGGCCTTACCCGAGTGGGGCTCTTTTATGGCAATGCATGACATCTGCATGATGCAGGAAACCTGGGCACTGGAGGAGAGTGTAAGGGCCGGCTTCGCCACTTTTGATATCCTGGCAACAACTAGGGGTAGGGGGAGACCATCGGGTGGCCTGTCAATATGGGTGGGCACGCACTTGGGCGTCTTGTGGAAAATAAATACAAACTTGGTGAACATTATCGGCGCCATCTTGCCCCTTTTCCAAGCCCATTCGTGCGCGTAAGCGGCAGCCATTTTGAGCACCATGGCCTCCCTGCCCCTCGCTGATAGCCAGCGCGTCTCTCTCTCTCTCTTAACCTCGCAAGCATTCCCCCGCACACTGACAACCCCCGCTCTCTCATGCCTTGGGTCATAAACCCCTCTTCAGCGCAGCTTCACCACTGAATCCCATCCTGTTCCCAGCGCGACACCTCCCCTCATTCCTTTCATGGCCTCAAACCCTTCTGATGCAAACCCCCTTTTTTCCTGTGTCCCCGTTTGTCTTCCCTGTTCCCAGGCCGCCACCTGGCTCTGCGGATACTGTTTATTACCCCGTACAGTAGGAAGCTTCCCCTCCCCATCAAAAGACCCCCGAATCGATCAAAGCCCCCACCCCATGAGATCCGATCAACCCCATGCATTCCGTGAATCGGCGGAATGCCCTGCTGTGCGACAACCATCACCTGTTGTGACCGGGGTGGGGAATCCAACTGTAAATGTATGTGGGAACGGGTCTGAAGGGGAGATTCCGAGGATGTTCTTTCAAGTACTAAAGTATTGCGAGAATGTGTTATGTGCAATAAAGGTCATAAACCCTAGTATAAGAGGCCAGGCCTCAGAGATGTGGTTAGAGCACCTCGTGACGATACTTGCTGTCTGAATTGATGTGTTCTCCTCCGGAGAGAATAAAATCCTCGTTTCCTGCCTTCCAGTCTCCAGCGCCTGCTTCTTCATTGATTAATATTGGTGGGTCATAGAGGCGATACCGCCGGGCAACATAAAAGGGTCTTTGGTTACCGGTTGTCTTTGGAACCCTTTTTAACAATTGGCGTCCCAAACGTGGGGCCCATCAGCGACTCGTGGATCCAGTGGGAGAGGTCCTGACGACAGAGTGAACGACTGCAGCGATCGGAAGGTACCCTGTCCGATAGACCCTTGTCTGACAGCCGATCATCCGAACTTCACTGGTTCCGAACAGACCTCTCTCGAGTGATCCGCGGTCCTGACTGGGAACCATCAGGAGTGCCACGAGAAGTACGAAGAGAAGAGGACGATCGGGCGCTGGATTCGGAAGACAAGAAACTGTCCATGCGGTCCGGGTAAGGTCGTGTAAACACGACGAATTGCGAAAGTGATAGATAATTGAAAGTGATTGATAATTGTTGAGAAAATACTAGTATTACTTTTTGTTAATTTATTGGAGATTCACTGTCTACAAACGGAGAAACAACAGGCTCTCCCTTTATAAACAGCGAAGGATAGGTATGCACCCGTCGGACCTATCTTTCTCCCCCACTGAACAATTGCCCCTTCCCCCCATTGATTAACTGTTATAGATTGTTTTCTGGAGATTCTCTGTCTGCAAACAGGGAAGAATAGGTCCCCTCTTTGCAGATAGTGAAAGGGTAGGTGACGCGAACCTTTGCGAGCCTACTTATTCTCCCCATTGACCATATTGATTTTTTATTTTTGACCTAACATTGATTGATTGCTCAGAATTGGTTCATGAGGTATTCACTACGTGCAAACAACGTAGAATAGAAATATTCTGTCTAGTCTTTGCGCGCAGTGATAAGATAGGTAGTGCTGACTATTATCCCATTGTGATCCGTCATGCCTGTCTTCTCCCCACTGGTTAGTAGCCTGTTTAACCCGGACCGCTTATTAGAGATGAACCATCCGGCTCCGCTGGAAGGCACCCCTAATAAGGACATGTTCATGAAGCATGGATTAATTGCTATAGCCTATAGTGAGCTGTGGCATAAATATACGAAAAAGGATCGAGAAAGACAGTGGCCACTGAGAGGATCCTTTGATCTTGACAAAATAGAAACGGTAGAAATAGCCCTTCGTAGGAATGAAACAACACCTATTATGCTCGATAGTCTCGGTATGTGGCGCAAAGAAGCCACGCAACGAAGGGAAGGCGACGAATTCAGAAAAGGTGAGGGGACACGACGGATAACCCTCCAAACGTCTAGTAGGCAAAGGGAAGGGCCAGCGATGGCACAGTCCCGAGGAGTAGACATGAAAAGCGAACGGTGTAAAGGGATGTGCCGACAAGCCAACCCCGGAACACAACGACCCGAAGGTAATCCCCCGACATTACGCACAGGACGGACAGATTTAAAACAAAACCAATGTGCTTTCTGTAAATGTCTTGGACACTGGAAAGCCCAATGCCCGACTCTGCAAAGCATAGGTAAGAATGGAGGGTTGACAGAAAGGACGGACCGACAGAAAGGAAAAAGACGTGAGATAAAAACCAATCAGACTAGTGCAGACAGAACAGACAGGACCACCCCGTTTGATTATGCTCGGTGGCACAGATTTCGTCAGGCCAATTTTAACGACATGTTAGAGTTCTGGGACTGATTGCTCTCTGTTGCTCCCCCACTCTGAAAAACAAACACAACTGCAGGTCAGTGTAAACAACCCCCCGTTAGAGAAAAGACTCAAGAAAGCCAAGCGTCTATTATATAACTTAGGATTTAATTACGGTAAAACACACAACCAACAGTAAATAGAATAACTAGTAGAACTCTCTAAAAAGCAAACTTGACTAATAGGAAAAATACAAAACATGTTATGCTCACTCCGGAAGTCCTCGAAATGTAACAGTTCGATGGTCCCGCCCATCCGAAACACATAGCACGTGTGGGGCGGGGCCTGCCAGCAGCCATGAGCCAAAAGGAGATCGCTGGCGAGAAGGTCCTGGAGGCTCCACCAAGCAGGCAATGAAATGGTCTTCCCATACTGCCCTTCCAGAAATGGCGTCCCCCGGGCCGCGAGTAGGGAGGGGGCGGATGCAAATGACCCCCTCCCTTGTATCTCCTGGTCCGGCCATCACGAATTTCTCCATCGAACGGATGCAGGGTGGGCAGGGAGGAAGAGGCGACGCGGACGAGCCTCTTCCACCTCCACAGGTAGGAGGCTTCCCTGCCCTGGCCCGACGCCGATGTCCTCCAGCCGGGCGACGGCCATATACCTACGCTGCACAGGAAATATAATGCCCGGCTGGTATATTTCCGCAACACAGGACATACAATGCCCGACTGGTATACTTTCTCAGAACAGGACATACAATGTCCGACGGGCATATTTACGGAGCACCGGACGTACAGTGGTCCCCCAAGAGTCGGAATCAGGGGTGTAGGGTGGTCATCATGTGCGCCCCTGATTCCAAGGGACGGTGTAGGATGCGCCGGGAGAGGGAGACGGCACGAGTGAGCCTCCCTCACCCCCCCAGATGAAGGCTCCACTGCTGCACCCTGGCGCCCCGAACCAAAATGTCCTGCTCCAGCAACATGATGCTCCGTCTTTCGCCATCACAAGAAGTTTCTTCCTCTCCTGATAGATACAACGAAGGGCGGTTGCTGCAGGGTCTCAAAATGGCGTCTGGGCCCTCGAAAGGCGGGTCTAGGCCGCTGGAGTAACTTTGTCCGAAATTGCAACTCGGGCACTTGCCCACCTGGGCGCAAGCCCCCACCATCGACAAACATCCCCTCGACTTTGAAGATTCTACCAAAGTCCCAAGAGCCCTCGGCCCCTTCAGGCTTCCGGTGAGGAACAGTTGCATTGATCTCAAATGAAATAACCACGGCACAGCAACAAGATGGCGGTGCTCTCGTGTCTGCATCAGCTTCCGTCTGAACCACCCAGGAACATTATGGGCTAACGAACTCGAGCAAGTTCCGGCTGAACATCAACATGACCCGGTAAGAGAGACTCTACCCCCTCCCTCTCTTGATTGACGGTCCACACCACCAGCCCCCCTGTTAGCACAGTTTTCTTTTGAACCGCCGAAAGGGACTCTGGTCCAACCGCCAATTGTCGGGGATATTTTTGCCCCTGATGCTACTTCCGGACTAAACCGGCCTCGCCCAAAATGGCGCTGGTATCAATGGAAACTAACGGATGCCTCGTGGTGTTCCTTAGCTAATGAAACTTGATGTACTAAGATATATATATATATATACGAACCATTGCGCACTCGATGTTAAAGGGAGGAGGGTTCACTTGGCGAACATTTAAGAAGGGTTCCGTAAAATGTTGATTTCAATGAACAATTTATTTTTGATATTTGTTGTAACTGATACATAACGTCGCTTATGATGCACACCCGCGGTTTACATCTAGGAAATGTGATTACGATGAGCTTGACTGTTTCCATTTATGAACTGAAATGCCCCTGATTCCTTCGTCACGCAATGAAATGTTTTTGGTTACTTGCAAATAATTAATTAGACCTTTTTTCACATGTTCTTGTGCTACAAAATAACCCCCTACTGTATGTGCTTCCATCGACGACATATCAGGCCAAAATATGAATTGCGCTCTCACATTTTACGTACTGAATAATTCTACAAATAAAGGTCTTAAAAAGCTATGGATAGGCATCGCATACTTTTGTAAATGCGGGTATCGGTGGGAGGGTTTTTCTGTGCGCAACTGTTCTGCTCTTTTTTTAAGGTTATCCGAGAAATGGTTGTTCGGCCCTGGGTTGATGGTCGAATCGAAGGTATGATACGCTGCCTCCAAGATATGCGACTAAGCTCAGGAACTGACGTATGAAGAAGGACCTCGACTTCTGAGAATGGGTAAAGTAAAACGGTGTGATTGATAAAATGTTATAAAGATATGGTGATCGAAGGTACTAAGGTACAGGGTTGAACGAAGAACTGATATGCCTTAGAACATCACAGCTTTGGGAATGATTTAGGGATCCCGATGGCCGGATACATCTACAAAACCGGGTACCTCACGCTAGGCACCTCTGATTCCTCTTTTTAGCGTTTTCACTACACACGATCCTTAATGCCATCCTCGAACCTCCCCATGAACAACCTATCACATTGCCTGCCCCCATGACTTTAGGAAACCAGAACCCTAAGGGATTATATCCCGAAGAGATAAGTACGAGTATGTGGTAAGTAAAGGACTTTCGTGCCCATACATTGATGTGTTCGAATGTTGTCCCCCTACCTCCCCTTTTTCCCCCTTTTTTCCCTCTGCAGGTTACATTAGAATCCCGATTAGAGTATCATAAGGGACCTGGAACCACGTCACGCCCGATGCATGAAAACGGACTACGACACAAAAAGGACGTCCTACCCAATGCACGACCTTTTTGTACTAGATCTAATGCTTTTCTGTCCCAAAACTGCATGCTTTTTTACATCCTAACACAGACCCGAAACGTCTAACGTTGGGTAACGCACTGAATAGCCCAAACAATACACGGTCATTCTCTATGTCCCATGTGTACTGTTTTGCCTATTGTCTCTCTCTCTCTCTCTCTCTCTCTCTCTCTCTCTCTCTCTCTCTTACTCTCTCTCTCTCTCTCTCTCTCTCTCACTCACTCTTCCACCCCTCCACACTTTCCCTCTTCCTAGCAACTGGCACCTAATTGGCGAACCTGGTGCACCTCCTGATTGGCCCCAAATACCACAAGTATTTGCACAAATTTGTCCTAAATAAAATTGTATCGGTACCACGTTACTACCTCTCCTTTTCTACTAAAATATGGATGAAAATTAAATTGACCGATAGGAAAGGGACAGGTAAGACGACTAAGGTTCCCTAAATTTGACCCACTCTCAGGGAACTATTTGTCAGTGGCTTCTATGGTAAAATGTGTCTGTGGTAATGCGACCATCCCCATTGCAAATTGTCTCCGTACCCCAAGCTGTAAGAAATGATCGAGACACCCCCATCTACCCAAAATGCCCCCAGTTTGGTATCAGCCGCCCTGAACGAGAACTTGAAAAACGCCCCTTGCTCCGATTCGCTGTGTTCCTAATCGTTTTTCATAAGATCCCACCTTCCCCGAGGATAAGTTTAATAATTATCGCAAACCACCCCCCGAGTTTTTGTAGTAACAAGGTTGCGAGGATTTATATAGAAAGTTAGAAAGATGTATGCAAAGTTAAAAATTAGATCGAAAATCGAAAGACCTTGTTGCTGTAAGCCTTGCTGAAAATAAGATGTTTTGATGTAATGAAGACTTGTTTAGCCTATGTTCATCCCTCAGAAGGATGCCTATCAGACTATGGTGAATAGCACGTTGCACTTTTTGTAAAATACAAGGCCCTGAAGACCAGCCTAGCCTTTCAAGACTTGTACTAGGGAAATAGGTCTCTACCAGAAGAACTGACATCTACTATAATAGACGTATGCAATAAATGAGTACCAGACCTCGTACCTATTACAAATGAACGTAATAACCATCAAAGCGCCAAAGAATTAGCCAGCGAAAGGAAGTTGTAAGGAATCCAGCAAACCCATCATCAATTGTTTATACGTTAGTCGCAAGAATCTCCAATGTAGCGAGTGCTTACCCCAGTTGCTTGGTGTTGGGAGAGAAATAGACTTATGTAATTACCTTCTTCTGCAATATCTCTAAAGACTGTCTTTTCAAAACTCATTTAAGGGTATCACTGTCGGAGGAGAAAGAGACCGGATGTGGGAGCACGCGGCCTGACTGCGGATTGTGGAACATCAGCGACGGAGGCCGAGGCGAGACCACAGCAGTAAGGAGACGCCGGACGGGGCACTGTTTCTGACAAAGCTAAGGAAAGGGCTGACCTGAAGCCCCTGCTATATGATCAACGTGTGCCAAAAGCCCCCGCTCTCTGAACATGGTTACGGACTCGCCTGTCGCAAACTCTCCGCCTCCCCCTGATCTGTCCCCGACTTGGCCTTGCTCCATCCCCTCCTCCTCCGACCTACCATAAGGACTGTTCACACCCGCACCTTTCCACACGAACTCCCAAGTTCCTCCAAATCCTACTGAGCTACCCAGAGAAGAGTACTCCCTGCGTCAGAAGGGAGGGAGCTCCGACTAAGTAGACCACGAACTATGTTAAATCCCAGAACGGTGACCTAGAACTCCACCAAGGGTCGCCCCCGAAGAAAAGATAAACAAAGTCTGTGGTTCTGCCCGCTACCAAGCACCCTGAAGATGATGGAAGCAACAGGAAATGCCCACCACAGAGACTCAAGAAACGAACAGATCTCACAATTCTGGAACAATTGCATTTTCCATTGCAAAATCTATGCTCTGCATTACGGAAGAAGATGCACCTGCTCCAAAACCGTAACGCATTTCTCCTACGAGGTCTGACGAAAAACCAAACAGAATGCACCCCTACCCGCAGACCCCCAACGACTCAATCCACATGAACATTTCTGTTGATAGGTAATCCAGGTGCTCAACAGTGCCGACAGAAGACGACAAAGGACAACGAGAACTCTGATATATATATTTTTACTGTATCTCATTTCTCTCCCAACCACCATTGGACTGACTATGCACCCGCCGTATACAAAAAGGACTTACTTATATGATAACTTACCAGTTCTTATTCTATGATCTGTACCCAACGCCCTCGCTACGTAATTCTAGTCTGATATTGCATTACGATGACTTTTTCTGCAACCAACTTAACGATGAACCCGCCTACTAAATGATGAGATTTTTCAATATGATGTTTATAATGTGATGTTTATGTACAGTTCTTTCGCCTAAGTCCCCTCTCCCTTACTTATGATCGCTGCATATAGGTGTAGATAGGAAATAGACCAGCAAGATGTCTTGGAAATGTTAAAGGGAGGACTGTGGAAAATAAATACAAACTTGGTGAACATTATCGGCGCCATCTTGCCCCTTTTCCAAGCCCATTCGTGCGCGTAAGCGGCAGCCATTTTGAGCACCATGGCCTCCCTGCCCCTCGCTGATAGCCAGCGCGTCTCTCTCTCTCTCTTAACCTCGCAAGCATTCCCCCGCACACTGACAACCCCCGCTCTCTCATGCCTTGGGTCATAAACCCCTCTTCAGCGCAGCTTCACCACTGAATCCCATCCTGTTCCCAGCGCGACACCTCCCCTCATTCCTTTCATGGCCTCAAACCCTTCTGATGCAAACCCCCTTTTTTCCTGTGTCCCCGTTTGTCTTCCCTGTTCCCAGGCCGCCACCTGGCTCTGCGGATACTGTTTATTTCCCCGTACAGTAGGAAGCTTCCCCTCCCCATCAAAAGACCCCCGAATCGATCAAAGCCCCCACCCCATGAGATCCGATCAACCCCATGCATTCCGTGAATCGGCGGAATGCCCTGCTGTGCGACAACCATCACCTGTTGTGACCGGGGTGGGGAATCCAACTGTAAATGTATGTGGGAACGGGTCTGAAGGGGAGATTCCGAGGATGTTCTTTCAAGTACTAAAGTATTGCGAGAATGTGTTATGTGCAATAAAGGTCATAAACCCTAGTATAAGAGGCCAGGCCTCAGAGATGTGGTTAGAGCACCTCGTGACGATACTTGCTGTCTGAATTGATGTGTTCTCCTCCGGAGAGAATAAAATCCTCGTTTCCTGCCTTCCAGTCTCCAGCGCCTGCTTCTTCATTGATTAATATTGGTGGGTCATAGAGGCGATACCGCCGGGCAACATAAAAGGGTCTTTGGTTACCGGTTGTCTTTGGAACCCTTTTTAACAGTCTAGGCAGTTCAAATATCAACTAACTCTCCCGATGTCCAATGTGTATTTTTAACGCTCCAAGACATGACCCAGGTGACCATATTAAACATCTATTCAAGGCCACTTAAGAGGGGGCAAGAATCCAACACTATTGATTTATTAAAGCAGTTCATACAGTCACTTGACCCCTCAGTCGCCCTATTAGTCAGAGGCGATTTTAATTGTCAGTTGGAGCCCCTCGTGAGTCCAGATATGGGAGAGCTGGACAATGAGGACCAGTTCTGGCAGGTTCCCGACCCCCAAATCCCTCCTGTTAGAGCATGGACCCCATTGGTCCTTCAAATTAAATCCCTCTCCCTTACAACGTCTCTCCGGGCGTGTAATGGGAGGCTGGAGCCAGACAGACCGGGGTCAGTTACGTTCAATAGATTAGGGCAAACATCTATCATTGATTACATAATGATGGAAGCTAGACACTGGGATAGGTTGCTGGAATTTAGGGTTCACCCAAGACAAGATAGTGACCACAATGCCCTCGTTTTAACACTCAAACCTGGGAGTTTTGGGCTAACAAACCCTGCTCCCGAATCTAGCGGCGCATTGCCGCCTCTTTTGATATCTAATAACAGGCGGAGGGTTAAATGGCCTTATTTTCAGGGCTCCCCCACCAAACTTGCTGAAATATATCCGATAGCTATACCGTTGCTTTCAGATATGGGGGATATAGGTAATAAGAACTTAGATCCAGATTCCCAGGGCAGTGCCTTGGAAATCCACAAGCAGCTGGTCGTCAGGCTTGCGGACGTGTTCTGCCTTGTGGGAAGAAAAAACTCCACCAGGCCAGGACACATCCCTGGTTTGACGCCCCCTGCAGGAAAGCAAAAAAAGACCTGCTTTCTGCAATAAAAGCTGAAGATAGAGTTAGTATTAAGAAATTCTGCCTGGTCTATAAAAAGGCCATTATTAGGGGAAAGAAGGACTGGGAGGAGACCAGATGGGGGGAACTTAGATCCGCACTCTCACGTAAGGACTCCAAGACGTTTTGGGCTAATGTTAGCTCTGGTGTGAGCGGTGGAAGGACAAGCTCCACTTCCGAATATAGCGCCCTTAGTGTGGGAAGCGCACTTCAGAGCAGTATATGCCAACTCGGATGAAGAGATCATACTCCTTCCCAATCCCGAACCCCTTCAGGAGCATAGATTGGTGGGGATGACAGATTTGGTTCTGGGGGAAACTGTGGAGTCTCCTCTGTTGACAGTCCCAGGGCCCCGCCATGAGTAATCAACAACGTGCGTTGTTGATTACTTTTTCGGCACCTCAAGTTTGGCATTTTCAGTCACCATGACCTTTACTTTTCAATACGACACGCTTGAAATAACGGCACTCTTTTACTTCTACCTTTTCTAATTTACTTTGGTTAAGGGTTTCTCTCTCATTGTTCACACAATCCGTTGTTCACTGCAATATTCAAACCCGACGATTATCGAACTGCTTGCATGCATCACTATTGTCATTTATTGCACATGACGCTCCTTAAGAACACGGAGATTATCTGAACTTTACTACAACAATCGTTTTTTATTGGAAATATTTTGTTTATACTTTAAATATGCACAGGAGATATCATCCCTGAAAACAGTCCGTTTTTATTTGTTTACAGACTATACCCTGACGAAGGGCTGGATAAGCCCGAAATGCATAGGGATGTAGAAAGAAAAATTGTGGATGTATTTACTGACGTTTGAAGAATACTTGTACCACATGGAAGAGAAATTTACGAATTTGGAATGAAAAAATGATTACTTACAATTACAAATTGATTTGGAATGAACTTGGTGTCTGTTTGAACTTTATCATACCTACGGGTATCACATAACGCGGTGCACTGGGGGAAGACTCCCACTGGGAGATTGCTACATAGTGTTCATTTCAACGCTGATTTGTCCAGACAGCGAAGCCCTGGTTTGCACGCAATAACTTCTCATCTATTCAACTTGCGGTTTACTGAACGGTGTGTGTCTTATCCTACACAAGATACATTCTGCCCCAGGTTCACAGCCTCTTCGAACAAGCTCTCTGGGGACAAGGGAACCCAGGGGTCACTATGCTCCAATAGCTTCCCTGCTAGTTTGTGACTCAGAGGATAGCAAGACAGGGTAGTCCAAGGCTTACCCAAAGAGGTGAGATGCAGTTAAACATTCAGAATACAGCACCCCCTGTACTGCCAGATGACGGACTAAATGGCCGGTCAGTGCTTTACTTTTTATAAAAAGAAGAGCACTTTATTACACCCAGGAGAATTAGATTACACATAAAATTAGGATGAACAGTGAAACCCAGATGTCTCTACAACCCTCTGGACCAGAGTTCTGACCCCAGATAGTATTAGAGCGTCTAGATGCTAAACGCTATAAAAACACAGTTAACGTGAAAAAGTACAATTAACAATGCCTTTTTACAGACCATGTTGCACAGGATTGTTCTCGCCAGACGTATTGTTATTATGAAAGCTATTTAAAATTGAACAAAGAAAGTCTCGTTAGAATGTTATTATGACAGTTTCTTTTGCAGGGGAGACAGAAATTAATGGGAAATATGCAGAAGAGGAGGACGACAATGGAAAAGGGACTAGTCAACCTGCACTGGATCTGGCGCAGCAACGTGGAGGATTATGCCAAAATAGGTGTGCCTACGATTTACAGGAAGGGTCATTGAAAGAACGAATACCCTAATTTACAGGGCCAAACAACGATGGCAAAAGGAAGGGGTAATTCATTCACAAGGAATACAAGCAGAATTGGTGCAATCATACTTCTCAGACTAAGACTTCAATGTAGAAATTAAGGATGCAGAGTAAATAACAGATGCAGAAGAGGGAAAGGCAGATTTTGATTAAAGAGCAGAACAGATTGAGATGAAACCGAACATGGGGGGGTGGATTTTGTCAGGACAAGGGCAGATTAGATGAAGGCTATGCGTTACATTTTGACCTTTTTATTGAAAAACACCCGGCTCCATGTATTGATAAACAGCCTTTGCCAAGGCGTATTTGCTTGGCCGTGGATTCTGCGAGAGGGTCTAAGAATCAAAATATGGTGTCAAAGATTTCCACACTATAAGCATACAAACAGGCAGAAGCTTTTACAATGATGACTATTAATATTTGATTATAATACCTTTGAATACAGTCCACAGGGTGATCTAGGAAGGGTAGAAGAAGATTCATGATACCAGTTAATACAGCTGGCTCCTATGTTACTGCCCCAGGGGGGGGGGGGGGAGAGCATGAGTTCCTGGTGTATACTGGTGCCCCTCTATTTCATAATCCCTTTTTCTCAGGTCTCCCCTGTCAGGTTAATTTCATAAATCTATGGGATTTTTCTGGCATCTCTGTTCGAAGTACTATTTTATATATATCTACCTGAAAGAAATAACATGTAGGCATATCAATATTTTTATTTCCAGATTCTTCAGAGTTAAAGATAATATTGTTGTACCAAAATTACATTGTAAGGTGGAATGTGCTAAAATGCATTCTAACTGCTGTACATTTGCCAGGGACCACCGAGGATGGATAATATATAGTAGGAATACATTTATGTATTGAGGTTTAGTAATGAGAATGAGTAAATGTAAATACAGAAGGACAGTGTGTATCAAATAACTGTGCTCCATATTATACTGTTTTGGGATACTGTTGGTATAGATCTAATATGTCTTTCAGTAAACCGGTGCAGTCTTTAAAGGTGTTTGCAATTGGATTACAAGGTAAAGGATTGACACAGTTTGACAACAACAAGAATTTTGATTCCCAGAGATATCACTATGACAGAGATTTTCAACTGTATTTTAGGACAAGCTATATATAGTACAATGTTTTAATCCTTGTTTTTGCTTTTGGAGATAATGGATTTCTTTTTAAGCCAACAGAGACAGCATGCGCCATAAATAGCACAACTATTGCAAGGCCTGTTGCTGCCAAAGGTTCAATTATAGAGTGTGCTGCACCCACCTTTTTCGAGGACTATGTATCATGGTTGTGAATATACAATGGTTCAAGTTGCGCCTGGTACCTACGATATCATGATGTAAAGATAAATGATAATGATATGTACTATGACCCTAAGTATATCATTGAAGGGGCTGGGTGGAGGAAAAGGAAGAAGGAAACAAGAGAGGATGTATGCGAACAGAAAAGGAATATGGGTTGGCCCAAATGGAAAGATATGTTTGACAGCGATAATGCTTGCCCCTATTACCCTACTTTTTCATGGCTCACCACTTGTAGGACTTAAAGGAATGATCAGACGGTTTTCCTAAATGTTGGTACAACGTTTGAATTGGGAAAAGGTACTTCCGCTACCCCAGGCCACTTCTCCTCCCCACATTAAATGGACTTCCTCAGCTTGCCCCCCCACTCAAACTACAAGTACGTGTTGGTTATTGTGTGCATGTTCAGAACACGGACTGAGGCATACTGATCCAAGAACTGCAATGTACAAACGATTGGCAAAGGCCTCCTGAAAGAATTCATACTGCACTTTAAAGTACCTTTGCCTTTTTTCAGTTCTGACAATGAACTGGCATTCATTCCACATGTGATTGAGGGGTTGCGCAAGGGGCTAGGAGCTACACAGAAACTAGATATGTTCCACCGAAACCACCAAGTAAAAATGGCATCTCAAGCTCATCCTGAAGGGTTGCATGTGCTCCACACAGCTGAGAAAGGAAGTGTGTGTGTGTGAGCAGACCCTAAGCTTACATCAACTAAGAACGTCCGGAGAAACCAATGCCCAACCCTTCAGTCTGCAAGATGTGGCAACTAAACATCTTTACCTTCTTCACCATTTTGTTTTCTTCATATTGGGAGTGCTTAAGTAATAAGAAGTGCTAGTAACCTCTCAAATTACTTGAAGACCGGCACCAACAGTTGCATTTTCTGTTTACAAGTACGACTACTGGGGCTCTGCATTGCTCCTCTCAAAAGTTTTGAAAAGAGTAAAAGTGTAACAGGATATAAGACAGTCTTCCAACTTGTCACACTAACCACACGTATCAACGATTGGGACAATACCTCTTGACTTTCTGCTTCGCTCCTGTCAGCAGGAAGGACTGTGGAAAATAGACTTTTTATCTTGACACTCGCTCAGCCATTTTGTACTCTGTATAAAAGTATATCTGTTATCTTGCCATTCACTCCACCATTTTGTGCTATACCCTTCATGACTGACTTTCTCTCTGCATCATGACCACTCTGGAGCTCCACTTTTGACCTGCCACATTCCTGTACGGACACTCACACCCTGTTCGTGCTTTGGCCTGCCACAAACTGACCAGCCCATGCTCAACCAGTCAGACAGGGAGTTTCTCAGATGTTTATCGTCCTCACCCTGCACACTATGCCATGCAGGCGTTTATCAACAGGCCTATCCCTGCTTGCTGTGTAATCATACCTCTCGCCTGTGCCCTGCAGGGGTCCAAACAACTAACATTTGTGGACTTATTTGTATAAGCATGCTTTTCTCCTAAACCCTGCAGTTGCCTCACCGCTACCACCTGTGCTTATCAGATTGACCTCGGTGTACTATGTAATTATAATGTTTTGCCCATGTCCTGCGAAAACCGCCATAGGCTACTCACCTGCTGATCCACCAGATTGACCATTGTTTACGAATGCAATTAAGTATTATTGTTACAACTCCCTTACATGTCTCGGGCAAGATAGAGGGTATATAAGATGTAAAGTAAGAACATTCTGCAGACTGCCTCCTCAGACAGCTATGGCTGTCTGTTGCTGATGCTCTCTCCATCTCATGAGATTTTAATAAATATCCTTTCTCTCCGTGCTCCAGAGTTGGTCTCAGTTTGTATTCCAGACCCGTGGACTATAGGGTGATCCCTGCACATTTTGGGTGGTCCCCCAAAAGACCCCCAAAATCCACAAGGGTTTCACCCGTCTCCTCCTCCAAATTAAATAGGCACACAAGACCTGCCAGCTATGGTATAATAATCACTCAGCCGACTTTTGTAGCTCACTCGATATGATCAAAACCGATCTTTCAGAAATCCCGAGCTACACCATGTTTTAGTTCGAACTAAGAATAACTAAGACAATTTTTTAAGCCAATAATTCGGGACACTGATTTCCAGTATATCTTACACCATCACTTCTTCGAACCATTCTAGCCCACCGGACTTACAGGCTAAAACTCATGACTTAATACCAGAGTCAATCCAATAAAATCACTACACCATGGCTAAGAATTAAAACCTTTATCCCTGACCTTTGTTTATTTTATTTCCCTTCCCGCGTGTTTCTTCTTGTTTCTTCTCGTTATCTTCCCATGTTTCTCTCGTATTTTTCGCTTTTCTTTTTTTCTCCTTGAATCCTTCAACAATGTATCCGACCACCAATGGTAACATGTAAATATGCTTTCTGTTTCTATGTGATGTTATTTATTGTCACACTATTGGTATATTTTTTTCACATATGCACCAATATGTTATCAATTTGATGATTATAATACGCTTACAAACTAATACGAATATTTAACTGTTTCTTATACGTTGCCCTCTTTAAAATGTTAAAATTTACTTTTCTCTACATATGAATAATCTATCTTTCAAACCGGTTTCGATTTCACACTATGATTTATGTGGTGATTAATAAAGTTTTTGACAAATCTGTGCCCCAATCTGTTACAAACAAATATTTGGTGTTTGAACTGCACGTTGCTATCCAACCATTAATGAACAATGTTCCTCTTTGAGTCTTTTTAACTTCATGTTTTTGTCTGTATACGATTTCTTTTCTTTTTCTTTTTGACTCACACTGTTGATAACTGCACAACCACTTGTATATATAAATGTACAGCCCTGAGGAAGCCCCAGGCCGGATGGCCATGTAAGGGGCAAAACACGTGTTGGCTGTCACTTCGGGCTAGTCTCCTAAATAGGAGTTCTGGCAACTGTACATAAAAGAACACTGCTTATAAAAATATTGCGTCTGGAAATCATTCCCACCATTGGACTACCAAACCCTCAATTTGTCTTGACAAACCTTGGATACTTTAAAAATGGTTGTTGTAGAAATAAGCTTGTAGATGATAAATGCGACACTTTAGTCTCAAAGTACTTGGGATGCGTAACGCAAAACATACAAAAGGGGCGCAGAGAAGGCGATGCGTCGATTTTTCCTGCGCTCCAGTTCCGATGCGACAAGATGGCGCCTCGATGCGTTGCGACTATCCGGTGCGATGCGACAAAATGGTGTCTCTGTTGCAATGCGACAATGTGGAGAAGATACGTGCACGGCCACCGGCTGTGCTGCGAACTTGGCGGTTTTCTGAGCCGCGACAGGCCCTGCGACGCGCTTCCCTGGTGATGCGACGACACCATTGGTGGCTGCGACACACTTCTACGGTGTTGCGGCGGCGGTGCGCTCCACCAGCGATGCGACGACCCTGCGACACACTTCTCCAGTGATGTGACGGCACCCTCTGTGGCGGCGGCACGCTTCTCCAGTGATGCGACAGCTGCTACTGCGGCGGCTTCCCGCTTCTCTCTCGTTGCGTCGCGCTTTAAGCTCCCAACAGCAAAAAGGCCTCACACACAGTTACAGGCCCTCCCGGCAGACTGGAACTCCCAGCATGGAAGGTCAGGGAAGCTGGAAGTGAAGTCCTTTTGTTCCTGGGACTTCGGAAACAGGAGGGCAGCTCTTCTCATGCCCTTGTAGACTAGTCTTCAGATGGACACAGCAAAGTCCTTCTGCAAGCAGGGGACACAGCACACAGCAAAGTCCCTTGGCCCTCTCCTCAGTAGAAACATCAAACTGCAGGCCAACCCCAGACACACAGCAAGGGCAGTACTTCTCCTCAGTCTCTTCAGCTGATCTTCTTTGGCAGGGATTCCTCTTGATCACAAAGTAGTCTTGGAAACTTTTATATCCCTGTGTTTCCACAACAGGAGGCCAGCTCTTCTCAGGCCCTTGGAGACTTTCTTTGCAGGGCACAGCAAAGTCCTTGTGAAGCAGGGGGACACAGCAAAGTCCCTTTTCCTTCCTTTGGCAGAAATAGCAACTGGAGGCCAACCCCAGACACAGCAAGGGCAGTACTTCTCCTTCAGCTTTTCTCCTCAGCAAAGGTTCCTCCTTGGTCCAAAGTAGTCTACAATTCAGGAGTTTCAGCTCTCATATTTAGTCTTTGTTCTCTACGTATGAGGGGTCATGGACCCAGTCCAAACCAGTTCTGGGTGCACTCTGCCAGTGTACAACTTCTTACTTTGTCAGTGTGGGCCAGGGTCATCAGACACACCACAGGAGGTGGAGCCAGCATTGTGGAAGGCAGGCACAGCCTTATTCAGGCCCACGTGCTACTCCTCCCACCACTCCAAATGCAGATTGGTCTATTCAGCCTAGTGCTGACTCACCCAGCCTCCTGGAGCCAACCATAGCGCCTGTCACTCACAAACCAGACAGTCAATTCACAAACAGACAGAGGCACACAGAAAGGTTGAACAGGAAAATAGCCACTTTCGAAAAGTGCTATTTCCAAACAATAAATTTAAAAATCACCCTCCCTAAAAGATGTGTTATTACATTCCGAGTTCAGGGATACCAGATTACAAATTTCTATCTTGCTGCTAAGGGAAGATATGCAGGTAAACATGGTACACAGCATTCCCCATTTTATCCTATGGGCAAGATAGCCTTTCAATAGTGAAAAACGAAATTGGCAGTATTTCACTATCAGGACATGTTACCCACACTAGTACATGTCCTACCTTTCACATACACTGCACACTGCCCAGGGGGGTACCTTGGGCCTACCATAGGGGTGTTCAATGTGTAAGAAAAGGGAAGGGTCAGCCCTGGCAAGTGTCCACACTGGCCAGGACAACATGGCAGTTAGCAAACTGAGCACAGGCACTGTGGTGGCAGGCCTGAGACCTCTTTTCAATGCTACTCATGTGGGTGGCAAAATGAGTGCTGCAGCCCACTAGTAGCATTTGAATTACCAGCCCTGCCACACTCGGTGCACTTTACTAGGAACCTACTGGTAAAACAAATAAGCCAATCGTGGATAACCAATCATAATAACAATTTACACTAAGGGCATATGCACTTCAGCATTGATCAGCAGAGGTGAAGTGGCTAGAGTCCTATAACCAATAACCACAGGTCAGGAAAAACAAAGGATGAAGAAACACAAGATTTGGGGATAACCCTGCAACAATGTCCAATTAAACTTAAAGTGCATGATGAGCTAGGGTATTGATACCTCTTTTTCTGAGATGCCATATAGAACGTAGGTACCTGGCAACCAAGTAAACAATATAACAAAAGGGAGGGGAGGAGGAGGATCAAATGTGATCCAGTAGGGCTTAGATTACCACTCAAGGAGAATGAGCGGAAGGTCCAGCCACAGTCGCAGCCCTGGATAATGTGGACAACAAAATGGAGACTGGGCTGTTCCTAAAAGAAGAGAGGGACGGTCACTAAGGTGCAGGGGGTAGTACTCGAAGGAGAGCTAACCCTGGGTATCCATTGTGTTGGATATAATGGCCTCACACACCCTTGCGAGTGTCATGCTTCATCATAGGCAATGCTCCCCGTTGGGCAGGCGGTGCAATACCCAACGGGCACACCTCAAAGAGGAGCTCTTTATCGGAGATCTTTTATCCAACTGCCTATGGGTGAAGTGTGGGTGAGGGGGACACACAAGCTCAAGGGATGGATACCAGGAGCAAGACAGCACGCAAGTGAGTTTGGTGGTGAACTTATCTTCACGCCAACTCACTGAAGGTGAAGAAAAAGTAAGAGCCACAGAAGAACAGTAGGTGCTTGTCGTTCTCCTCTGACCGACGTCCCATTGGGCTAAGATTTGAGGACTTAACATTGCTCCTCTAAGAAGCAGTAAAAGAAGCAGCTGGTAATATCTCCAATCTAAATTTTATATAAAGAGACCTAGACAATGGCCTATTCACATTGCCCCATAAATGTTTGAAATAGGAACCACATTTACAAGACAGGTACAGGTCCGTTAGACTGTCAAAGGGACCAGCATAAATTTTAGAGCTCAGGACAACATTACAGCAGTGATCTTTAATGAGACTGTGGGAGTTGCTGGTCATTGTTGTTGGTTGCAATCGAGGCGGCCAAGTGGTTAATTAAGATTTCCATAAGGCACTCTTTATATGACACAAATTGCTCGGATGACCATATCCTAAGCCAAAATTAACAAGCATTTTAAATGCAACGGTCTCGCCTTAGCAAAAGTTAGAGCTATTGGCATTGTAAATGACAACATTTTTATGTATGTGTTCGTTTTGAAAACAGATAAATAAATGGCATTGTCATTTACAATGCCAATAGCTTAATGTCTCGCAAATGCGAGACCTATTGCATTTGCAATGCAATAGGTTGCGTATTTACGCGAGTTTGAGCTATTGACATTGCAAATAATGCGTTTTATTTATGTTTCAAAAACCAAAACATAATTAAAATGTCTCTCACACTGCTGTCTCTCCCTAGAACACACATATGCTATCTCTCACACTGCTGTCTCTCTCACACACTGCTGTTTCTCACACACTGCTGTCTCTAACACTGCTGTCTCTCATTCACACTGCTGTCTCTCACACTGCAGGTGTGGGATGTGGGTTTCCAGCTCATATCTGGAGGTTGGGGGCTACTGCGTTTCATGGGTATTTTTTTTTTACATACTCCCCAGGGAATTAGTGGTTGCTTCAGAAGCTTTTGTTTTGGGGGGAGAGATGTTGGGGGTCAGATCTCAGCCCAAAGCCCCGACCCCTCTTCATGACCTTGTGCCCTCATGTCTCGTAAAAGGCAATTGGCTTATGATTTTGTCCCTTTATAGACACATGTCCTATAAGATCCTCCCCCCAAACCCCCTCCCCCCATTGTGAAATTTATCTGCAAGTTGGCATACCTGGGCAGTAATTTTGGGGTAGTGAATGGATCACTGTAAAAATGCAGCGTACAATTAATTCATTTTCTAGTCCGCTGCAGGCAGAAAGCGGATAATGCAAAAACTGAGAAAACAACATTTCCTGGGTCAGGGGCCAACGTATCAGGGTTTGGAAATCTCCTGCACTGTAATAGAGAAGATACCAGTACCATCGCAAACGTGCAATTGAACTCTAAATGCTGTTGTTTTTTTCAACTGTGAAAACTGCTCGTTTTTGCAGGACTTTTACACACATCATGCCATTCTACCAAATGTCAAATGGTATAGTTTGCAAACAGATGAATTGTTATGACTTTCAGGAAGTTACTAATGTGTCAAAATAAGTACATAGCAATTTTAGTGAAACTCAACATGTTTTGCTTTCCACTGAGTGACCCATGGAAAATAGAAGACCTGTGTCACAAACGCGCATTTCTGAATGTAGCAACAAAGCCAAAAACGCTGACAGCATTCATATTTTATTTTCCAAGTGGAAGCAAAATTCTGAACAGTTTGCAAGTCTCCTTTGGGTGGAGGACACTTTCTTTTCTCTTCAATTTAAGGACAATAGACGAAAAATTTATCAAAACAAAGGCTCTCCTTGGTATTCAACAGAGGATATTAGATTGATTAATGCTGGTGTTTTTAGCGTTGTTGAGTTTCCTCGTATACGAAGGTGGTAGGACACCAGTGTTTTTGTTTTCAAGCGGTAGAGGGTGACAGGGGTGAGGACCAGTTACCAACTTTCCCTAAAAGCAGTGGGTCTACTTTATTGACTTTGAAATCTTGTTAGATTTCGTCTGTGCGTAGCTTTCTTCCAGATAGATACACCACTTTAATGCACATCAAGCCCACTCTATCTCGAAATCCCCATCTTAGGCGTTCCAAAACATTAGCATGTGTGTGACCCGTCACCCCATGAAATGTCACATTCACCATGGTAGTGTAATATACTACAACGGTACTTTGTGGGATGTTAAAGATGACTACAAATAAAATACGACAGTCCCTTTTGACAGAGCCTTTGCCTCTGTGTATAAAGTAGGCTCCTATAGCACCCCTTGTTATTACCTTTAAACGTAACAGAACGTTCCCCAGCACCCAGGTGTTCGCCCCCTCCGGATGGACCCTTGGAGGAGACCAAGGAATTTAAGAACACTTGCACTGTGGAGCGCGGCCTAACCCGGGCGTGAAGCCTCGGTGTTTCCTGGCGCGGCTTCCCGCATGTGGGCTTAGGGCCCCAGGGCGAAAGGAGCGGCAGCCCGAGGCTCTCCAGGCCGCGGTCCCTGGGATACATGGCGGAGAAGGGGGGAATAATGTACTCACCTGTCGCCCTCCGTCCCGTGTGGGGGGCTGGCGGGGTCCCGTCGCGGAGCCCGGAGCCTGTCTAAGGAGGAGCTTGATCCAATATGGCTGAGGCGGGTCTGCGCTGGGGAGTAGACTGTCCTGCACAGAGCCGAGACACAGCACAGACCGAGGGAGGTACTGTAACGGCACACACACTGCCAAGAGCACAGCCAGGGACCCAGCTGAACGCAAGAGAGCGGCTGTGGTAGAAGAGGAGGAGGGATAGAGTGCACTGTATGGAGCCCTACAGATGCCGAGGAGCAAATGCTGCTGTATACACACTGTCAGGAGCGTGGAGATTCCGCAGAAGTCATCCTGAAGCAAGGGTCTCTTTGGCAAGGTGACTGGAATACAGATTACCAAGAAAAAGTCACAGTATGTTCAAAGAGTCAAAGCACACGCCTTACACTTTTACAGGAACACTTTTGTCTGTAAGCCCTGTCCTTTTCAGACTGGGGGGAGTGTTTTTGACTGAGAACGTCACTAGGTAGAAAGAAAGTCAAAAACACGCCCCCAATCCGAAAAAGACGGGGCTTAGATCGAAAAGAGAACGTCACGGAGACAGCTTCTCCAATGGCTGGCCGCCGTTTAGGAGGCCAGCCAATGGAGAAGAGGGGCGGGGCTTAACCTCGCTACTCAGAGTCATTACTTCTCGCCAGCGAGACTGCGCATGTGCGCAGCCTACGCTAGCTGAGACCTAAAAAAGGTTGAGAAGGGCTGTGTCTGAAAATTGCCTACCACTTAGGTCAAAACTTATGGGAAGTAGTGGTGTACCTTTTGGTAGCTTCAGTAGAGATCTTAAGAAGGAATTTTCACCTTTATCTAACAGGTCAAGATTGCAATATCTCAATAAATCTGCACCATAGAGAGCAGCTACAGCAGAATGATTATATGTAAGACCATTACATTAAACGCACAATATTTATTCCTGCCATAGCTATAGAAACACCAGTAAGGGCTTCTACCAATGAGAACATTTGGGAAACATTTTCAACCAGCCCGGTTTTCAACTACTTTGAGACATTGCACATCTGGGAATCCAATACATTAGCACCATCCATTAGAGGCCATGTATGAGCCTTATCACACCTTAAAATGCATTTTAATAACAATATGTAAATGTAAATGTATGTATGTATGTAAATGTATAGGCATTTATATAGCGCACTACTTACCCGTAGGGTCCCAAGGCGCTTCGACCGCTGCGAAACCCTTCCTGGCTTCCCTGAGAGATGGTCCCTTAATGGGTATCTCTAGGGTGAGACCAGGCATCCCCGGCGGTCTGGTGGGGCCGTTAGTGAAGATGAGGCAAGCTAATGCCCAGAGTTGCCGAGTGTGATCGCTGATCAGAGTGGGCACCGAGGCGAGAGAATTATCGAGTCCGCTGACCCTGGTCCAGAAACCTGCCGCGCCGGGAATCGAACCCTGGTCGCGGGCTGTCCTCTGCTCTCGGGTATGCCTGTTTAATGTTTACAATGCACTCACGGTTATATTAAGCATTTTTCATTCACATATCATTTAATTGGGTTTAATTGGCTTCTGTTCCACAATACTCAAACCTGAAATAAGCGTTTGAGAACCTAGAACCTACAGCCATGTTTTTACTGTGATATTCAATATGCATACACATTGTGGTAAATGTCACATACAGAGATGAGAGTGCCCCCCCCCCCCCTCTAAATTTCAAGGAGAGAAACAGAGGTGAGGTGAGGCCAGGTGAGATACAGAAGACTGAATGACAGTCAAGCAGCTCCTTTTTACAACGACCTTAAGGAACATGAGATTGTAAATGGGGCATTCCACAGACCCATCTTAAGCTCATTCTGCAGTGGCAATGTCAGTCATCTTTTTTAGAACATGCATCCCTTTTGGCTAAAGAAGCCCACTTGTTGGCCTTTCTAGATGAAGACACTAAAATTGTAGCACTCGAAGCAATATCACTGACATAAATGCATCTAAAGTAAAAGGTTGCAACCAAGATCTCAGACAAGCCTTCAAAACTATATTATGCACAAGAAGTTATGATGGGTCAAAAGAGAGGATACGAATCTAAGGCCCAACACTGGCCAGCAGCACAGTAGTACACAGAAACATATTTTTGCTGCCAATTCTGGAGGGTTAGGGTACAAAACAGACCAAATTGTAGACCTCTATGATATGGAAACATGGCAACATGACCAACCTACTGTCCTTTCGCTATTAACGTAAAAACATTGTTATTATAACTAAGAGATGTTCTGGTTATCTTCACTGATAACCAGAATATACTGTGCACCACTCTACAGGATCACTCACATCACCCTCATGCAATCCTTGTCCAGCTGTAGTTCTACTACCATAGAGGGAGCCGTGAGGTACCGGATCATTCTAAGCAGTAGAGATAACTGCAACATCTCTATCAAGGACATATAGAGATGAATATATCTCTTCCTCCACCCAGATCCACATCAACCTCCACTGGCTCTACACTGAGGCAAAAATAAAATTTAAACTTGGGTGCATACCATCAAAAAGCACTTCATGACAATTCACCCCACCCTTTTTCCCAATCTTTCTATCACCTGAAATTATCAGGTGGCTGAGAAATTCTGGAACAAGATGAAGAATAAGTTTAAAAACAACATACACCCAACTCCAATCCTTCTTGGGAGCTATAATACATCTATAAACTATCATTCACTCAACGCCCAATGACTCATCTGTTCAAACTCCACCTAACTCACAAACCATAGTTTACGATTCGGTCTCTTTCTCTTTCCCATCGTTATCCACACTCCCTGATCATCTACTGCATTTTAAATTTACTTCAATCTGCCTTCTAATTCCTATCTTATCTTCTGAGGCAGCACAAAACAGTGCAACCTCCTTGCCCAGCCTTGCTATCTCTCATTATCCCTGCCCTTTAACTCTCCTTTGCGCTCGATACAGCTGCTAAACAGCCTCTCGTTTATCCTCACGATCTTGGATCACCATCCTTTCCACAATGTAATAATTTTGGGGTCCCATTATCTTGACCATTTCAATCTCTCTTTGCCCTCTAAACTGCCTCATGTGTATCCTCTAATCTCTTCCTTCTCCGTCCCTTGCTTCTACTGACTAGCTGGTGAGACATGGTTTAGTCTTTTTGAATTGCATCTCAGCTGTTAAAAGCCTGAACCTCTTTTCTCTACTGTGTTTCTTTTGATGTATAGTAAATCTTTACTGTTTAATGTAACTCACCCACATACTTCACAGGGCACAAGAACTCTGAAAAACTGTTCAATATATAAATAGAAAATATATATTTTAATTTATCTAGGGAGGTAGCTACAGGAAGAAATCCCAAAACACCCAAAGGTAGTGAACCTTTCTTGTCTTGAGATTTTCTGTCCTTTCAGGGGTAGGCCATAGCACTAGGTCTTGTAATGTGACAAAACATAGACCCCCTTCTAGCAATCTACTGAAAACTAGGGGTCTACATCTCTTTGTACTTAGCACTCAATCACCTCCTGATGAGACCTTCACCAGGGTGAAATGGAGGTCAGGATTCTTCCCATTCTCTCGTCTGCAATCATTCATAGCCACCCATATCAGAATGATAGCCACAGAGACAAAGTGCCCATGGACTCCACTGGTATGGATAACATCTTTAAAACAATTTGTAGAGAAACTAAAAACGTAAGATCTCAGGATTGGGTCCTTGAAAACAGACTGAAAACTGGGTAACAACATTGATGCTGTAATAAATTTAGAATACTGCTAGGGTAATGTAGACATAATGGACTGTAGTGCAACAATCGGGAAAGCAATTTAAGAAGAAAACAATGTAAGCTTCATCAGCATGATGGGAAAAACTGAGAAAACACACACATTTTCTTTGCTCCATCATATTGGCTACCACTGCAGTCTCTGTAGTAAACAACTTCTAAATTAAAACATAAAAAGCTAAAGCATAGGAAGTCATCATGTTGAGCCCCATGGCTTAAAATTGACAACATTTTTATCATCCATGAAACAATTTCTACTCTGCCACATTGAAGCAGAAAATGAAATACTCAAAGGATAGACCACTCCAGTATACCAAGACATTTCCACAGCCATACATAAATACGAAAGCATGCTGCCTCTTCCGAATGGCATTTACAGCCTGCAAATTTATTTATTTGATGGCTCCAGTTCTACATCAGACACAATAATGCTGCTAACCAGTGTACAGATGACTGTAATTCCTTTCGTTTTTTGCGGTCTCTTAGACATATCAATGTCACCAGAGAATACAACCTACTATCCCCTTTGACTAAATAACAGATTTGTTGTAAGAGAAACTTCAAAAACAAAGCCAGAGTACGTGAAAGGCCATTAGAATGAGAGGCGAGCTTCTTCATTCAATGCACTCTCCATTCACATTTATTTATATTAGGATTAGATTACTAAAATAGGTTCCTGGCGACCAAGGTCCTTAATGTAATAAAACGCCAAAACGTTATTTTCCTGTGGCATATCAGGTTGGAGTTGCTCAGGGGAGGGATTAAAGAATCATTATACTTTGAATAGCAATTAAACTGCAAAAGATGATGGTATAACAATGTACAATATACCAACTTAACCAAAGTTTACTTCACAGTTCCAACATACTATCATTTCCCACTTCCCTCATACTATGTTGAAAAGATTTGCATAAGTACAATAGACTACTATCATACAAATAAATGGTATACAGATCACATGACTATGGCCCAAATTATGTCTTGCAGCATATATTGTACCAATGCTCTGTTCAACTCAATTTTCAGTTTTCAGGAACTGGAAATTGTATGTCCTAAGCAACACCAGAGAAATCCAAAACTTCTTCAAACGGAAAACAGGTGAAAACAAACACAATGAGACTGCACATTCAGAACTAAATGTACATGTTACACAACAAGAACAAATAATAAACAAGTATTTGCAAAGCAATAGGTCTCGCATTAGGAAAGTTTGAACTATTGGTATTGTAAATGACAAATTTATTATTTATGTGTTGGTTTTGAAAATGGCGAAATTAATAGCTTTGTCATTTACAATGCTAATAGTTTTAACTTTCGCAAATGTGACACCTATAGCATTTGTAATGCAATATGTATTGCAATATGTATTGTATTAACGTGACTTAGATGTATTGATATTACAAATAACAATGGCTTTAATTTATTTTTAATAATTAATACTTAAATAAAAGTTATTGTAATTTATAATGGCAATAGCTTAAACTTTGGTAAATAACTTTTGTGAAGATTATGTTCAGTGTATTTTATTGTGACTAAAATCCAAGAAAAGAAGTGAAATATTAACATCTTTTTGTGACATTTGTAATAAAGCTTGAAACATTGAGAGAACATATTTGAACCAGTTGTTGTTGAATGGTTGCACAGATTGATGCGGTGTTGGCGCTGAGTGATGTTGTGGTTGCGACAAGTGATGCTGTGGCTTTCAGTGATGCTGTGGTAGCACATAGTAGCGAATTGGTACTCCTGAGTGATGCTGTGGTGGTGCCGAGTGATGCTGTGGTGGTGCTGAGTGATGCTGTGGGGATGCGATAGAGTGAGTGCAATAGATAGATAGAGGGAGGGAGATAGATAGATAGATAGATAGATAGATAGATAGATAGATAGATAGATAGATAGATAGATAGATAGATAGATAGATAGATAGATCGATAGATAGATTGTTGGCGATAGAGTGAGTGCGATGGATAGACAGATAGAGTGAGTAAATAATTTTCTGCTGTGGGCAGCATGCTCCTCAGAAGCATTCTCCAGGTAAAGGGAGGCTTTGTGTGAGCCGCATTCCAGGCATTTTACAATGACGGTATGACGAGAGAGGCAGAGAATGTGATGAGAATTGCCGAACCGCAGGCCTCCATTTTTTGCTGATGCGCATGAATCTCAGTATTTATTCTGCACACAAAGTGATAAACGTATCCCTCTTAGCCGTAGCCGTTGAACCACTGGCTCTATGTGTTGCATGCATGCGTTAATGTGGCAGTGTATTTTGGCCAGCAGGCGCACTCACAACACAATGAAAATGAACTACTATTACCCAATGTAACGGTACTCAATTCATCCACCTTAGAAGCTGGAAGTGTGAGTTGGTCCTGCCAGGATATGAATTGATGACCTTCATTACATAACTGCAGATGTATGCAGCGAGCATTTAAAACACAGAAAAATATTGCTGTGAATGTGTGTGTATGTGCGTGTGTGTATGTGTGTGTGCGTGCCTGCATGTGTGTGAAAGAATTAGCACTAAATAGCACGTGTGAGTTGGTCTTGCCAGGATGTGAACTGATAACCTTTATTACATAACTGAAGATGTCAGCAGCAAGCGTTTAAAACACTGAAGAATCTTGCTGTGAATGTGCGTGTGTGTGCGTGCATGTATGTGGGAAAGAATTAGCACTAAATAGCACGAGCGTGAGTTGGTCTTGCCAGGATGTGAACTGAAGACCTTTATTACATAACTGAAGATGTCAGCAGCGAGCGTTTCAAACAGAAAAATCTTGCTGTGATTGTGTGTGTGCGCGCGTGCATGTGTGTGAACTGATGAACTTTATTACATAACTGAAGATGTTAGCAGCAAGCGTATAAAACACAGAAAAATCTCCCTGTGAATGTGTGTGTGTGTGCGTGTGTGTGTGTGTGTGTGCATGTGTGTGAAAGAATTCGCACTAAATAGCACGTGAGTGAGTTGGTCCTGCCAGGATGTGAACTGATGACCTTTGTTACATAACTGAAGATGTCAGCAGCGAGCGTTTAAAACACAGAAAAATCTTGCTGTGATTGTGTGTGTGTGCGCGCGTGCATTTGTGTGAACTGATGACCTTTATTACATAACTGAAGGTGTCAGCAGCAAGCGTTTAAAACACTGAAAAATCTTGCTGTGAATTTGTGTGTGTGTGTGTGTGTGTGTGCATGTGTGTGTGCATGTGTGTGAAAGAATTAGCACTAAATTAAATAGCACGTGTGTGAGTTGGTCCTACCAGGATGTGAACTGATGACCTTTATTACATAACTGAAGAGGTCCGCAGCGAGCGTTTAAAACACAGAAAAATCTTGATGTGAATGTGTGTGTGAGTGCGTGCATGTGTGTGAAAGAATTAGCACTAAATAGCACGTGTGTGAGTTGGTCCTGCCACAATGTGAACTGAAGACCGTTATTACATAACTGAAGAGGTCAGCAGCGAGCGTTTAAAACACAGAAAATTCTTGCTGTGAATGTGTGTGTGTGTGTGTGGGTGTGTGTGCATGTGTGTGAAAGAATTAGCACTAAATAGCACGTGAGTTAGTTGGTCCTGCCAGGATGTGAACTGATGACCTTTGTTACATAACTGAAGATGTCAGCAGCGAGCGTTTAAAACACAGAAAAATCTTGCTGTGATTGTGTGTGTGTGCGCGCATGCATTTGTGTGAACTGATGACCTTTATTACATAACTGAAGGGGTCAGCAGCAAGCGTTTAAAACACAGAAAAATCTTGCTGTGAATGTGTGTGTGTGCATGTGTGAGTGCATGTGTGTGAAAGAATTAGCACTAAATTAAATAGCACATGTGTGAGTTGGTCCTACCAGGATGTGAACTGATGACCTTTATTACATAACTGAAGAGGTCAGCAGCGAGCGTTTAAAACACAGAAAAATCTTGCTGTGAATGTGTGTGTGAGTGCGTGCATGTGTGTGAAAGAATTAGCACTAAATAGCACGTGTGTGAGTTGGTCCTGCCACAATGTGAACTGAAGACCGTTATTACATAACTGAAAAGGTCAGCAGCGAGCGTTTAAAACACAGAAAATTCTTGCTGTGAATGTGTGTGTGTGCGTGCATGTGTGTGAAAGAATTAGCACTAAATAGCATGTGTGTGAGTTGGTCCTGCCAGGATGTGAACTGATGACCTTTATTACATAACTGTAGATGTCAGCAGCGAGCGGTTAAAACACAGAAAAATCTTGCTGGGAGTGTGTGTGTGCGTGCATGTGTGTGAAAGAACTAGCACTAAATAGCACGTGTGTGAGTTGGTCCTGCCAGGATGTGAACTGAAGACCTTTATTACATAACTGAAGATGTCAGCAGCGAGCGTTTAAAACACAGAAAAATCTTGCTGTGAATGTGTGTGTGTGTGTGCGTGTGGGTGTGTGCATGTGTGTGTGTGTGTGTGCATGTGTGTGTGTGTGCATGTGTGTGTGAGTTGGTCCTGCCAGGATGTGAACTGATGACCTTTATTACATAACTGTAGATGTCAGCAGCGAGCGTTTAAAACACAGAAAAATCTTGCTGGGAGTGTGTGTGTGTGTGCATGTGTGTGAAAGAATTAGCACTAAATAGCAAGTGTGTGAGTTGGTCCTGCCAGGATGTGAACTGATGACCTTCATTACATAACTGAAGATGTCAGCAGCGAGCGTTTAAAACACAGAAAAATCTTGCTGTGAATGTGTGTGTGTGTGTTTTCCTGGTCGTGGTGTGCGAGGCTTCCTTTCAAATCAGGTGGGGGAGCAGGGGAGCCAATAAGTGGGATGGAATAGCTCTCGGCATTGCTGGGTGGGCAGGGGAGCAGGAGCCTGTGGTGTGAGAGACAAATGTTGGGGTGAGGAGGAGGGAGGGTGGAGAGAGTGCGCTGCAGAGGAAGAGGCTGAAGGTGGGAGGGCAGGGGAGATAGCGAAAGGGTGAGAGAAGAGGCATGGGGGCAGGGGAGAGCATTCGTATGAAGTGTGAAGCTCTCGGCATTGCTGTGGCGGGCCTGATGCGATTATGGAGGCGGCTTGGGGAGCAAACGGCAAGCACGGGCACATGCACTCGGCATAATCCACCTGGTTCAGCTCTCCCGTTTCCACCTCTATATGTCTCGACATCTGCAATGCGCAAGCACATTGGCAGAGGTCGAGACCTAAAAAGAACTTAACCTCGAAACAGGTGACCAAGACAGAGTTATAAGAAACCGTTTGATACCGTTCAGCTAAAACATTGCATTAGAACAGAAGGCCTATACATCAGGAGACTATTTAGCTATGTTGGTAAAAATTGAGCACAATAAACAAGCTGTCAAACGCGGTCCTTCCTTACTCCCTTCTTACTCCTCCCTAAACCCCCTCCCATTAAGTTGTACGTATTCCTCATTTTCCAGCCACTCCCCGATTTACTACTAAAACGTATACATACGTGTGCAGTGATCTCCGTACATAGGAGAAGTGGAGGAATAAACCTCCACACGTAGGTTAGCCAATACCAATTTTGTAGTACATAAGTAGAACTACTGTAGTACTACAAAACTTACAACAAAATGCAGTTAATGAATAGGCTCTCCATGTAAAGATGAAGATAAATCTTAGGTTAACCCCTTGTCTGTTGATGACGGAACCGCTCCGTCATCAGCTGCGGTGGCGCTGTGCTGATGACGGAGCGGTTCCGTCATGGCCCGCTCGCTGCTCATGCGCGGCGCGAATTCCGCGCCTGCGCTGAGCGTTCTATTGAGCGGGGCGGGCCGTGACGGAACCGCTCCGTCATAAGCACAGCGCCACCGACGCTGGTGACGGAGCGGTTCCGTCACCAGCATGCGGCCGCCGCGCGGCCGCCCCGCCCCCTTAGCACTGCGGCGGAATAGCCGCCGCAGTGAAGGGGTTAATGTGTCCATGTGCTTGGAGAAGGCTCTGTCCC
Organism: Lissotriton vulgaris; assembly: GCF_964263255.1. Classification (NCBI taxonomy): domain Eukaryota; kingdom Metazoa; phylum Chordata; class Amphibia; order Caudata; family Salamandridae; genus Lissotriton; species Lissotriton vulgaris. The sequence continues at coordinate 1,461,631,925 of NC_141691.1, forward strand.
AATTTGCCTGCCCTTTGAGCCAAAAAAGGTTATGAATGCACCCTGGCCTTGACATTTTATTGGGTGTTGAGATGATCATAACATGTATTTGCTGTCTGTAAGAAACGTAAAGATCATATGCTATAGAACCCTTACCAACCTACCTGTGTTATTATGTTATTGCTATTTGTATACAGCTTATGTGATTAACTTAGCCACGCTTATCCTGGGATGTTGGGGTGTGCATTGTCTCACAAACCTGTGTTATCAGAGTGTGTTTCATGATGGTCTGGTGTATTCAAGACATCAGTCGCAAGACACTTTCACAGTGCAATGTATTAGCGCATACATATGTGGCATACTGTGTCTGCTGTCAAACGGAGGTTGGTGCCTGGGGGGTGAGACACAAAAGTGGGGTGTTAAGAACACATTGCCACTTCATATGCATCGTACTTGGTGGCTGTGAACATGCAGAGTTTTGTCAAACAGGATGCCTGGGGCAAGGGATATACAGACATACATCACAATATGAGGAACAAGAAGATTTTTTTAAGTCATTCCAGTGAGCTCTCCAGAAGCAATAGAGTAGCACAAAAATCACAGCGTTACTATGGGTCTCATTCAAAATGGAGGGAAGAGAAGCATGACTATACCGTAGTCCTCCCAACCAAATCTACACATATACACACAAACAATTAAAAGTCTAGGCTCTATACAATCATTAACCTTTCCGCTCAGCCAGAGGGATCTCTGGGAAATGTAAGGCCGTCATCCACATCAGATGTGACATGCTTCATCACTGGGCTTCCCACACCCTGGTCCAAGTTGGGATCAACCACTATAAGTGCGAGCAAGGTTATTTTGTAAAATTGTAACGCTAAAGGATTCTCAATCACCAGAGTAAAAGAACTGTTAAAAGGCTATCAAGGGTCATCTAAAAATAATTTTATTAGCAGATGTCCTGTTAGGGTTAAAAACAGAAAAATGGATGATGCCGGGGGGGGGGGGGTTATCTATCACCCTGTCATCCTCACTAATGTCAACATGGTTCGGCCTGCCTTCTAAGTGTCCAATGTCTATGTTGTTGTAATGTGCGATAATCTTTCCATTTAATATTGCAATGTGGTAGGAGCCTGGTGATCAATTACAAAATAGATGACCCATACCCTCTACTCCCAGTAAGAAACTGTCTTTATAGGATTCCTTGTTATATCTTACAAATAGTTATTCTGGAGTTTGTTGCTCTGTAATGAAAAAAAACAAAGGAAAAGAAAATCAAGAAATACAACAAAGCAAATGCACTGTACACAGGTTTTCATCTTTCTGCCATACTGTGCCATGAAAAAATACACACCTGGAATCAATTTGTGCGTAACAGTATCTGTACTGTGATGAGGAGAGCTCAACTTTCCCAACATGGCGGACTAGACACACAATCAAACGTGATACCCAATGTGACTTGAGGAGAAGTGGTCATACTTCTCAATCACAATGTTGAGGCTTACCCACTCCGCCTGAGCGGACCGGTCAATGACTATATAGAGCATAGCCTTCTAATTATGTGGGTATATTAGGAGGATCCCTTGGCGGGAGCGGGGGGGGGGGGAGAACTTGTTTGCTTCTGGTCCCTCCTCACAGCAGTAACCCCAGAGATATTTCTCTAAAAAGGACGTAAATCCTCACCATCAATAAGTAGCATGTTTCATCATTGGGTCCTGCCCCACCAGGACCTCGTTTTGGTACACGATGGACTCATTAGGAGCTCTTAGGACAGGGATATTTTTGGCATGTGTCTGTTGTTAACACAAAGAATACTCTATTGAAGCATACTGATACCTCGCCTATTGTTTAAAGTCTGACTCAAAGGACCAGATTCGGAATGGCTAAGCAATGTTTGGATTTAATATTCACCATCCTAACAGAACGATGGACAGTTCTTTCCAATCTTGTTTGTGAGCGCCTCTCTGCTGTGCAATTTGAAGGGCATCAGAAGGAGTGATGCAGAAGTGGGACAAGACCAGTTTGTGAGTATCTCAACTTCTCCCAAACGTGATGTTCTTATTACGTACTACGTATATAAAGAACCCCAAACATTCTTGCGTGTTGAACTTTCACTACGAGATCCAGGCTCCCACAAAGAGCAAAGTTATGTATTTACGTAACAGTTTTACATAGTGCAGCTGCACCAGGTGGTTTTAACACACTTTACAAAATACAACAAAAACACAAAGTAATTCATTAAATAGAGGGCGTAATCTATGGGTATGAAATGGTTAACTCGGGTAAGGAGCTGCAATGTGGAACAAAGTAGATTGCGAAGGCAAGAACTTGTTTGCATTTGGTTTGGGGGAGAGGTGTGATTTTCAGAAATGCAGGATGTATATGACAAAGTTAATTTATGTTTATGTTGAAAATATGAGTTTTGACTGCAGAAAGGATTGGAGAGTCTGTTTGGTTCTCAACTGTGTGGATAGACCGTTCTAGACGTTGGCGACTGCAGTCGTAAACAATTGTTCATGGCTTAGGAGATTCTAAATTTAGGGATCACCAGTAGCAATGGGACTACAAGGAATAATAAGTGAATTGGTCAAGCATGGAGCACTTTTAGGTGGATGACTTGTAGCAAGGCGGCTGATCCTTGCTTCGAAGGATAACCAGTGAATTTCTTGCAGGATTGGGGAAATCTGTAAACAGAGGATGTGATCGCATTTTTTTGCTTTGACACAACTGGTTTGTCAGTGGAGTGAGACACTTTTTTGACCGGCAGTAACAATGGTATTTGAATGGAGGCCCAATAGCTGTTACCGAAGTCGAGCCAAGAGATGGTGACAACGCGTGCTGCTGTTTTAATTGGCGTCAGGACAGTAGAGTTTTTATTTTTTTCTTTGTGAGTAAAGATAAAGGTTTGATGACTCTCAACTTGTTTTTGTGGGGGTGAAAGGGAGAGAGCACTAAATGTGAAATCCAATGAACTCGGAGGATGAGAAATTGGTAACAAGGACAGATGTAACAGTAAATCTGTTCAGACTTACTTAATTGTTAACAAATAAGCACATTTTAAAATATTTTATGGTGCTAGGGCACCTGCTCAATAGATCTATGTGTGCCCAACACGTTTTAAGAGATAATAACAAGCATTTGGAATGCAATAGGTCTCGCATTAGGAAAGTTTGAGCTATTGGTATTGTAAATGACAATTTTTTTATTTATTTGTTGGTTTTGAAAATAGCAAAATTAATAGCTTTGTCATTTACAATGCCAATAGTTATAACTTTCGCAAATGTGACACCTATAGCATTTGTAATGCAATATGTGTTGTATTTAGGTGACTTAGATGTATTGATATTACAAATAACAATGGCTTTTATTTTTTTAAATAATTAATACTTAAATAAAAGTTATTGTAATGTATAATGGCAATAGCTTAAACTTTTGTGAATAACTTTTGTGAAAATTATGTTCAGTGTATTTTATTGTGTCGAAAATCCAAGAACAGAAGTGAAATATTAACATATTTTTGTGACATTTGTAATAAAGCTTGAAACATTGATTGAACATATTTGAGCCAGTTGTTGTTGAATGGTTGCACAGATTGGAGATGTGGTTGCGACGAGTGATGTTGTGGTGGCGACGAGTGAAGCTGTGGCGTTCAGTGATGCTGTGGTAGCGCATAGTGATGTTGTGGTGCCCCTGAGTGATGCTGTGGTGGTGCTGAGTGATGATGTGGTGATGCGATAGATAGATAGAGTGAGTGCGATAGATAGAGTGAGGGCGATAGATAGATAGAGTGAGGGCGATAGATAGATAGAGTGAGGGTGATAGATAGATAGAGTGAGGGCAATAGATAGATAGATAGATAGATAGATAGATAGATAGATAGATAGATAGATAGATAGATAGATAGATAGATAGAGTAACTATGTGGCGTGTAATTATGTGGCACTGAGTGGTATTCTGAGTGTATGTTGCTTTGAGCGCAGTGTAAATATGTAGCATATAATTATGTGGCACTGAGTGGTATTTAGAGTGTATGTTGCATTGAGTGCAGTGTAATTATGTGGCATGTAATTGTGTGGCACTGAGTATGAATTCTCACAAATATGTATCAGAACTGAGGCCTGGAGGCAAACTGTGATGACCGGTAGACTGGGAGCATTCCTGAAAGGTCAATGTCACTGAAAAGCAAGTACTTTGGGGCAGAGTAAGTCATATGCAGACATCCCATGTCTAGGGCAGATGGCAGGGTGGGGTGAGTCACGCTGGGGGGGCCCTCTGACAGGGCGCAAGTATTGGCAGGCGCACGGCTGACACAGACTTACAGATAATTGATTACAGCAAGGATTCAAACCTGATAAGAACATAAGAGATGCAGGAAGAGTTAACAGTGCAACTGTAGGCTGCGAGTTATTAACTGAATTTGATGGCACTTCGAAAGAGGCAAAGTACATGTGGCAACAGTAAATATTTGAAATAAATAATTCAGTGAAAAGAACTTGTAATGTGTACTAAAATCCCACAGTTTGAGAAGTCAATGCTAAACTGTGCACACTATGATGCTGCTTGTGTTGGATTGCACACACCCATAGAATATAGCGGGCTTAAAAATTACCTCCTGGATTGAATGTGAGGTTTGGAGTTCCGGGCATTCTGAGGATAAGTGTGGCCCTAAAAATGCGCAGTCTCACTGGCCTTGCAATGGCAGCCTCTTGAAGGAGGTGGAGTGGAGCAACTCTGTCTGATGGGAACAACGGAGGAAGGCTCTCTGTCCCAAGCAGAGAACACAAAGAGTTCACTGCAGTGACTGCCTGACCGGAATTACTCTAGTGGGTGTGCAACATCCACCTGAGGCAAACGCGGAGAGCGGCACATGAACCAGAATAAAGCCATAATAGACCGAGGAATGAGGCAGTTCCTGAAGGTCACGTGGGTCCGGGATAAGCTCAGCATATGTGTCAAAGACCCAGGCGGCATAAAAAACAAGTCTGATGCGGGGAGCGGCAGCCTTTGAAGGCACAGACATATGCTGAGGCACAGGCATATGGTGGTGTGTGGTGTGTGATGTGTGATGTGGCTGGCGATGATTGAACGCGCCTAGTTCACATGAACTGTATGCGATCCGCAGTGGGTAGACTTTTTAGGTTCGCTAACTACAAATCTCGTCTATCATCCCTTAGAGATTAATAGGCGAGACCTAAAAACTGTCAGAGTGCTGCCGTCCTCGACTACCTCGCGTAAAACCCATCTGACAATGATTTGGATCGAATCGTAGTGATTGCAAGAGAAAGATGATTGGAGTACGACATTTGAGTTTCGACCAATGACAGATGACGCAGTGCGCAATTACATCACAACCTCGGCCTATAGGAGTTTCCCGCCTTCTACACTCTTCCGCCTACTTGCTCCGCGAAGCATAGACCAGTCTTCTTTCGCGCAGCTGTGCTCCATATCGACCCACTGAGGCAGCGTGGAGTTTACTGCACCGGGGCTAGCTAAGCTCACCTGCTGGTTGTGTTTTTCGGCTAGCCGAGCCTGATGGTGAGGCATAACCGGTGCAGCGGATTACCGAGTGGTGTGTATATAAGGAAGAACTTTAGGTATTTTAAAAGTGCTTTGTGATGTCCCATTTCTAAAGGATGGATTGCTGCTGCCTTTGCAGGTCGTTGACCGTGGTTTATACACTGGGTATCTGCTATACACCATTTTTATATGCAAAGGTTTTTCCGAATATATTTATTTGAATTATATTTGAAAGCGTTAGTTGCACGGTGATCACGTGATCCCTGCACAGACGGGTTTTCTGCTTGCATTTTAGTCAATCGCGCACTGCCTTGTAAAGTTGAGTTTAATACAAAGTAGTGGTGCAACTCTTCTGTGGCTTAAATATAGTGCTACAATGTCCTCCTTGTAACACTTTAATGTTTTGATTTTCTCGTTACTGCTCTGATTTGATACGCATTTTTACAGTCCTTTTGTTTAAACGTTGAGTCTTGTAATCTACAGCCCAGTCTGGCTCTGTGCTGTTTATGATGACTATTAAACAAATGGGAATCTCTCTGAACAAGTATACAGAAAATACACACATTATGGAGTTTTATTTAATTCACCAGCAAAAAAAATGCAGAAGTCGAAATTTTCCATTTTATGGGAATGTTAGAGCCTTTCCAAATTGACTTATTTCTAAAACACAAAATATGGTAACCCCTAGCGTATCACATGGTCTTTTTTTGCTCCGAATGCATACTCTCTTTGTTAGTGTATTTCATTGCTCCAATAAAGGCCACCAATCATCGTTACTAGATTCCATTTGCTTTACTTCTGGTGCACCCCCAAATCAGTGTAATGGTACCAATTTGTTAGGCTCCAATTTCAATTTCCTTAACATTTACTCAGCGTTTTAAATGATGTTGCTTTTTTTTACCAATGTATACTTCTTTTTAATTTTTTTTTATTAAACCAAGCTTTGGTAAATCTTTACAATACTTTAGACACAAAGTAATGCCGGTCGGGTACATAGCAGGAACATTTACATGTTACATACATTCCAATTTGCAATCATTCGGTCCTTGGTTTGCCTTGTGTTTAATGTATACTTTATTAATCTGTTAAACGTTTGCGAACTGCAGGTTACCAAACAGTAATATATCCGAAATGAAACGGAGTAAACAAAAAACTACAATATTTGATGGTGCGGCTTCCAGGGAAAACAGACCGAGCTCTCCAGGCTATTGACACAGGGTTGTGTGGTGCACAACAATGGAAATTTACAAAGAGCAATGCAAAGGGCTGCATGCCAGCAAGTACAACGCTGTGAATTGATCAGATGTACCAGAGGAAACTTAAGGGAAAGAGAAACAGTATGCAGCAGTGGACTCAAGGGCTGTGTCTTATGCCAAGTTACTGTAAGACAATAAAAGGTGCGTGAATGAACCTTGGAGAAGCACAGCAATGGAGGCACAAGTTACCCGCATTACGAACTGGATGGCCACTGTGAAATAGTGGGGTCGAGGTTAGAGAATGCCAACACAGCCATGCTCCAGAGAGGCTGAGGAAGGTGATTCTAGGGCGAAACAGGCTGCAAAACTATACTTTCTAAAATAAAAAATGAAAATAGAGAGGGAGAGATGCAATAAAAGAATGAGTTACTGAGGCACCAAGATAAAGACAGCGGAAGAAATGTGATGTAGTGGAGAGCAAAAGGCAAGGGTGTACCCTTGAAATCAGGAGTTAGCAGCACTGTGGATGAGGCTACTATGGTGCTGAACAAATGACAAAAGTAAGCAAACAGGTACACAGGAACCCAGATCTCATTCTAGGACGCCTACAACAAGCACCGTACTACAGAGCATTTAGAGAACTTGGAAAAAGCCTTAGAAAATCGACCTAATTAAGTTAAGCAGTGCTGCAAGACTCGTCGGCTACAGCAGCAGTGAACGAATTAAAGTAAATGGAGTAACTGAGATCAGAACAAAGACCATCGCGGACTACAAGAAGCAGACTACAAGAACTTGGACTAAGGCAATTCAGAAATTGAGCATGAAATACCTCGAGAACTTACCATGAAGTAGGGCATATCCAAGGATGCGGTGGAAGCCTCGCAGATTGCTTCAGGTTACATGAAAAGGGAGACACAATAAGTTTTACTCAGACTCAAGACCGCGCGCCTCTGCGGAGGGATAGTAGTTCACACCGGAGTGGAGGATTTCGAAGACTTCTTTTCCAAGGATTGCTGAGCTGGGGGAAGAATGTGCTGACTTGAGAATACTGCAGGGAGGAGATTCATATGGAACAAGCGCTGGCAAAGTTCCTTGCCGAAAACGTGCAGGCGAGGTGCGACACGGCAGGACGGAAGGAAGAGAGGGGAGGGGGAGGAGAAATGCGACACGGCGGGAGGGGGCGGGCAGGGGAGGGGGCGGAGAGGGGAGAGGTGCGACACGACGGAAGGAAGAGAGGGGAGGGGGAGGAGAAATGCGACACGGCGGGAGGGGGCGGAGGGGTAAACAAAGACGGACGTGCACGCGCCCGTGACTTTTAAGGTCAATGCGCATGCGCATAAGCTTAATGCGCATGCGCATTGACCTTAAAACTCACGGGCACTGCAAGGAATCGCCACGATTCCTTGCAGTGCAGATAAAGTGTGGATAACTCGCAATAGTCTCGCTTTGCTCGATGCGCATGCGCATCGACAACAGGCGAGACCTAAAAATGGTAAGCACTTGCTGGAGAGATTTTTGCATTGTCTGGTCACAGTTTTGAAAGTAGCATAAAGGGTCCCTGCTGTAAAGAACACCATGTAACATGCAGATTTGTAATTTATGTAGACAGTCAATTCTATGTCAGGACCGGAGGCTTCAGATTATGCTATATCTTCCTTCGCTTTATTAACATAAAGAAACCACAGCAGCTTAGGAAAAGATATAATAAGAACAAAAAATGCTTTAAACATAAAGCATTAACGTAATGTTCAACAAAAAATCAACAACAACTCCCAAGAGTCTCTTTGTTATAATCATAGTCCACAGTCCTTTGTCACTGTTCATCATCCCTATATAACCGGACTTCCCATCATCTTCCTCCTCTTTCTTCGCTGCTCCCGCAGCCAGATAAGTGCTTTTCTATTTGTCTTCTTTTATTGTGATTGATTGTCTTGCGGTCTTTGGGGACTCCTTGCATGGTTTATTTCCTTTCAGAGTCCCCTAGTTGCGGGAACGTTCTTCCGTTCCTACGCGACTTTTTTCCCACTTGTGTGCGGTGTGTACATAGACCGCAAGGGGGCGCCCTGTCGCCTCGCCGACCCTCCGGCGCGCCTCCGCGGTACGAGGAGCCACGCCGTGGGGTCTGCTTGCGCAGGGGCCGACCCTCGCGTACCCCTCTGACACCTGGTGATCCGGGTCTGTACTTTCACAAACTTGACGCCCTTTGGGGTCTGTATGGCGGTTTTGACCGCGTGAATCGCCTTCGGGCGAGATCTGTGCACCTCTTTATTCGTGTGTGGCCTAGCGCGCTTGAGGGGTACGTAGACCCGGTCCCGGCGAGGAGGGTCTGCGCGCTTGGGGGTTGGTGCAGCCCACCTGCCACGTCAGCTGGCCCAAAACGTGATCGCAGCCGCTGGGCCTGCCCACATTCGAGAACTTTCTCGTTTGCCGCCCTCCTGGGTGCCCCGCATTTGCCCTTGGTTCCGAGATGGAAGGGGAGTATGAGGAGGAGGCCTGCCCCTATCTGCAGGATGATGAGTTTTATCAGGCGGTGGACAACTCCATCTATCGTTGTGTGACGGAGGTGGTAGGGCCCATGGAGGACCGCCTTTCGGCCCGCATCGTGGAGGAGTGTGCCAAGCTGGCAGCGGCGCAGGTGCCGCCGTCCCCCGTGCTCCCGGGGACGTCCGGCGAGTTGCCGCCCGCTCCGAAGAGACCCCGGGGTGAGGGGCCCTCATCGGAGGCCCAAGGCGTGGATAAGGGCGCCTTCGAGCGTCTTCGTGACGCCTTCCTGGCCAAGGCGACGGCGGTGCCTCCGACACCCTTGGTGGACCCTGGCACTTCGGGCGGCCTGTCGACGGCGCCCGCCTCCCCGATCTACGACTCTCCGGACACGGATGACGACGGGGAGTCGACCCGGTCTTGGCTCCCGGCGCCTTCGGGAAAGGAGATGCCCCGAGATGAGTCGGGCATGCTGGACCCGGACGAGATCGTCCACCCCCGTTCCGCGGCCTGGGCCCCGGGGGAGACGGTGGCGAAGTTTGTCGCGGGCCGGCTGCGCAAGCCCCTGGAGAAGGAGGCGAGGGGTTGCCTGCGCGGGGAATGCCCTCGGCCTACTTTGGAGGGGAAGGTGGCCATGACACCAGAATTGGACCCCAAGATGGCCACCTTCCTGGCGAAATTCATGAAGGACCCCAGGAAGGGGATCGATCGGTCCTGGCGGGCCTGCCAGGACAAGCTGTTGGATGCGGTCGGGCCCGCCACGAAGATCCTCGATATGGCGGAGGAGGCTCGAGCGAATGGCACCGCCATTTCACCGGAGGTGCTCTCCAACTGGGCCCAGAGGGTGATCGTCTTCTTGGGCAACGCCAACTGTGCCCTGTCCACGGAGCGGCGGTGGTCGCTCCTTATTAAGCTGGACCCGAAGCTGGGGGACCTGGCCTCGTCGGAGGCAGGTGCCGTGGCCCAGGGTGGCCTCTTCGGTGAACCTTTCATCCGCGAGCTTGGGAAGTTCGTGAACACGTTCACGTCGCTGGACAAGGCACAGTCCAGCATCAAGAGGGTGTTCCACCAGCGTTTTTCTGGAGGGGCCGGTCGCGGCAGGGGCCGCGCGATCGGCCGTGGTCAGCAGACCAACAACTGTGGACAAGGCTCCGGAAGAGGTCAGTACCAGACCTCGGCCAACTACACCAATTTCTACCCCACCAGGGGACAACGCTATGGTGGAAGAGGATTCCAAAAGAGGTCCGGACAAGGAAATGCCCCCGGTAAGTGTACTTTGCTTGGATCAAGTTCCGATTGGGGGGCGGCTGGCAAGCTTTTACGGGGAGTGGGAGTTGCTCACTGCCGATGCTTGGGTTTTGCAAACTGTGAGAGGTTTCCATATAGAGTTTCACGACCAGCCAACTCAGGTGAGGCCCCCGCGCCCGATGGTTTTCTCAGATTCCGACGCGCGATTGATAGACGGGGAGGTCTCGGACTTGCTGCGCAAGGGAGCCATCCGCCTATCAACACGCCACCCGCATGGGTTCCTCAGCAACGTCTTCTTGCTAGACAAGACGGATGGGGGCAAGAGGCCTGTGATCAATCTCAAGGAGTTCAATGGGTGGTTGGTCTACCGTCACTTCAAGATGGAGGGGATCCACCTCCTTCGGGACGTGCTCCTCCCTCGGGATTGGATGGTGCGACTGGATCTCAAAGATGCCTACTTGGTCGTTCCCATCCACCCCCCTCATCGTCGTTTCCTACAATTCCTGTGGGACGGCCAGGTGTTCGAATTCACCGCCCTGCCGTTCGGCCTTTCTTCGGCCCCGTGGTGCTTCACGAAGGTCCTTCACCCGGTAGTGGAGTTTCTCAGAAGCCAAGGGGTCCGTATGATAGTATACTTGGACGACATCCTCCTCATGGGGCAGTGCCCGGAGGTGCTGGCAGGACAGCTGCGTCAAGCGGTCGGCCTGCTTCAGAGACTGGGGTTCGTCGTCAACGGCTCCAAGTCAGTCTTGGTTCCCACTCAGCAGATCACCTTTTTAGGTTTCGTGGTGGACTCGGTGCAGGCGGTTTTGAGCCTGCCGAGCCGGAAGGTCGCAAAGATACGGCACCTGCTTCGGCAGACGATCGCGAGGGATCGTACGTCACTGCGCCATGTCGCCAAGGTGGTGGGTCTTCTGTCGTCCTCCATCCAGGCGATTTTCCCAGGCCCACTGCACTACAGGGCTCTTCAGCGCCTGAAAGCGCAGCATTTGCGCCGTGGGATGTGTTACGATCAGTGGGTTCCCCTCACGGACGAAGTGAAGGAGGAGATGTCATGGTGGCTGTCTCACATGGAGGCATGGAATGGGCGAGCGATCTTCGGGTCGGCCCCGGACTTAATAATAGAGTCCGACGCCAGCAGGTCGGGCTGGGGCGCCCGGTGCGGGGATTTTTCCACCGGCGGCGCCTGGTCGTCAGAAGAACAACAATTGCATATCAATTGTTTGGAGCTCCTTGCGGGCTCCTTCGCGGTTCGCTGCTGGACCAGAGATTCGGTCAAGGCTTGTGTCCTGCTACGGATGGACAATGTCTCGGCGGTCCGATATGTGAACCACCTGGGAGGTCCTCGGTCCCGCGCATTGGCGGATTTAGCGAAGGACTTCTGGGATTATTGCCTGTCTCGTCACATTGCGGTGACGGCGGAGTATCTACCAGGCCAGTCCAATCAGGTGGCGGATTGGCACTCTCGACATCTCAGGGATGCCAGCCAGTGGAAACTGGATCCGGGAGTCTTCCGGTGGCTACACTCCCTTTGGGGCCCCTTCTCGGTGGACCTATTCGCGTCCCGTCTCGACCACCAGCTGCCGCGGTTTTACAGCTGGAGGCCGGACCCTCTGGCGGAGGCCACGGACGCGTTCTTGCAGGATTGGAGTCGGGAACAGCCGTTTGCGTTTCCCCCGTTCTCCATGATCATGCGAACGGCGGCTCAAATACGCCGCCAGGGTGCGGACCTGGTGTTGGTTACACCGCTGTGGAGGTCTCAAGTTTGGTTTCCGGTTCTTCTGGAACTTTCCTGGGATTTTCCAATCCTACTCCCCCTGTTTCCTCTGCTCCTGACGAGCCCGGATCGGGAACCTCACCCTCTCGTCATGCAGAACACTCTCCGCCTCGTGGCGTGGAGGCTCTCAGGAGACGCTGGACGCTCCCGGGCCTTTCGGGGTCAGCTGAGCACTTGCTCTCCAAAGCATGGGCCGATAGTACGACGAAGCGTTACAGATCCGCTTGGCTTAAGTGGATGCGTTGGTGTTTACGAAGGGATTTGGATCCCATGGTCGCCGGCCTTGTTCCCGTGCTGAATTTCCTGGCTCATTTGGCCGACAAGGGCTTGGCGTATAGAACGATCAATGCTATCCGGTCGGCGATTTCTGCGGGCCATGATAACATCGATGGCCACCCGGTAGGGGAACACCCTTTTGTGTGCCGGCTTCTGCGTGCGGTTCGCCTCGCACTGCCGCCGGAGCCCAGGTACTCCGTCCTTTGGGACGTCAATTTGGTTCTGAACCTGTTCTTATCGTGGCCAGCGAATTCTTATCTGTCTCTGAAGGAGCTTTCGGCGAAATTAGCCATGTTGTTATGTCTGGTCTCTTGTAGGCGCGTCTCGGACGTGCGCGCGCTGGATGTTTCTGCACGCATTTTTTCCCCGGAGGGGGTTACTTTTACGGTGGGTCGACGCACTAAGACGTCGTCGCGTTCCATTTCTTATCCAGCCTTTACTGACACTCCTAAGTTGTGTGTCGTGCAATGCCTCAAAGCATATGAGGACCTGACATTGGATCTTCGCCCTCCGGGCGAGCGTCAGTTGTTGATTGCCCTGCGGAAGCCACACAAAGCTGTCTCCTCCCCCACTATCGCTAGGTGGGTGCGTTGGGTCATGCAAGAAGCGGGCATCAATACTTCTCTCTTTGGAGCACACTCCGCCAGGGGGGCCATGGCCTCTAAGGCATTCTCGGTGGGTGCTCGTCTGGAGGACCTTATGCGAGCGGCGGACTGGTCCTCGGATTCCACCTTCAAGAGGTTTTATTTTAAGCCAGTGGTGGATTTAGCTCAGTTGGTGGTAAGTAAGCTTTAAACTAGCATAATCTGAAGCCTCCGGTCCTGACATAGAATCGAAATTTGCCTAGCTTACGTAACGGTAAGTTTCAATTCTATTAAGGACACGGAGGCGAGGATTATCCCACCCGGACTACGGTGGTGTCTCTACCCACCCGTATGGCAGTAAGTAAAGTGTTTTCCTTTACGTTGTCAGTACTGTGTTGTTCACTGTATGCTTCTCGCCTTGTTGTCGCCTTTTCCTGGGCCACCTCGCTGACGCTGTTCCTTTTTTGACAGGCAACGACGGTGCTAAACAGGACCAATGAGGCTTAAGCGTGATCTGCGCGAAGAAAGAGGAGGAAGATGATGGGACGTCCGGTTATATAGGGATGATGAACAGTGACAAAGGACTGTGGACTATGATTATAACAAAGAGACTCTTGGGAGTTGTTGTTGATTTTTTGTTGAACATTACGTTAATGCTTTATGTTTAAAGCATTTTTTGTTATTATATCTTTTCCTAAGCTGCTGTGGTTTCTTTATGTTAATAAAGCGAAGGAAGATATAGCATAATCCTCGCCTCCGTGTCCTTAATAGAATTGAAACTTACCGTTACGTAAGCTAGGCAAATTTCGATTCCTAGCTACTGCTTTTGACACAAAGATCCCTTTGTTACTTGCATCCCATACGCTGCAATCTTAATATAGCACAGTGAGCTATGAACCGCCATCAAACAGCTGTATGCAAACTTCAAGGCATGGGCTTAAAACATGCCTGTTTTTTCTCAATCTGTCATTATTCTAAGGTTGTTAAAAGGGTACCTTCTGGTATAAATTTCTATTAGTACAGAAAATCCCAGCCACTGTCTGTTACGGTTTATATCCGGTCTTTGTGTTTCTCCCAACCATGCACTCTTAACATATTATTCCTAAGTGTGGACGATATGCGCCATCTAAATGCGCAACCCTCAATATCTTATTCAACGTTTCCTGTATGTGGACTTAAACAATTGTATGATTTAATGTTGCAATGTGTATCATTTGCAATTGGGTTCTGGTTAGCAAAAAGTATGAAACCTGTCCCAGCAGAAACCTCAATCCTAGTCGGGTGAGCTAAATACACACTAAAAGATAATCGGTACCCACCCTCTGGTAGCTTGGCACAGAGCAGTCAGGCTAAAGTATTTGTGAAACACACACAGAAACACAATGAATACAATACAAAAAGCCTCCACACAAGTTTATAAAAATAGATTATATTATAAACAAAACAAGACCAAAAGTTGAAAAATCCAAAGTTGAGATATTGAATTTTAAAAGAATAAATGCTATGAAACATCTAGAAGCAAGTAGAGCTAAAAAGGAGGTTACTTTAGGTTGCGCTGGATTGAGGCAAAGTCAAAGTTCGGGCTGACCTCGTGGAAGCACAGGCCGCTTACAGAACCCATACAGGGCTCTGGTGAACAAAGTATGTGGAGATCTTTTCCACGCAGTGAAGGCGATGTGTCAGTTCTGAAGATGGATGCAAGAGTTGAGAGGTGTTGAGTGATGTGTTGGATTCTACCATGCATTCGAGGAGATCCATAAATCTCACCAAGCTGCAGCAGCGATACGCTGTTCGATGCGCCATTCTCTGGACGCACTGTTTCAGATGCAATGTGCCGATTTTACTCCCCCAGCCGGGTCGATGCACCGGTTCTGTTACACACAGACAGGAGATGTGTCAAAATCTGTGTTTCAAACATCTGGGCTACTTCCAGAGAGCCAGGCACAGGAGCAGGGGTACAGACTTTGATTTCCTAGAGTCTCAAGCAACAGGAGGCAAGCCAACAAGCCCTTGGAGATCACTTGGAGTGAAGGCAGAGTCCTGAATCTCCTTCAGCAGGTTCAGAGAGCGGCAGTAGGGAAACACACGAGAAAAGCAGGCTTTTCAAGTCTGCAGTGCAAATATGAGTCCTTTTAGCAGTGCAGTAGTCCTTCTGACAGAGGTTCAGTTTACGATCCAGAAGTGTCTGATTTTAGGGGGTAAGAAAGCCAGCACTTATGCACAATGGTGTCTTTGACCTGGGGGGTGACTTCAAAGCAGCTCTCTGAAGTCTAGAGGTTCCCCTTTCAGCCGGTCTGCTAGGCTGTCTATGGGGGTAAATCAGCCCTTTGTGTGGGGAGAGTACTTTACCTATTCAAGTGAAGTGTTAGCCCCACCTTCCATCCTGCTCAGGCAAGGCCATCAGAATGCAGATGTATGTAGATGGGCGCTCAGCCCCACCTATCCTTCCTGTGTTGGAGCGGTCTAGAGTGAATGCACAAAGTATAGCTGTCACCCAACCCAGACGTGTATTGGAGACAGGCTGTCAGGCACACAGAGCAGTAAGTACAGAGAAATGTCCTTTTTCTAAAAGTGGCCTTTCTGAAATAGTAATGTTAACTCCAACTTCACCAGTAAGTCGAATTTATCAATACCATTCCAAACTTATGAAACATGAAAAAGCTACTCCTCTCTGATAGGAATTACAGCTTAACAGTAGGCCTCACAGTAATGAAAAACTAAACAGGCTGTTTGTCACTACCAGGAAATGCAAAACTTAAATATAAATGTCCTACTTTTTACCTACATTGCACCCTGCCCTTAAAGCTTCCTGGTCCCTACCTTAGAGATGACTTATAAGTAAGAAAAGGGGAGTTTAAGACCTGGCAAGTACTTGTAAATGACAAGTCGAAGTGGCAGTAAACTGTACACACAGGCACTGCTGTGGCAAGCTTGGGACAGGTTTGAAAGGCTACTTCTGTGGGTGACACAATTAGTGCTACACGCCCACTAGTAGCATTTCATTTACAGTCCCTGTGTATATGGTATACCGACTTACAAGTAAATTAAATATGTCAATCATGTATACACCAATTACACACATGTTAAGGGAAGAAGCACATGCACTTTAGCACTGATTAGCAGAGGGAAAGTGCTCAGAGTACTAAGGCAAACAAAAATAATCAGCAAATCGTGGAAACAAGAAAGCATTAATATTGTGGGAAGACCACCCTAAGGCTGACAGTGCTAACATGTATGTGAGATATAATGCTCTCCGACGCCCTACACTGGGATGAGCAGGGCTGCAACAAAAATAACTGATTGAGTGCTATTTAAATCTCTTCTTGTCTATTTATAGATACAGACTGATATAGCTGGCATTCCTTCAATGCATGTATATCTCTTGCATAGGGGGATTTAATGAAGTAAAAAAACACTTCCAAAATCATACTTTTGCTTAGGTACTTTCAATGTGATAATCGGTGGACCTTTTCCTCCATTGTAGTGACATTTAGGTATCAGGCAGACCACATAGCCAGGATAACACTCGAACAAAAGCAAGGCTGATGACCTTTTGAATCAGACCTTTGTTTTGGGCCCAGTTTGAAGTGAAAATGAGAAAGCCACCCACACCGCTAGAAGGTTGCTGCTCCCCATGGACAGCACGCACGGTACCGACACTGCTGAATGTGTACCGGTATTGGCAAATTGCAAAAGGACAAATCAGCATATTTCAATTAAGACAAACTGATACGGCTGGACCCCCCCTCATTTCTTGCAACGACTCATTGCACAGGAGCCTGGAAGCCTGGAGCACCGGATCACCTAACTCGAGAGGCACACAAGATGGCCAATAGCACACTACAGTGCACCTGAGCATCCTTAAAGAAAGGTGGTCTCACCCAGGGGCATAATACAGGACCTAGGAGCCCCTGCAATGCATGGGGGCCCCACCTGTTCTGGCCCCCCTGCCCAACGAGGGTGCCTGCCCATCGAGGGAGGGGCAATCAGCCCAAGGTCAATGAATACCTGTGAGATATGCAAAAGTCAGAGGCCCCTCGTCATATTTTGCAGCCCCCCATCATTTTGCATTACCACACTGGTCTCACCTACTAATCTGTCACTGGGTGTAAGAGTCCCTAGTGCTCGAGAGAGTGGTATGGAGGCCTTGCAAAGGAGAACCAGAATCGATAAAGAAACAAGCATTTGCAATGCAATAGGCCTCGCAGAGTTTGAGCTATTGTCACTGTAAATGACAATGCCTTTTATTTAAGTGTTGTTTTTAAAACAGATAAATAAAAGGCATTGTCATTTACAATGCCAATAGCTTAAACTCTGGCAAATGCGAGACCTCTGGCATTGCAAATGTGTTTGTGCTATGAATATTTATTAGAAAGCGTTAGGAGAGAGCGTGTCCTGCCTGCAAAAGCAGTCAGGACTAAGCTATTTAAGAAAATAGTGCTCAGAGGCTGTAATTAAAGCCTACCGAGTAACAACACACGTAACGGAGTGTCACCATGGGAGGTTACAAAATGAGACAAGGCGGTACTAAGGAGGGACTACTAAGCATATTGACCAATGAACCGCCACAGGTTGACAGTGGACAATTACACAAGCCAATGAAAAATAAAGGCGAAGTGGGTGGAGCTTCAAGTCCCTACCTGAATACAACATGCCTCGCAGAGCAGCACATGCGCTGCCCAGGGTCGACCAAAAAGGGCAAAGTATTGGCTCTCTTCAAACATGTTTATATTAGTCTGCACCCTCTACTCTGTTCCCACAAAAAGATCAAATGCCTACTGCGTTGGACTTAAAGTGTGCCTTTTATGGTAAGATGAATGTTTAAAGTACTGTCAACATGCTTGGCTCGATCTAATGCATTTCTTAACTAAGAAGCGAATCCACAAGAAGAAATGCAACATGTGGAAAGATAGGGATGTATTTCATGGGCTTACATGGCTTGCTTGGTTTTAGCTCATATATACTGCAGGTGCAGGTCTGTGTTTTTGGAAGTCGTATCAGTCCCAGTGTTACTGAGAATGTGTTTTGGCCCTTTCTATAAACATGTCGACACAGCCAAACACCACACAACCAGTCCAATGCAAACACATTTTCAGAGCAGCGAACGAAGCCTGACGCGAACAGCACATGGAATTATGTCCATCTGTTCATTTTAAAGCAAGTTTATTGAACGGTTAAATTCGAGGATTGTAAAACATTTATTAGAATGCTAAAAGTCTTGCAGCACAAATAACAAAACAAATGGCAAACTAACAGCATAGTTTCCAGACACTTTCTCACAGAAAGCAGTGACCTTTCTGCCCAAGTTGTAATCGCTCATTTTTAGTAACAATGCTGCTTTGTCTAAAAAAAAAAAAATGCATTATTTTGCTCAAACAATGACAGTAAATTACCTGCCTGAAAAGGCGCAAATCTGTCTGCTCATTATTCACTGCAGGACTCATTTCTAGGTGACACTTCAAGGGTACTTTTTTAATTGCTGAACATCACAAACAGAACCACTTAACAAATGTAACTGGAGCACCCCTTCAGGACACGCCAGAGGACAGCCTGTGGTTACACGGAATGCATCTTTAGAGCCTTAAAGGAACCCTGCTCCGTTTCAAAATCTGTTGTCCTTCTTTTAGTTGCGGCCTGTCAGTTACGAGGTGCAGACCAACCACAGTGCATGCTCTAGATTGCATTTGTCTATTAACAACTGACATGAAAAAGCGTTTTCACCCATAGCCCTTCTGTCATCTGACATGTCTATGCACATACTTTTGTGACAAAATACAATTGCATCATCAACAAAACAGACCACACACTTTTTTGTTGGAAAACTGTTGCAAGTTTATTCATATTCTGTTATGCAGTACACAGGTAGGGTTAACTTACGGGTGATCATACAAGTGCAGCGCCGTTTCGGAATAACCGCTGACACATCCTGAAACTCTCGCCAACCACTGGGCGTTACTTTGCCGTCTTATTATTCATCCGGGTCTGTATATTTTGCATTGGAACAGCTGCCCAATGATTTTAATGGTTCCTGCACCGGTGCCATCACGGACAGAGGTAAGGCCAACCCCCAGCTGTCTGGATACCAACTGTTCCATACAGGATGAAGGAGTCGTGTCGTGTTTTACTCATGGCCCCCAATGGCCTGAGGATCTCATATTTAACTGCCCCATCTCCACCTATTGGGGTATTCAACACTTTTTGCATTAGGAACACCCTGCAACTCCGCTTGCTACACTGTACAGCGATTGGCTGCTCTTCTTAGTTCTCATGTTCTTGCAGGGTCGGAGGATGGCAAATTTCTCTGCTGCTGGCTACCAAAAGAGGAATATCCAGGTGGCACCACCTAAATAACCCGCTGGCCTCCCGGAAGTGACACCATGACAGGGGTCATGAACGAGGAGAGATCTCTCCCTCACCGTGGCCTGCTTCAAGGCCAGGTGGCCAGAGAAAAAATACTACCAAGGGCAGTGAGGAAACAGCAAGGGACTGTCCACTCTAGTGTCCACTTCAGGTGACGTGGCCATCCACCGACCACCCTGCATGTGCTCCTCGTCCAACCCTCGGTGCTAAGCACGCTCAGTACCAAACATTTATAAAAATCGAAACGTATTACATAGCGCTGAAAACTACGTATGTTTGTTTTCGGCTGTGTACAAAGCAGATACTGCATTTTATCAAATTTACAGATAAGCAATCAATCTAATAGTACTCAATTTACACAATGAGTTGGACTGGAAAGCTGAGTTAGCAAGGATCTGAAATCCTGACCTTGTATCAACGGAGACCATCTAACTCACTGAGCCACCCTGCAATCTTAACTTATATAGACAGTTTCATGTCTGACTTCAGTCCCTATGTTCTCAAATTAAGAAAAAAAAATGTAAATGGGGGCAAGATAGGGGTATACTGACTCCCTAGACCATGTACTCAAATTAATAAAAAAATAATTTTTGGGGGGTTTCCGTGATCATGCAGGAGCTAGTGCTGGCTTTCG
This sequence comes from Lissotriton vulgaris, assembly GCF_964263255.1. Taxonomy (NCBI): domain Eukaryota; kingdom Metazoa; phylum Chordata; class Amphibia; order Caudata; family Salamandridae; genus Lissotriton; species Lissotriton vulgaris. The sequence goes on from NC_141691.1 coordinate 1,461,651,977, forward strand.
GAGGATTTAATTTTTTTTATAAAATGGTGTTGGGCCCGAGTGTCTGCATTGGAATCCCCTGAACAGACATTTGGATGTCAATGTGACCTTTGGCTGCGCTTGCCGGGGGATTGCCTGTCCACGGGGGAGTTCAGTACAGGACCTGGGCACAGGCCATGCCCTACGCACACTCCTTGCTGTGCACGGCCAAACTTTGTGCGCACAGGGGGTTGGAATTCCATATGGTAATAAAATATTACTTTATGTTAAAGAAAAACTCTAGAAATTCAGTGAAAAAAAACAAAGTGACAATAAAGTTAGGTGAATATGTCAGTTTAAATGCAACATTTAAAAAAAACACTGAATATCAACAGTTAAAGTTGTTTCAAGTCACTATAACTCAAGCCCTCGCCATGCACTGCTTATGTCTCACATATTACAACATTCAGGACATGACTGTGTTATAATTGATGACACTACTGATGACAAATTAATTGACATCATCGACAATACTGTGCATGTCAAGGGAATGGGTTATAGTGATTTGAAATAACTATAAAACTATATTACCAATATTATTACCATACCCAACTATAACGTGACTTTCTTTGTTTTTTTTCCAGTGAGAAATATGTATTTTTGCACAAAAAAAAACAAAGGTTACAGGGACGTTATAGATAGGCTCAGATTTCACTCATACAAAACCCGCAAAACTGAGCAGTTATAGTTACCTGAGCTAACTAGGACTTATGCCCTGCAATGCACTGTTTATGACCTCATAGATTACATCACTCGTGACATGGTCAGTGACATCACTGACAACATTGTCCAGTGATTGTGAGTGTTTTTAAAATGTTTATGAGTGTTAAACATATATACTAAGGTACCACAGAAGATAAATTAGTATACTTTGTGTACTACTGAGTGATACTATTTTTAACATATATTATGTGAGTGGCTGTGTGACTGTGTATTCGAGTGTGATTGGGTGTCTGAGTGACTGGATGTGTGAGTGGGTGGGGCTGTATGTGTGAATTAAGTGAATGTGTGAGTCACTGTATGGGTGAGTGAGTGGCGGAGTGAGTGACTATGAGTGAATGAGTGGGTGCGTGAGTGGGTGTGTAAGTGGGTGTGTAAGTGGGTGTATGGGTGTGTCAGTGGCTGTTCGAGTGGGTGTTTGGTTAACAGAGTAGGTGTTGGAGTGGCTGTATTGGAGAGTGACTGTTGAGTGGGTGTATGTGTGAGTGATTAGAAATGACAGTGCCTGTATGGATGTGTGAATCTATACTACTATTATAAAGAGAGAACACAAACCTTTGAGCCAGGTAAACTCTGGAACGACAGCGCCAATCCACACACCCGATACATCGTTGAAAATGACAGGGTGTGCAGATGGACATAGGCTATATAAAATAAAAATTAAACGTAAATTAAAAAATTTTACTTAAAAAATAAGTAGTCCCCTGGAAGTAGCGCTGGCTGCGACGTAGCGCTGGCCGCGACATGCGTGATGACGAGGGGGAGTGGCGGACATGAGCACGGACAGGCGGGGAGGAGCGGTGACGAGCGGCGAAGTCAGGAGCGCCGGCTCAGGTAAGGCAAAGGGACACGTAAAATGTCGGGGCGGGAGGGGGCCGGGGGTGGCTCCGGGACACGGACAATGTCGGGGCGGGCAGTTGGCCCTGAAGCCTCATTGCCCCCAGACAACGTCGGGGCGGGCAGGGAGGAGCAGTGACGAGCGATGATGAAGTCAGGAGCGCCAGCTCAGGTAAGGCAAAGGGACACGTAAAATGTCGGGGCGGGAGGGGGCCGGGGGCGGGAGGTGGCTCCGGGACACGGACAATGTCGGGCGGGTCGGGCAGGGGCTGGGGTGGGCGGGGGCCTGGACGGGCGGGGGCCTGGACGGGCGGTTGGCCCTGAAGCCTCATTGCCCCTGGACAACGTCGGGGCGGGCTGCTAGTGGGTATATAAATGGGTGTGTGTCTTTTCTTTGTCCCATGTGTATTTAATATCGCATCACTTGTATATTATTGAATGCTCTTCCTTATTAGATGTTGGTCCTCTCTTTTTTACTGTGTAATTGATTCTCCCCTTTATATAATGTATTTTATGTCTTACCGTTTGTATTTTTAGAGATGTATTTTGTGTCAAACTTGGTTTTTATGTGATGGGTACTTTAACATGCTTTTATAGTTTTGAATAACCAAATAAAGTGATTTTGACTGACTGACTGGGTGTGTGAGTGGCTCTGTTGAGAGGCTGCATGAGTGAGTGACTGGGTGTGTGAATAACTGTATTGGTAAGCAAGTGGGTGTCTGGCTGTACAGGTGAGTGAGTGACTGTGTGAGTAGGCATATGGGTGAGTGGCTGTATGGATGGGTGAGTGACTTCATGAGTGGATGAGTGGCTGTATGGGTAAGTGAGTGGCTGTATGTGTGAGTGGGTGTGTGAGTGGCTCTGTCAATGAGTAAGTGCTTATGTGGGTGTGTGATTGGGTATAAGAGAGACTGTCTGGTTGTGAGTTGGTGTGAGAGTGTTTCTGTGGATTATATCATCAGTAATGTCCCTGACCATGTCATGGGTAGTGTAATATGTGAGGTCATAAGCAGTGCACTATGGAGGTTTAAGTTATAGTTAGTTACATACGGGTTTTGTATGAGGGAAATCTGAGCCTAATTAGAATATTCATGTAATCATTGGGTTTTTTCCAGTGAATTTCTAAGGTTTTATAAATTCTATTTCTTAATTATAACATTCCTGTGACCTTTGTTTTCAGTAAATTTCTAAGGTTTTAAAATCTATTTCCTAACTAGAACAACCCTGTAGCCTGTGTTTTTTTTCAGTGAATTTCTGTTTCTTAAATGTGACAACTAATAGTATCATTACATCAATTCACAATAGAATATCATCACAATGCGAAATATACCCATACAAGGCAAAATAACGTGGAACACAATGGACATGACACTAGAAACCATGAGATCATGTTGGTTTTGATCGAGTTGCTTTGGTCTATTTATTGGAGTATTTATATTGCATTTGGCTGCCATTAACAGTTGCCAAAATGAATGGTTAATTGGCGTGGGTGGGAAAGTAGTGGTACCGCTAGCAAGACCCCCTGCGTGTTGCCCACCCTGCAGCCGCACTGCAGGGCACTGAAAAGCCGTATCAAAGGGCCAGCCAAGCAAGCTTTTTGCAGCCGGGTGCCGCGGGAGCTGAGCTCGCTAAGTGTTTGTGAGCCCCGAGTCTCCCCCAGCGACCCCCAGCGCCTCCTAAGCCTCCTCAGCGGCAGTGGCAGGTACCGCGTGAGACACCCCAAGTGCACCTACGGGGCTGTGGCTCCCGCTGTGAGCCCTGCCAGTCTCACCAGGGTTTTGCCAGAGGCAGCAGGAGCTGTGTGAGACACCCACAGCAGCAGGAGCTCCTCCATCGTAGTTTGCAGCTGCGGCATCAGTGGTCAATGATGTATCCAGTCCTGGTTTTTCTGGCGATGGGAGAGAGCAGCATGCACACAATAGTGAGGTTGTGAGTGGTGAAGCGACAAATGGAGCGCCGGGAGTCTGCAGATCGCAGACCCGCCAACTGCCACTAACTGCAAACTCTGAGGAAGATTGCGAAGACTGCGCCAAGTAGCGCAAGCAAGCGCAGCAGCATCAGGCCAACAGGGAAAAACTGCCTGAAGCACAGCAGGGGAAACACTGCTGCAAACTAGTCATCCTAGTCAAACCCAGGCAGACCCGGGCAGCGAACACAGTTTAAGCGGGGAGTGTGGGAAAGGGAAGGTTTGGGTGGGCTGAGCTAACTCTACCTGACAAACCAATCCACCCTAACCCACCCCCCTTTTCTTGGCCTTAGACCATAGACCCTCCGCTGTATACCGCTTGAAAAGGGGGAAATTTGCGCTCTGGACACTGATTAACCTTTCAGCACATCCCATCACATTACTAACACCATACAACCAAACTTAAGCTCAGTCAGGTAGCCGGGGTACGACAACCAGTAAAAGACAGAGGCAGACGACCGAGGCCAAGCCAAAGTGGACCCGCTGCACTCAGGCTAAATGAGGTCCAGCAGAACCAGGTGGATAAGGGGGAGAAAAGGCAAAAAGAAAAGTCAGCAAAGTGCTGAACCAAAGCTAGCAACAACATATCAGCAACTGAGTGAGACTTCAGCACGGACGGGATTCAGTGGCGGTACAAGCTCCAGTCAACCAAAGATCTATACGAAATTCAACTTCCTTAGGGACCCAGGAGCGGACATTTTTTTAATTACTGCAACTTTAAAAGGTCTGCAATCCCCACTGTTACCTAAAGCCTAAAGACTCAAACGACTAAAGCAGGGCGCCGGAGCAAACAATTCAGCATCCACGGGCCATGCTACAACAGCCAAGGGTGCAACTGCCAGAACCACACCTCTTGCGGGCGCACCCGGGAGATTAGGATTTCCCCAACAAAAATCAGACAACAGTGTAGTCCTCCGGAGATTTCCACTGCCGATTACAGGCTACAAGAAACCTCAACACCACTACCACAATCAGATGCTAGGGGCGAGGACTGGGACACCAAAAAGAACAAAGGCAGAGAGTGACATTAAAGAAGCATTAAGGAAAACAGACGCTGAGCAAATAAGTGTAATCAACTCCAGTCCCAGAAATAACACCTTGTCCAGAAGCTACAGCTCCTCCACTAAAAGATCGTATTTACCAATCAGGAAATCACCCATAAATACACCGCCCCCTGACCAAGGGTGTCATCTTAAACAAAACGGAGGAACAGGAGCTGGAGTGTGGACATCAGAACCAAACCAGAAAGAAGTAGGGAGGGCGTTTATGTCTTACCTGAATACACAGAAATGGGAGGATATGCTCGCAACCTATTCACCTAACAACTAACAGGAACGAAGGGTCGATTCCATCACCGCACTTCCTGTGAATGCTCTCCCCAAAGAACAAACTAAAAAGGGAGCAGAAAAGACTGCACAAACAAATGAACAAAAGGCAGACGTTTGGGCTTCCCTATTACATACAATACAAATGGCCGTTAATACATTGCAATTTCAATCTGACAAGATGGAGATCCAACTAACTTTACTGAATACACTGGCAGTTTTTACTGCGGGTATCGACGAAAAATTGGGTAATTTGAATGGTCTAATAACAAGAGCACATCTAGCTCTCATCTTAGATGTAACTGCGACCAGGTCATTGATAAACTGTCTACCCTTTCCTCCATTCTAAGCAGCCTGGTAATGGATATTTAAAGCGTCACAGCAGGAAGAACAACAAAGTGCCAGGCCAATTTCAACAGATCGGTGTGAACAACTAACAATCAAATAACCAGCAATCTGCACAGAGGAAACGTCAAGGCGGTCACTCAGGTAAAGGGTAGTCTTGGCAACGTCGTCAACTGAAAAGGAAGGGGAGCAACCAAAAGCCCCAAATAAAAGCAACCGCTTATTTCCCCATCTTCTCAGACCCAGCCAACAATTGCAATAATAACCCAGTTGATATAAGCTCTGCAAAACAAGTACAACCGTCTCTAATCATCCCCAATCATTCCCAGAACCAAGAGAAGGCCCTAAATCAGATTTCTGCAACTAGGGTAGAAGGGGATATGGGGGTGAAAAACGGTCAAAGAGCTGCATCTAGGGCCATTATCGAACCTAAAGAAGAAACAAAACTAGTTAGCACCATCAATCTTTCAGCTACAAACCTGGATAGTGGGCCTAACATGCAGTTAACTCAACATCAGGAAACTCAGGGAGAGATCAGGTTTCCACCTAACAATGCTGCACAACCACAATATTGAAGGGGAGAAGCGTCCAACACCGAGGCCCAAAAGATAGTTAACAGCAACCACAAAAACATCATCATGAGCACAAAGAACGGGCCCAGACGTGAAGCTTGTGGAACAACAGACAGGCCAGTTGGGCGAAACCAGGAGCCTTTGTTAAAATAATCCAAAGGGCCCTTCCTATTGGCTAATGGTAGCTCCAGCTGGAGGTTCCCGGGTGAATGGGCACAGTACGGGGGGCAAGAATCCAAACAAATCTCCCCCGTGTTGAGAAAACAGAAGTCCACTCCTAGAAACTCCATGGTTGAAGCCCTAAGTAACAAAGCTGAAATACAGTCCAAAGATACAATTAGCAAAATATCCCAACCTGAACCGCCAGCCACAATAAATATACAGCCGCAGAGGAAACCAATCAGCCACCAGGAAGATGTGGTTCTGGTTTTTTACCCTTTATATACCTCCAAGGGTTATCAGGACACACTAAATCGAGGTAACATCTTAAGATTAACGGCGTCAATACCTAATCTTTCTGGTATAAGGACAACAGATTTACTACTCTCTATAGAGTTCATACAAACCACCAACCCTCAATGTCCAGATGCCACAAAAACAACGTGGACTACAAGTAAAACTGCAGAGGTAATTCTAGCAGAACTGGGCAAATTTCACAGCTGGGGCATAGATATCTCCACCTTTCGAAAACCAGCCTATCCATCGCCACTACTAAGCAAGCCAAGCCCAGCACCAAAAACACACCAAGTACACCTGAATTGTGTACTCAGAGGAGGACGGGGAAAATCTCGCTAACAGAGTGACAGCAGCAACAGGGAGTGACAGCAGCAACAGGGACCCACACTGAAAAGTTCCATGGTGAGCTGCTAGAGCAAACCAAGGTTCAAACAAGGAAGCAATATCACACACCATCATCTCACGAACAGAGGAGCATTGACGCTATAGGCAAGACAGAAGCCACAGCGGAATGAAGGAGCCTCTTCTCAGACTTTGCTTGTGGAATATAAATGGCTTGGCAACTAAAATAGACGACCCAGACTTTCTGCATTATGTAACAACTTTCAATATAATTCTCCTACAGTAGACCTGGCTCCTGGCTACTCAGCACATTGAAGGCTATACCTGCTTCGCTACTCCAGCTATAAGGATGGGCAGATACGGCCACTGCTCCGAGGCGTTGGCAATCTACGTCACCACCACAAGCACACCTTTAACAACCCGTATGGTTTCGCTGTAAAATGCACCAATAGGAGCCACAATTACAATCCTTCTAGAGGACGAAGAAATGGAGGTGTGCCTAATCAATTCATATGTCCATCCTAAACGCAAAGTGAAAGACTCAACAGCACTTGCTGAACAGGCAGCAAAGTATGGTACAGTGTTGGAAACCCGATCTTCATTCTGACAGGGGACCTAAACCCATATCTTATAGGCTCATCACAAGGAGAGGAGGTAGCAAAAAAATTGAATTTATAATATTCCCACACAAAGTCATCCACCACACAGAAAGAAAAAGCACTGCAATAGCTGCCTACTTGCGGCTTTAGAACACTTAAACTTCCGAACTTTAAACTGAAGATTTCCAGATGACACTCCACCAGTTGCCTCTTATTACTCCCCTACAACAAGTTCTATATTGGACTATACCTTTGTAAGTCTCGCTCTCTTCCCATATATATCTGGGTACAGAATGGGGGATAAGGGCGATAGTGACCATCGCCCCCAAGAATTCCAAATAATAGCAACTGCATCAAGACAAATCAGCATGGACGCAACTGTGGGATCGATCTCTACCTCCAACTTAAAAAGGATTAAATGCACAACAAATAATATAAATTCTAAGGCCGAAGCAGCAATCAAACTCTTTAGTTCACCCGTTTTCAGCTCAGAAGACCAAATAGATCACTGGGAACAGTTCACTGCCAAGCTACTAGATCGCTATGCAGAAACTTCGTCTAGAAAAAATAACTCCAAGAAAGCTTGGGAAATGAATAACATTTCAAAGAAACAAAGTTTATAGCTGAAACATCTAAAAAAAATTAAAAAAAAAAAAATCTATAAATGCAAGTCTGCGCAGGCTGAGAAGACTCCCAGAGAACACCACAGCACGAGCCTCCTTGAATGAACAAAGGGCTAAATTAAAAAGTCTTAAATGGAACATCAACAGTGAGCGCGAGATGGTACGTTTGGCAAAACTGTTATATGACACAAACAGCAACAACAGTGCCCGCTTCTCGAGAACGGTGAAAGGGATTATCCATCCACGCCATAAGGGTATTGGGTCAAATATTACGGAAGCTAATTGGGTAAAATAACTTTTTACACACTTTAATAATCAATCAGACAGTGCTGGAACTCAAATGGCCAATAGCAGGAAATTTGAAGTATCAGCTGGAGTTAGTAAAACGGAGATGAGGGAGTGGAAGCAGACACAAAGAAAATAGCCCATCAGGTACAGATAATTGCTGTATGCCTCTCTTAATTAAAAAGCAGATTGTCAAGGGGAGGAAGGAAGGGGCTCCGACGCCGAACGGAATTCCACCTGCCCTGTTCAAAGCGAAGACTGAAGACTAGGCCGAAATCCTACAACTTCTATTTCTGGAAGTCAGGCGGCTAAACAGAATACCAGATTCATGGAAGGGCTCAACAATTGTGCCAATTCATAAACAAGCATTGAAAATGCAATAGGTCTCGCCTTATATTAAGCCAAAGCCATTTGCTTTGCTAATGGTATTGTATAGCAAAGCAAATGGCTTTACCTTAATGAAAGGCGACACCTATTGTATTTTTAATGGTTGTTTTTTTTTTACTTTCAGCAATGACACACAGCAGCTGTGCTGCTGTACAATATGTCTAATATAAACATTGACAAAAATCTCGAATAGGCGAGACATATTGGCTTTGCCAATTGTTGTTCTTATTGACACTGCCAATGCTTGCTCGTTTAGAAGTTGAGTTGTGTCCTCTGGCTGACAAAGTTGTAACAATTCAATGTAAGTTATGATAGTTTCACGCTAACATTCTCTGATCTTTTTAATTCATCTTTGGATTTCTTTTTCCAGTTTCTCTGCTGTTCACTTTATTCACTGTTATCCACTGGCTAAACTTAAGAATATAACAAGCCTCACTACAGAATTCTGACAAAGAAAATAGCCTCTCAGTAACTGAGAACATATCTGAATATGACTGTGCCGTGAAAAGTATGAGCAATTTTTACTATTACGACTATAAAGGTTGTCAATTTGCTCAAGATAGGCATACAGGTGTACTCTAAGGATCCAGTCTTAAAGTTAAATGCCAGATTCACAAATATTTTGCTATGACTTACTCTTGCAGTACTACTGGTTTACTCCTGAATTCCAGCAGTAACCAGGACTTTTACAAGTAACACCTACTCACAGCAAAATCTGTGTAAAGAGGAATTTGTTGATGTGCACTGGGTCTATTGTCCAGTTCCGACATAGACACCTGCTGGAGTTTATGCTGGTATCCTATTTACCGTGTAAATTCCACTGCCACAGAACTCAATTGTACTATATTGACCAACATCCACAGATGTATTGCTTAGACTTTTAGATTTATACTTAAAAAGTAAAAATACATGTTAAAAAGTGTGCTACAATCACCATCGTCAGTAATTTGAAGCCAAGGAAAGTTTTCTCTTGAAAGAAAATCACTCGCGTTTAGCACAAGATCTACAATTGCTGCAGAGCTCTGATTATCCGTACAGAATACACCTGGCTAAAAAGAAGAAATGCCTAACACCGTGATGCAGCACGTTTTTCCCAGCTCAAAACAATCTTCCTAAATATGAACTGTATTAAAAATGTATGAATTAAAAAGGAGGCCGGGGAGGTAAAGTGAATGTGTATTTATCTATGACCATACTAACAATAACAATATTATTCAGAGTAAACGTATTTATGCAGAGAAACACAGAAGAAACATAAAGCATGTATTTGTAGAGCATGTTCATCTTGTGTTTCTTCGCGATGAATAACATGTTCACTGTTAAGCATCTGGAGGGCACTCATTTTATCGTTTTCGAGAGGAGCTTAATAAACCCACGGGAATTCCAACTTGTGACCAGAAAGCAAAAGAGAGTCCCATGATATGGAGATGGTAGCCACTTGAGTCGTCACACCTGGTAGATGAAAATGGGAATTTTCGCACATATAGATTTAAGGGCGGTACTTCTTATCCACAGCATACACATTTGCGATATATTTAGTACTGTTAAGTGTTAGAGTTCTGTGTAGAATTACTCTTAAATAGAATTTCCGTTTTGATCATATGAGGGGTAACGTGCAGTTGCCTGAAGAGCATCTTTGCACATTTTAAGACATAACACACACTTAAAAAATGTGTCACTTTAGAATTCCCTGAAGTATGCTCATTTCGGTCCCACTCAAGGAAAGTAAAATGAATTCATAATAACAGCAACTTTCTCAATAAAATTATGATTTAAATCAGTACACTTTGTAGGATAGCGCAGGCAGCGTCAAATTATCTCAGGATGAAAACTACAACTTTTCAAACTAACTCCGATGTTACTTTCAATGAACTCGTGTGATTTTCGGTGCAGGATTCGTGTGACAGCAAAAATGAAACTTGTACAAAGCATCGTCGCCACTGAAAAGAAACCAAATTTGCCGGTACCACCGCAAAACTCCAGAAAAAACTCCAACGCATCCAGAACGCTTCAGCCAGGCTCATATTAGACATCCCGCGTAAAGAACACATCTCTGGGCACCTGAAAAACCTCCACTGGCTCCCCATCAATAAGAGGATTACTTTCCGTCTCCTAACACATGCACACAAAGCACTTTATGAAATTGGACCCGAATGCCTCAACACACGACTGTCCTTCTACACCCCCTCCCGCCAACTACGATCCTCAAACCAAGCCCTTGCCACTGTACCTCGCATCAACAAAGCCACCATGGGAGGGAGATCCTTCTCCTACCTGGCAGCTAAAACCTGGAACTCACTCCCCACTCACCTTCGCCTTACTCAGAACCACCTAGCATTCAGAAAGCAACTTAAAACGTGGATATTCGAGAAGTAATTCCCCACCCTTCTCCTAGCGCCTTGAGACCCTCTGGGTATGTAGCGCGCTATATAAATCTCTTGACTTGACTTGACTTGACTTGAGGGAACGCAGAGATCAAAAGCGATAACTAACCTGTCTGCTGGATGCCAGAACGTGCTGTACCACAGAATATGTGCCAGGAGCCTAGAGCGTCGTCACTGCTTACCAGTTTGGGCGCCCCCATCCCATTGCTCGCAAAGAAGCTCAGAGTGAAACTCTGCAATAAAAGTTTGGCTGAAACTTGCGACGTCAGAGCTGGCGGCGACAGCAGGCGAAATAGTTTGCATTTGTTTACACGTCTAGCTAAAGGGAAAAAAATACTTTAGATTATGTGAATGATGGTTGAGTGGAAAAAAAGGAGGCGGGGCCCGGTGAGGTTGAACAGTTCCGAGTGACCTTTCTTCAAATACATCATCACTTTTCCTGTATTGCGTAACACACCTACTTTTAGTAACACACTGAGAGCAAAACCCCACTTCCCTTAGGCAGTAATGCACACGTTTGTCTTCATCCGGTTCCCATAGATACGACGCTGTGGCGTACAGCCTCGTTCATTTGCATTGCAAACAATGAAAACCAGCCGTGAGCGTGCATGCCCCCGAACTTCCGGTTTCGGGATGTGCACGCTCACGGCTTCTCGTGAGGCGGGAGCAGTGGCAGCAGGAGTGGCGGCAGGTGGCAGCAGAAGTCGCAGCAGGTGGCAGCAGAAGTCGGGAGTGGCTGCTGAGGCCGCTGATGCGGTAAGTGGGCATTGGGGGGCTTGGCACGTGTGTGTGTGCGTGTGTCTGCTTGTGTGTGTCTGCCCGTGTGTGTGTGTGTGTGTGCGTGCCTTTGGCCGGCCTAAGCGCGTCCACAGAATCTGGTCGGCTCGTGCACATCTCTGTCTCCGTTGAGAGCGAACTCGCTGACAATAGGTCTCGATGCCGAGACCTAAAAAGGGGACAAGTCGGAACCCAAGAACTACGGCCTTGTAGCTCTAATAGACAATGATGAAAAATACTTTGCAGGCACTATACTAGAGGAGCTGACAAATTGGGAGGAGTCGAACACGATAATACAGCTGAACCAGACCGGTTTCCGTAAAATGGCCAGCACATCCACAAACATCCTCACAATCTCACTAATAATCGATGCAGCTAAAGCATCAAAACTACCTTTATACTTCTGTTATATCTATTTTAGCGCTGCTTTCGATAACATGGAGAGGGCGAGAATGAGGGGGGAAATTGTCTCAATGGGGATTACCACAGTCTGCTAATTCTGCACACAGACACTTGGGTGTAGGTGAAACTAGGTGGCGGTACCCACATCTCCTCGAAAGTTCCAACAACAAAGGGACTCAAACAGGGATGTGTGCTTGCACCAACCCTGTTTAACTTATATATGCAATAACAAATGCCTAGGCACACATAAGAGGAAAACAAGTTCAAGTGAATAGCCAATTGAAAGACGCAAAAAGTCTCATTCAGATGGAAGGAAAAAAGTCTTGAGGTAATTCGATTTCAAAGTTCAATCAAGTAGATTCTTTTTATTCCTTTTCCACAGTAAGGGCACGTGGAACAAGCCAGCCGACACGTGTTTCATCGCACAATGTAGTAAGTCAAGTTAAGTCAAGTCAGATAATTTATATAGCGCACTACATACCCAGAGGGTCTCAAGGCGCTTAAGGAGGGGTGGGGAATTACTTGTCAAATATCCACGTTTTAAGTTGCTTTCTGAATGCTAGGTGGTTCTGGGTAAGGCGAAGGTAAGTGGGAAGTGAGTTCCAGGTTTTAGTTGCCAGGTAGGAGAAGGATCTACCTCCCATGGTGGTTTTGTTGATGCGAGGTACAGTGGCAAGGGCTTGGTTGGAAGATCGAAGCTGGCGGGAGGGGGTGTAGAAGGACAGTCGTGTGTTGAGGCATTCTGGTCCGATTTCGTAGAGTGCTTTGTGTGCGTGGGTTAGGAGCCGGAAAGTGATCCTCTTATTGACGGGAAGCCAGTGGATGTTTTTCAGGTGACCAGAGATATGTTCTTTACGCGGGATGTCTAATATGAGCCTGGCTGAGGCGTTTTGGATTCGTTGGAGTTTTTTCTGGAGTTTAGCGGTAGTCCCGGCGTAGAGGGTGTTTCCATAGTCCAGTCGGCTCGTGACCAGAGCGTGGGTGACCGTTTTCCTAGTTTCGGTGGGGATCCAACGAAATGTTTTTTTGAGCATGCGAAGAATGTTGAAGCAGGATGAGGAGACGGCGTTGACTTGTCTGTTCATTGAAAGTGAGGAATCCAGGATGACGCCCAGGTTCCGTGCGTGGTCTGTCGGGATGGGTGCTTTTCCAAGGGCTTCTGGCCACCAAGAGTCGTCCCATGCGGAGGGGGAGGTACCTAAGATGAGGACTTCTGTTTTATCTGAGTTCAGTTTCAGACGGCTGTGTTTCATCCATTCGGCTACTTCTTTCATTCCTTCGTGTAGGTTCGTTTTGGCGGTGCTAGGGTCATTGGTGAGTGATAGAATCAGTGGAGTGTCATCCGCGTAGGAGATGATGTTGAGGTTGTGTTGGCGGGCGATGGCCGCGAGGGGGCTCATGTATACGTTGAAAAGGGTGGGGCTGAGTGAAGATCCTTGTGGTATGCCGCAGATGACTTCAGTGGCCTCTGACTTGAATGGTGGAAGGCGGACTCTCTGGGTTCTTCCGGTGAGGAACGAGGTGATCCAATCTAGTGCTTTTCCTTGGATTCCGATGTTTCTGAGGCGCTGTAGAAGGGTGCTATGGCAGACTGTGTCGAAGGCTGCGGAGAGGTCGAGGAGGATGAGGGCGACTGTGTCTCCATTGTCCAGTAGAGTTCGAATGTCGTCTGTTGCTGCGATGAGGGCGGTCTCAGTGCTGTGTTTTGCTCGGAAGCCGGACTGTGAGGAGTCGAGGGATTTGTTGGCTTCGAGGAAGGCGGCGAGCTGGTTGTTGACAGCTTTCTCGATGACCTTGGCCGGGAATGGAAGGAGCGAGATGGGGCGGTAATTTTTGAGTTCGGTGGGGTCCGCTGTGGGTTTTTTCAGAAGGGCGCTGAGTTCAGCGTGTTTCCAGCTTTCCGGGAAGGTGGCGGATTTGAAGGAGCAGTTGATGACGTCTCGGAGGTGCGGTGCTATGATGGAGTCTGCTTTGTTGAAGATGTGGTGAGGGCATGGGTCTGTGGGGGATCCTAAGTGGATGGAGTTCATCAGGCGGATGGTGTCCTCAGTGGAGATTGGGTTCCAGTCATTAAGGATGTTCGAGGGGGGAGAAGGTCCAGCAGATGGTTGGGTGGTTTGGTCTCCGGGTTGGTTGTCGAAGCTGTTGTGGATGTCTGCAATTTTGTTGTGGAAGAATGAGGCTAGGGAGTCGCAGAGGGCTTGAGAGGGGGTGATGTCGTTAGAGTTGGCGAAGGGATTGGTAAATTCCTTGACGATGTTAAAAAGTTCCTTGCTGTTGTGGGCGTTGTTATCTAGTCGGTCCTTGAAGGCGGTTTTCTTGGCCTTTCGGATCAGTTGGTGGTGTATGCGGGTGGCGTTTTTGAAGGCGTCCTTGGTGCTGGTGGTTGGGTCTTTTTTCCAGGCCTTCTCAAGGGAGCGGCAGAGTTTCTTGGATTTCTTAAGATCATCGTTGAACCATGAGGCCTTCTTGCTGCCAAGTTTGCTTTGTCGTTTTTTCAGTGGTGCTAGGATGTCGGCGCTGTTGGATAACCATGGGGTGAGGTTGGTGGCGGCTTGGTCGGGGTTTGAGGAGTGGGCTGGGGGGTTTAGAAGAAGCGATGAGGAGATCTGGTCGATGGTGATTTTGTTCCAGTTTCTTTGCAGAGTTGGTTGGGGGTGGTTGTTGGGTTTGGGCTTGTTGTAGGTAAAGTGAACGCAGCTGTGGTCAGTCCAGAGGAGAGTCGTAGTGTGGTTGAAGGAGACATGATTGCTGGAGGTGAAGATAGGGTCGAGAGTGTGACCTGCGATGTGGGTGGGGGAAGTGACCAGTTGTTTAAGTCCGAGGTTGGCGAAGTTGTCCAGAAGGGTGGTGGAGTTGCGGTCAGTGTTCTTTTCAAGGTGAAAGTTGAGGTCTCCCAGAAGGATGTAATCTTTGGAGGGGAGCGCGTGTGGAGTGATGAAGTCCGTGATGTCCTCACTGAATTGTGCGCGGGGACCTGGTGGCCTGTAAAGGAGGGTGCCTCTAAGTGTGGTCTTGGGGTCGATGTGGATCTGGAAGTGAAGGTGTTCAGAGTTGGCGAGATTGACGTCAGAGCTGGTTGAGATGTGGATGGATTTCTTATGGACGATGGCGATTCCTCCTCCTGTGCTTCAGGGCACTTAGCCGGTGATAATTCCAACCCGGCCGGGCTTTTTCTAGGGTAGATAAAGTAATCAGGATGCCAGTATTATAGAAGGTTGAACACAATACGTAGATGATTATTAAAATTGTGATCAATAATTGTTTTCTCTTATGTGTGCCTAGGCATTTGTTGTTGTTTGCTTGGTGTGGATTTTTCCGTATTTAATTAAGGGGTTATCCAGCTTATCCCCTTGCCTAGCTAGCACCATATTGCATCTACGTGTTTTTGACATTATACTCAATAGCGTTTAACTGCTGAGCGCCGAATTAATCCCTGAACTAAAAACCCTTCTCAAGTGTATTAACTTAACTTATATATGGCTGACCTTCCAAAGGCACTAGAGGCCTGTAACTCACACTCGCCGAGGTTAGGAGGGAAAACATTGTCCACCCTTATATACGCAGACGACGTAGTTCTGCTAAGTCACACCTATGTTGGTCTCCAGCATCTACTGACGGAAATGCAGACCTACGCCACAGCAAACAACCTAAAAATAAACTTGAGCAAGACACGGACAATGACAATAAACAACAAATAGAACCTCCATAGAAATTGGTTCCTTGGCGGCACAAAACTCGATCCAGCTAAGGAATACAAGTACCTTGGAGTTATATTTGACAAGGAAGGGTCCTTACGGCGCCAGAAAGAGAAGTGAGAAGAAAAGGTTTGCTGATTGCCCTGACAATGAAAAATCTCGCAAATAAACTGATGGGGCCGACACCGACTCCACTTTTGAAAGTATTCCTGGATAAAGTAATCCACTCAATTGCTTATGGCAGTGAGCAATGCGGGGAAGGGATGCTAACGAGTTGGACAACACGCAGGTCAAAGCCTATAGAATTATGTTCAGCCTTCCATCCTACACATCACCTGCTCAAATAAGGCTGGAGTTTGGTCTTCTATGGCAAGATATAGCTGGGTATGGTGCTTATATCATCTGCCTGCACCGGGCCAGAAATGCCCCCACAAACACACTAAACAATCTGTTGTGGCGGGATATACAGCATAGGGAGCATTCCCAAGCCAGAAGTTATCTTCAGCTAGCCCTAGAGTCTACCAAACTCACAGAACTCTGTGATGCGCAAATTGGCTATCACAATTTCAAAAAA
Organism: Lissotriton vulgaris; assembly: GCF_964263255.1. Lineage (NCBI taxonomy): Eukaryota > Metazoa > Chordata > Amphibia > Caudata > Salamandridae > Lissotriton > Lissotriton vulgaris. The sequence continues at coordinate 1,461,668,287 of NC_141691.1, forward strand.
CTGGTCTGGAAAATCTTCAAACAAATCTCTCTGGTGGAGGAGAAAGTAAGCTTCTCAAACAGATCCCACGCCTGAATGACTCAACTCCTATAAATCACTGGCGCCACAACCATTTTTTAGCCAGGGCTACCCGAGGTCTTTAAAAATGACATTTTTGAGGCATAGGATGGGAATTTTTCCATGCGCCCAGCATTTTCCA